>NW_024412377.1:64017961-64079783 GCF_014898765.1 Herpailurus yagouaroundi
AAAAAAAAAAAAAAGAAAAAATGAAAAAAAAAAACCAAAACCCTTTTCCGACAAGATCCCTATTCCCGTTCTACAGATGGGAAGACTGAGGCACAAAGAGGCTAAGTAACCCAAAGTCACACAGAAGGTGGAGATCCAGGATTCAGACCCACAGCCGCAGCAGCAAACCTTGACGCAGTGTGGCCTCAATACGGCCAGAGGGCTCGACCCCTGGAGAGACCTTCTGAACCGGAAGCGTTGCAAAAACAGGTCTTCTCCCTCTGTGACACTTTTCAGTTCGTCCTCCACTGCATCCCACTCACAGCTCCCCAGATGGACGGGAATTGTGGCATGGGAGGCGGGGTGAGCATGAGCCAGAGAGACAGGTCCCCTCTTCCCGGAAGGCCTCCCTCATCACCTCGCCAGCACTCTGCACAGAGACCTTAAGGTCCACCCTGGCTCTGGACGCCTCCCCTGTGCCCCAAGTCCACGGGTCCAGCAAACAGCTACCATTTTCCAAGACTTACTTGCCAGGTGGAAAGAAAGGGGAGCATTCTAAAACAGAGGCAGAGGGGCGCCTGGGTGGCTCGGTCGGTTAAGCGTCCGACTTCGGCTCAGGTCATGATCTCACGGTCTGTGAGTTCAAGCCCCGCGTCGGGCTCTGTGCTGACAGCTCGGAGCCTGGAGCCTGTTTCGGATTCTGTGTCTCCCTTTCTCTCTCTGCCCCTCCCCTGTTCATGCTCTGTCTCTCTCTGTCTCAAAAATAAATAAACGTCAACAAATAAATAAATAAAACAGAGGCAGAGCGTTTTAGGGTTTTTTTTAGAACAGTTTATTGAGAATACAGTTCGCCCATTTGGAGTGTAAAATTCAGGGGCTTTTACCAAACTCACCGCCATTAATTCTAGAACATTTTAATCACCCCCAAAAGAAACCTCGCACCCCTTAGCTATCACCCATCCGTAGGTGTTCCAGACTCCCCCAGCCGTCCCCCTAGCTCATCATTCTGTTCCAGAAAACCTGAGACACCACGGGCTGTGAAAACATGTTTCTCTAAGAAAGAGAGAATGCGGCCAAGAAAGCGATGACACGTGGCTTCCTGGACACACCCCGCGTGAAACGCATTCCAGTTCCAGAGATGATGCCGTGTGACGGCACTCGTGTCCTGGAGCTGAGGAACCGTGGTCCCCGTTGAGCAGGTGTTGGGTGATTCCAAACATGTCTGCTCATCCTCTCTCTCTCCCCCCAGTCCCGCTTCCTTCACCCTGATGCCCGTCTTCATGTGTTACCATCCCGGCCTCCCCCTGTAGCCCCAGATCCCCGCTTTGTCCCCGGCATTCCCTCGACTTGCCACCTTATCGGTCACCTCGCCTGGCAAGGGCTCCTCACACTGGCCAACCCCCCTCCGTCCCCACTGCCAGGGCCCTGCTCCTGGCCTCCTGCTCGCCAGCCAGCGCTCCTGCAGCCTGTCCCATCCTCTGTACTACTCGGGTCACTGGTGGGACAACACAGCTTTGCTCCCAGTAAGCCTCTGAGGTGGCTCCCCGGCACCCACGGAACGGAGTAGAAGCTCTCTAGCACAGCATCTGGAGCTTGACTTGCCTCTCGGATCTCCCTCCAGGCTGCGGGTCCCAGAGGTGCAGTTTCTGGTCCTTGGGAGGCAGGCCCTCCACGGGGCCGAGCGGCACTGCGCCTCCTCCAAGATCAGCGTGCTGGGCGCTGTGCTCTCTGGCTTTCTGCCCTCACGCCGTCCTTCTTTCTGCGGATCAGCCCCAGTTTGCTCTGCTCCGAGAGTTAGATTTAGAAACAGCGGAGTCTGTCAGGGAAGAGGCTTCTGGAGGCCTCCGACCATGCTGCATGATTCGGCCCAGGTGTCTCCAGAAAGCTCTGCTTTCATGAAAGGTGGGTAGAGGAGGCTGTCGGTATCAGTTGCCCAGTTAAGTGCTTGTCGCTTCCTGCTTAGCTCTCTTGGTGTAGGACCCTGGAGGGGCGGAGGTGACAGCAGGGCTGGACTGAAGCGTTCCTGGGCCTCCGTCCCAAGGCTACGTGGCCCAGCAGAACGTCTGCTCTCACCCTGAACGGGGATGGCCTCTCTGTTGCCCCCTCCTTATCTTCACCTTCCTCGCCTGGGCCTGGGCCTCCCTACGGAGACTGCAGATGCCTTGAGGGCATGTGCCTCTTACTTGTCACTGTCTGCATGAGCCCCACCCGCAGGAGAGCGCGTGCTCCGCAGGCTGGCCCATTTGAAACACAGGATCTGGGCAGAACTGCCCAAAGGGACCACGGGGACCCTTGTCTTCAATGCGACCGATTGGACCGTTGCGGGGAGAGGGCATCACCATGCAAATCATGAAGGATGTATGACCCCGACCTGTGACGTCTGTGTCTCCACTTGGGGTCTCCTCTGAGGGGTATGGCCGTGCACCTCACAGGCCCCACCTGCCGGGAGCCCTGGGCTTCCCTTTGTCCTCCAGGGTGAGATCCAACCTGTTTGCTTCTTTACCAAGCTGCAGCTCCTGGCGTCTCTTCTGTTCATCGTGAGTTTAATGAACTCAGGGAACCGGGGAGGTCCAGGGAGCCCCATGGACTCCCCTAGGCACCACTGCTTTATGAAGAAGAAAATGGGAAAATACATAGAAAAAGGAAGGAGGGTGGTCCCATTTCTGGACTGGAGGCCCTCCTTGTTCTCTCCCCTCGGAGAATGCTGAGATAAATGAGACTTGCTCACGCTGTGGTTAACAGTTGGCATTCCTTATGGACGCTTCTGTTTGGCTGGGACAATTGCAAAGAGCACAGCGATGAGGAGACCAGATTGGGTGCGCTCCATTTTGTCTGAAGACCACCCTTGGATCGGTGCCTCTCAAGACTGAGAGCAGAGACCAGTAAGGCTTGAACTTCTCTTGGAGTCTCGCAAAACCTCCCTCTTTGGCTCAGGCTGACCTTGAACTAAGGACCCGTATATCCAGTTCTACCCAAACATCCACGAGTCCTGGGTCACCCTGGCCGTCCATCTTTCCCTCAAGTCGCCTTCTCGTGGGCTCATGGAATCACCGTCTGTGTGGTCGCTCAATACCGAAACTGGGGAATTAATAGAGAGTTTTCTTCCTCATCTTCGGAGAAAGTGGCAGTGCTCTGGGTGTCTGTCCCCCCACTGCCGGACACGCAGCTTGGACGTATTTCCCAGACTCCCGTGCAGCTAGCTGTGGTCCCCGACTTCTAGCCAAGGGATGCGGTTGGAAGCCGTATGGCTACATCTGGGATGCCTGGCCCAGGAAACGCCTCGCACAGGGACACCCTTTCTTGCTTTTCCTGTTCACCTGCTTGCCTAGGACTCTGAGGGCCTTGGGGACCGCAGAGCCTCAAAAAGGAGAGCCCGGGTCCCTGAATGATTACATGGAGTACAGCCACCAATGGATTTTATATAAGCAAGGGATAAATTTAAGCCACTGAGGTTTGGGGGTTTATCAGTTCGCACAGCAAGGGTTACTGTATTTAAAACACTCTCTAATTATAATCTGATCCAAAGGCTTCAATTAAGGTAGAGACTAATACCCTTAAATGTGTTCCCTTTTGGCCATCTTTCCCGTTACTACCTCACTCTTCTCACTGTTTTATCAGCCTCCTGTCTTGTACCTTCACTCTGTCCCCTCGGGCCACCTACCCTCCCTCTCAATTTGTCTCTCTTCATGTCCCTCCACCCTGACGATTAAAAACCTCTTTTTGGCAGGCAGGACAAGGCCCAGACTCCAACCTCCAAGACTCGCCAGCAGCCCAGTGTCATCCTCACGCTGGCCCTTCTCTTGGAGTGCTAGGTTACTTTCTGCCTCCACAGTCCAGAACGCCTTCCCCCGCTTGTCCCTCAGACCGGTATTCAGCTTTGGAAATAACTTGCTGGTAGATTCTCTGTGACGTCCCCAGGTAGAAAGAATCACCCTTACTTTTCCTGTCACTCCTCCCCTTGTCTTAGGACGCTTACTCCACGCATTATGTTTTCTGTGCCTGCTTCTGCTCTGGAGACCACGCATTTCGTTTTTACATCCCACTGCCCAGCCGGCTGCCTGACTGGAGCAACTCAGCAGGAATTTGCACATGAAGGAATAGACGCATAGGAAGCAGGGATTTCAGCTTGAGCCTGGGTTGAGTCGTCCTCCAGCTCGGTTTCGGCCACGCCTGGATGTCTCTGTGACACTCACAGGACAGGTGTGACAGACGATTGCCGTCTGATCAGCTGACTGGGAGGCCAGTCAGTGGGCTAACCATGAAATGGATACACTGGGATATATACGTATACCAAGTGTACGGCCAAAAACGTATCCTTCCAACGGGCACTCTTTTTTTTTTTTTCTTTTTTCTTTCGTTTTTTCTAAATGTTTATTTATTTATTTATTTATTTACAGAGAGAGAGAGGGAGAGAGAGTCCCAAGTGTTGTTGCTCTGAAGCCGCTCTTGGGTCTGAACACATCTCCCCTCCTCCCCCGGAGCACATCTAAAGAAATAATCAGAGGCTAATGTTTTGCTGCTGGGGCCATAACTGGATCTTGTCTGCTTTCCCAACCAGATGAGACTGAACTGAACTTTTCAGGGGGAGCAGCCGCAAGTACCCACAGAGGCCAGATAATAGCGAGAATGACCGAAGAGGGCCTAGGGTAAGGCAGTAGGGAGCGGTGGGGACTGTGGCAAACTGGAGTGCAATACGCCCCATTCAAAAGGAGCAACAGCCTCTCAGGCCTCTAGCCAACGGTTGTCATGCAGAAGTAAAGGCCTTGTATTACCAGACTTTCTAAGTTTTTGGATGGGAGCTCAAGAGATAGCTTTTGCGTGTGTGTGTGGGGGGGGGGAAGCAAATACCGCACCTCATCAAAGTGAGCATGTCATCTATTATAAACTGCGTCATTGTGTCATGCACCATCAAGAAAGAACATTTTACCAGTTAAAAACTCTGACACAGGGCTTCCTCATCGCCAAAGATTCATACACATAGGAAGAGCTACTTTTGACTTATCTAGACACAGAATTTCTATCACATACCAAGCTTGTGTATGCGTGAAAAGGCGATCACACGCAAGATTAATCGGTGAGTGCTCTTCCGAAACGTCTTCCCATTTAGCGTCCGCCTGCTTTCTATTGCTTCTCGGCTAGCATCGCGGTCATCTGCGTTCTGCCACGCACTGTCACCCTCTGTGCCTGCTCCACTGAGGCCTCCAGGATTTCTGCTGCAGGCTGCTAACACCCACTCTGTGAGTCTTGATGGAACAGGTGCCGGCTGCGATGTGTCACAGCTTATGCCTCACCGACAGTGAAGTCAACACGCGTCTCGATTTCAGGGATGCGAACGCGAGAAAAAAGAAGAGAAGGAAAGGCAGCCTTTCCAAGTAAAAAGACAAAGGAGCAGGCAAGCGTGGGGAGCACTGATACTACATGGGAAGAAATAGTGCATCTCTGGGCCCAATTTGGCCAGCAGTTGGCAGTTGGAAGGCCCCGATTAGCAAGCCCAGCTTTAGAAAGTCTGCGGGTTCCCGGCCAAATAGCCTACCGCCTTCATCCGCTGGTTTCTCCAGTCCTTACGGCCCCCTCTCCACCTGCAAACTAGCGAGGATGTGGCTGTGAAGTCCACTGTCCACTCAAAAGCAAGCTGGCCGGCAAGGTCCAAGGGACTGTGGTAGGACGGGGCAGGGCAGCACATGGGGAAGCTTTGGAATGAGAAAGAACTACATGGTCCTGCCCCTGACTAGCCAGGTGATCTCAGTCTATTATTTCCTCATTTCTAAAATGGGGAAAATAGTAGTCCTTCCCTTTTAGGTTTATTGTGAAGATTTAGTGAGGTCTGGCACATAAAGCACGTGGCACCTGCCATTTATCAGGTGGTCAGTGAGCGTCAGGATCCTTATTCACTTTTGATCCAGGGCGTTTGGCTGAGCGGAGGAGATTCTGGAAGTCACGACTACGTATAACGGGCCTCCTGCTTTATCTTCCGCTGCGTGTGGCCCTCTTTGCCGAGCGTCGGGAGCTGAACCCAGTCTCCCTGATGTCCGTACAGGGTAACATCCACAGGTTCTGGAGATAAGGATGTGGATTTCTTTGGGGGCCATTATTCATATTTCAACGGCCATGCCCGCGCCCAACTGGTCGGCAGGATCCGGGCAGCTGCCACAGCCAGTCTGGGCTACTCAGCGAGCCCTTATGAAGTCGTCCCCGAAAGAGACTTAGCTGGGGTTAGAGAGGAGCAGAAGGGACAAATGAGGAAGCGTACGGGTGAGCCGGGCAATGGCGATAGGCAAGTGACGTAGCCTTTATAACCAGCCTGTCAACTCCAGACGGGAGACATTTTTCCGGGTCTTAGGACAAAGCGAGGAAAAAAGGGAAGATGGGGTCCCCTCCCTTGAGTGCCGGCGACACACGTTTTAGGGCGGAGAGCAGGAGGGCGTCTCCGGCAATGCTGACCTGGGATTGCTGCTTCGCTGAGCTCAGCTAATGCGAGGCCTTGGGCCTCCTTGGCCTCGCATCCCTGAGCAGCCTCCCAGACAGAACTCTCATCTCAGGCCCCCCAAAAGGCCCATCATAGGCAATAGAACCAATTAATTAGAGAAAGTGGTCTCCACATGCGCACTTTCTGGAGAGAAGATAATTGGATTTCTGTGGTTACGAAGACAAACTCGGTTCGGGCTCCCCCAAGAATGGGGCCATTTTCGTGATGAACACAGCAGACTTCCTCCTGTTTCATTAGGTATGATTCCACCCCTTGATGGGGTGCTTGGTTTATAATGGGGGTGAAGACTTGCCAGGGGCCTGAGGTACAGGGACAAAGCCCTCCTGCCCCTCCAGAGTGAGGCCAAGTCTCTAGGGGGACAGAAGAACCTTCCTGATATCAAGGCCACATAGGGATCTGGCTCCGGAAGACAGATATATTTAGGTGATTCAGTTGTGGAGTAACGAGTCATTACATGCCTGCTTGATATCCATGTTCCTTACTTACGGTATCAGTTCCTGATTCTAATTTGAGGACCGGTTCCCGACCCCACGAGGAGTGCGGAGGCTCGTTTTCAGTCTCAGAAGTGGAGCTCTTCAGGGCCAGTCAGCAAAGTCCATCCCCCAGGCCCTCCCAGGCACGGTGACCAGCTCAAGGATTGGGCACGGGCCTTGGGGCAAGATAATCAAATAGGGTCAGAGCAAACCCAGGGGCTGTGCTTGTGGCCTCCAGAGAAGCATTTCCGCCTTTCCTGCTGGTCCTAGAAATGGGAGGGTGTGAGCAACTAGCCCAGAAGCTGCCGTACACAACTTGCTGCTGAGGTGGAGAGACTTTGAGATATGGAGCCAAGGGAGGGACCCGCTGGAGCATAGCCTGTGGGTATCTGAGCCCCTGGATCAAGTAGACCCTGAAGCTGTTAACCCCTGACTTTTTAATTATAAGGCCAATAAATTCCCCCCCCCCCTTTTTTTCTCATTTTGGTAGTTTTGTTCTTTTAAGTCTGATTTATTTATTTATTTATTGATTTAGAGAGCAAATGAGCACAGGCCAGGGAGGGGCAGAGAGAAGGAAAGACAGAATTCTAAGCAGGCTCAGCACCATCAGGGCGGAGCCCGGCAGGCGGCTCGAATTCACCAACTGGGAGATCATGACCTGAGCGGGAGATCAAGAGTCCGACGCTTAACCGACTGCACCCCCCAGGGGCCCCTCATCTGGTAGCTTTCAAGTCAGTTTGGGGTGGGGTTTTCTGTCCTTCTTTACAAAGTTCATCTGATGAAAGAAACTGCGGCTTTCTTAGGACTTACCAGGAGCCAGTCCCTGTGTGAGTCTGGGGCGCATTGCAGACTTTCTTTGCCCATCACAAGCCTGTCAGTGTGGGGGAGGCATAGGGGCACGCAGCCAATCAGGAGCAGAGCTGAGCCACGTTGGTCCCGCTCTAACGCCATCGTCCTCTTAACCACTCTGCAAGGTAGACACAACCTGCCCCCTAAACCCTAACCTCAGCTCCTACCGCCTCGTCCCCTGGACTGTCAGCCCAGCTAGGATGCCGATGTCCTTCCAAACTTAGCTGAGAGAGCAGAGCCCCTGTAGCCATTAATTGGGTACCAAACCTCTCTCACCTTGGGACCCACGGTCCACTCTGGGGTCCTCAGGGGTGGGGGGGACCCACTCTTCTCCCCAGGCCCAACTCACAAGGATTGGCGAGGGGGCCTAGCCTTCTCCGGGGAGTAACTGAGATCGTTAACATTATTTGTTAGGGCGTATGCAGCTGACAGGGCCTGGATCATCTCGCAGCCCTGGAGGGGCTTCTCGATGCCTGGGGAAGAAGAGGAGTTCACTGAATTCTCCTGCCTTGTTAGATAGCACGTCTATTTTTCTGATGCGCAAAGGGAGCCTCAGAAAGAGGAGGGGACTGCTTGAGTTCCCCTAGCTGGGCGGGGTGGGGCCGAGTCAGAGATTGCCCCAGACCCCTCTCTTTTGTTCCCAAGCTCCTGCTTGGGGGCACTGGCCTGGGGCCTCGCTGATGGGGTGGGCTGGGGCCTCCTGTCTGGAAAACTGAGGCCATGCCAGTGGGAGGCAGGAGCAATGGGGTCAGGCTTGTCCCCAGTATGACAGGTATGGGGGCCTCACTCACTGAGCCAGGAGGGACAGCTGGAGGCCCAGGTCTGGGCTGAGGGTGGGGCTCGGTGTTCTCAGAGCCTTTATGTCCCAGCCTCGCCCCCCCCCCGGGGGGGGGGGTGGGCTGCTTTGCTGATGGCGCTGGGTATCCCACACCGGGGCCTGTCCTCAAGCAGGGTCGGCTGGCCGGGCTCTGACATCATTCCCAACTCCAGGCAGCTGCGGCTTCTCGGGGCTGGGCACAGGGCTGCGTGACGGTCACAGGCTGGGGTCCTGCTGATGGCAGAAAGCCCACCTGGCGCCCCACAGCAGCACCTAAGGCGCCCGCCCCTGAATCAGCACTTCACCTGCACGGCCTCCTCCCTCCGAGCGGGCATCCCCACCCACCCCTTCCAGATGAAGAAACCGTGATTCCCCAGGCATCACGGAACCCCATCCGGGGCTGTGACAGGTGATGCGAGCGCCCAGGTCAGGCCCAAGTTGGGGGAGGGAGGGAGGGCGGCATCCACACTGGACCAGACCCCACGACAGAAAGCAGCCCCTGGATTCTGGGGATGCCCTGGCAGCGACGTCTGGTTATCTCCGCCTCGTGGAGGAAGAAGCCAGCAGCCGGGACCCTGAGCGCCGGGCAGTGTGTGCACAGCTTCTGAGCCTCCCAGGCTGAGCAGGGCTGGAGGGCTCAGCAGAGTGCCGCCCCCCTTCCCAGGTTTCCACCCAAGAACCAGGAACCCAGCTGGCCCCGGTCTTCTGGGGCCACACTTAATGGCCCAGAAATTGGCCTGAGTCCCCATCACATGCTGTGAGGCCTCCCCTTGAGAATTCCCGGTGGCCGTCTTCCATCTTCTTGATGTCCCTTGCACCTGTCCTGCCCCCAACACGCTGAGTGCCCCCCATTTGCTTCTCTGCCCGAGGCTGCCGCCCTCTCTGCCCTTCCTTCCCACCTCCAGCCCCTGTAATACCCACTGCGGGGTGTTAACAGATTTGTCTTGAACCTGTTTGTCTGGGGCCGGGGGAGTTGTCACAAAGGCGTTAGAGCTCAGAGCAGGAAAACAAGTTATTCCAATCACTGTTCTTAAACCTTCCAGCTGTATTCCACCGAGGTTCTCCTGGGGCCATGTTCTCCCCACAGCCCAGCCTGCTCCCATGTGGTTGGGGCTTTCCTTCTCCCCGGACCCTTTTCCCTGCTTTTCTGGCTCCCCAGACCCTTCTTCCCTGCCTCCCGGCTGCCCAGGGAAAGCTCTTCATTCCTCTGGCTTGATTATGCAGAAAAACATAGTGTCCTTCTGGGCCTCAGACAAAGCTCTAAGCTTCCTTTGCTTTAAAACCCCAGGGGCGCCTGGGTGGCTTGGTCGGTTAAGCGGTTAAGCGTCTGACTTCGGCTCAGGTCATGATCTCGCGGTCCGTGAGTTCGAGCCCCCGCGTCGGGCTCCGTGCTGACCGCTCAGAGCCTGGAGCCTGCTTCCGATTCTGTGTCTCCCTCTCTCTCTGACCCTCCCCCGTTCATGCTCTGTCTCTCTCTGTCTCAAAAATAAATCAATGTTAAAAAAAAAAAAATTAAAGGTCGTATCAGAATTAAAATCCACGGAAAGTAAGGACCTGCAGACGCCAGGCAGGCAGTCTGTGCGGGACCTGCCAGCCCCTGGGAAGGCCACGGGGACCAACAGCTCATGGGGGCAGGCGCCGTCCAAAGACATGCAAGGTAAAAATACTTAAAAACACTGAGCCATGGAAATAAACACATAGAGGGCAAATTCGAGTGGCCACCAGTAGGGTCTCAGCTTAAAAGTCCATTTAGCGGAAGCCAAGAAGGGAAGCTGGGGAACCACTGGCGGGTTTGATGGGAAATCATCACGTCTGAAAGTCCTGAGCGTCAGAGATGCCTGCCGGCTTGTGATGTGATTTTGTGGCAGGAGAGCGCTGAGCTCAGTATTAAGCGGCTGGATCCATCCCGAGACACGATTTCTGATTTCCGAATTACTCAGGAGCATCTATAATGTAGGCATCCATTCGCATTCAGGTGACAGCCACCGCCACCTACTCTCTTATGCCCTCCACCTCAAAAGTGCCATCGCCGCGGCAGTCATCAACAGACATTTATGGAGCCCCCATTCAAGGTTGGACACCAGACGTGAGTGGTTCTGATTCATTCCACGTCTCAGAGGAAGTGAGGGTTTCCTCATCCAGCCTTCCTTCCGTACCGTGGCACTAGGTCCAGTCATGAGATGTGAGTGGTGGTTAACTCGGCAGGGAGGGCGCCCGTCTGCCTCCTGTCCCCCCCCCCCCCCCCGCAACAAATACACTCTGTCTGCTTCCTCTGACTGCCAACTGGGGATGACAGGTTATACCTACAGCATCCAGCTAGGACCGGGATACAACTTGCAGAATAGAAGCTACGTGCAAGTTCTTGATGACATCAGTGGTGCAAAACCCAACCCATATCTCTCTTTCATGCGAGAGACAACTGTATTCCTATCTTGTCAAAGGCTTTTTCATCTTTCGCTTTTCTATTTGAAGCAGCGGAACATAATACTGACAAGCCCGCACATGTGTGTTTTCTGCCCAACATCCATTCATTCTTCTTGTAAACCACTCCTTAGTTTCCCTCTGTCGGGCCACCTCCTGCACACTTCCTTCCGCCTGGGTCTTTCTGGAGGAGCTGACTGACCCAGGGCTGAGTAATCAAAGAGCTATAACCCCTGGTGAGACAGCAGTTGATTGATTCGGGCGTCAGCGTGTGCCCTTAAATTTCCAATCAGAACAGATTCCACGATTTGCTAAGAAGGCTACCTCAGCGAGGTTTACATATTTCTGTGGGCTTGTATTTAGATACCTGAGCCCCGTGAGTGAGCTCACATTAGTTATTCATGACAACGGGAGGACAGCTTGCAGAGAAGGAAGCCACGGTGAAGAAAACAAAGCTAATAAGCGGGCAGAGAAGCTCGTTCTAGTCACATAATTTTGACTCTGGATTAAGCCTTGCCTGAAGCCTTCCGGGCTATTTAGTTATATGAGCCGGTAAATTCCTCTTGTTTACTTTAATGCATCCAGGAAGGATTTTTCTGTCATGTGCATCGAAAAAAAAGCTAAAACTGATGATACGTTAGTTTGAAAAAGAAAATAAGAGTTCCAGTAGGCTACATATAGGAATACCTGTCCACCTGGAACAACACTGGGAAAAAGAGATCAGTAGGTTTCCCTCAGGACACTTGGAGTCATGGGACAGAGCACACGTGTCCAACCCATAGCCGTGGTGTACGTTCCAGGGTCTTCCATGGAAGACCAGGGATCCAGGCAGGGGACGATGGGTCTCTCTCCACGTCACCCTTTCAGTGTATACGAACATCGGCTTACCAGGCAGTAAGGAACTTTTACCCCAGTGAGGAAAGGAAAGTGCTCTGCCTGGAGCCACTGGGGAGACTCTGGGTGGGAGGAAATGGGCTGCTGAGGGAGATCGGAGGGAGAATTGCCAAAAAGTATACAAAGACCCACCCAGCTGTGCCCTAAGGGGGATTTTCCTCTTGTGCAGCGAACATTACGACCCGCCCCCCCCCCCCCCCCAGCCAAGCTTAGCTCAAAATGAAACATTTTCCCTTTAATAGTTTTTGGTTGTGTCAGTTCAAAATCCTCTGTTGTCTTCTGAAAACAAGGCCATCGTGTAGGGAAACAGTTTGACGATCAATTTCATCTTAAAATAAATAAATAAATAAAATAAAAAAAATAAATAAAAACCATGAAACTAAAAAATAAGAAAAAAATAAGGCTGGAGACTCTTCTTCTAAAATATATCGAGTGAAAGAGAACAAACAGGAAGCAAGTAACGTCGAAAGAGGTACAGCATTTTGGGGAGACTGGGACAGCTACGTGCCCATGACTGAAGTTTGAGAAAATCACGTTACTTCTTTCAGCTTTTAGGGCAACCCTCCTCTTCTGTGGGGAATATCACACCCATTTTACAGAGCAGGACAATGAAGCCCTGCGAGGAGAAAGGCAGAGCTTACAGTGGGCCTCAAAGCCATTGATCTTTCCCTTGGCCACGCCCCTCCCCGTCCTAGGGCACAGGACCTCTGTCTGCTACCCCAGTGAGAAAGCCTGGCCACATAGACCCCACCCCTGGAAACCAGTGATCCGGGATGACGCAGATCTCAGAGCAGCGGGCTGTCACAGAGTGGGCCTGCATGCAGGTGATAACTGCCGCAGAAAAGAAGGAAAAGCCTGACCTTCCTGGATTCCTGAGCAATCCTTTGTTTGAATAGTTTCCAGGGAAGCCTAATTAATCCCATTGTTGATGCTAATGGGCTGCTTTTTTTAAGACTCAGAGTCGATGCTGCAAGCAAATTTCTCTTTGATTTAAGGCTTTGGAAAGAAGACAGAAGTTTTATCAAACGTGCCTGGATTACGCTGTGGGCTCCTCGCGCTGAGAAATGAAAGCCCATTTAGCTGTGACAGGGTGGCCAGCCCCCAGGAAAACACTGCGTCTTATGGTGGCCACTTTCCAAAGACCTTTCTCTGTTTGGGTTGTCTTTGGTGGGTTTTCACTCTGTTGACTTGTTTCACAAACATATGGATTAAGAGCCGGGCAACCACATAAATTTTGTACCCATGACAGCAAAATAATTGTAATAATAATAGTCATTACCATGATAACAATAGCTACCATTTATTTAATTCTTACACATGCGGACATTTAAATATTTGGAAACCGTTGAAATATAAGAAACACTTTCTGAATGCTAATTGTGTGCTGGGCAGACGGAAGGGAATTATTAGACCTAGTACTCAGGGAAGAGTGAGGTACAGACTCATTCTGCAGCAGGCAGGGGATCTTGAGCCCACTGCTCTGAGGTCTGTGCCAATCCCATCACTGGTCCCCAGGGGTGAGGTCTGTGTGGCCAGGCTTTCTCACTGCAGCGGCCCATGGAGGTCTTGTGTCCTGGGACTGGGGACTAACGGAAAGATCAAGGGCTTTGAAGTCCAGTATAAACTCTGCCATTCACCTCTCTGGGCTTCATTGTCCTGCTCTGTAAAATGGGTGTGATCTCCTCCGCAGAAGAGCCACGTGGCCACAAAGTTTCAATGAGATGATGCGGTTTGCCCAGACTTTAGTCATTGGCACATAACTATCCCAGTAAGTGAAGAAAGTGGATTCCTAGTAGCACTCCGACAAAGTTAAGGACGGCATTCCTAAAATGGGGCCTTTTGGACTGGGGATTGAGTCATAAATAGGAGTGTGCCATATGAGGAGTAAGGATGAGGACATTCCAAGCCTGGGAGAAGCTTATGCAAAAGATGACAGAGTGGGGGCGCCTGGGTGGCTTGGTCGGTTAAGCGTCCGACTTCGGCTCAGGTCCTGATCTCACGGTCCGTGAGTTCGAGCCCCGCATCCGGCTCTGTGCTGACAGCTCAGAGCCTGGAGCCTGTTTCAGATTCTGTGTCTCCCTCTCTCTCTGCCCCTCCCCTGTTCATGCTCTGTCTCCCTCTGTCTCAAAAATAAATAAACGTTAAAAAAATTTTTTAAATAAAATAAAATAAAATAAAATAAAATATCGCTGGTCCATTTGCCACCCCCCCCCCCCCCCCCCCCGGGTTTCCCTCCTTCCACATCCTGCTGTTTGGAATATGGGTATGATGATGGATAGAATTCCATCTTGGGCCATGAGGCCGGGCACAATTCCTGGGGGTTGGTGGAGAAGGAAGCTGGAAATAGTCTGGGCCCAAGGCCAAGGTGCAGCCACCACCCTGGCCCCGGATGGCTTAGTCTGGACTCTCTGTATGTGAAGTACACGTTCTATGTCAATTCCCCTGAGTGAGACGGCATGACATAGAACTTCATCTATTTGCTGCGGTCATCCAGACTCCTTTCTTTCGCTCTGCGTGCATTCTTGGCTGCTCCATTTTCAAAACGTATCCAGTATGCAAGCATTTCTGCCCACCTCCACCACCATCACCCTGGTCTGAGCCACCATCCCTGGTGGTAGGAGCCTCCTAAGTGGGCTTCCGGCTACCGCCTCTGACCCCTACCGTCTATTCTCAGTGTGGCGGCCAAGGTGGCTCTTTAAAGGTAGTCCCATCACGGGCCTCTCCTGCTCAGGGCTCTGCATTACTCCCCATCAAGTTCAGGGTAAAAGCCAACCTCCTTACACGGACCTTGCATGATCTTTTCCTGTCCCCACACCTCTCTGACCTATACCTTTTCAAACTCACTTCACTCCAGCCGTGCCGGTCTCCTTCCTGTTGCTCAAACTTCGCAGGCACTCTCCTGCCTCTTGCCTTCCCACTGGCCATTACCTCTCCCAGGCACACTCTTCCTCCTGATGCACATTGACTAAGTCCCTCAACGATGGCAGGTTTTCTCATAAGTGGCCTTACCGCTCAGCTCAAAATGACAACCCACCCCCCTCTCCAACTCCCAACCCTTCTTAGTCCGTTCACAGTTTCTGCTATAGCACTTTAACATAATACGTCGTTTGATTATTTATTATGTTTATTATTCATAGTCTGTCTCCACCCCCATCCCCCCGATGAACGTGAGCTCCAGGAAGGCAGGAATCTTTGTTTTGTTGCTGATGTGTTTCAAGTACCTAGACTAGTGCACAACACAGAGTAGGTGCTGACAAAGTATTTGTTAGTGATTCTTGCTGAAGACGTTATTATTCAAAGTTGGTGTTTTTTTTTTTTTTTTAAGTTTATTTACTTATTTTGAGAGAGAGCGTGAGCATGAGCAGGGGAGGGGCAGAGAGAGGGAGCGAGAGAATCCCAGCAGGCCCCGTGATGTCAGCGCAGAGCCCAATGCAGGGCTCGAACTCACGAACCGTGAGATCATGACCTGAGCCCAAAGCAAGAGTCAGACGCTTCACTGACTGAGCCACCCGGGTGCCCCTTATTTTTCAAAGCTTTAAAAAATTACAGTGTATTTAAAAGACACATAAAGAACTAGAGAGAATAGGATATCACACCCCAATACAGCCATCATCCAACTCTGACAATTGTCATCCGTGAATAACCTTTTGTCATCCACACCCCCCTCCCATCTGCTTGGATGATTTTGAATTGAATCCCAAACATCCTATCATTTCATCTGCAAATATTTCAGTGTGCATCTTGAAAAGCAAAAACTCCTGTTGTATTTTAACAGCTTTATTGAGATGTCACTGACATGTAAAACTTGTAGATGGGTAAGCCATCCACCTTGATGTTTTGAGATACATATACATTGTGAACGATCACCACGATCCAGCTAATTAACACATCGACCGCCTCTCCATGTTCACCATTTGTGTGTGGTGTGTGTGTGTGTAGTGAGAAGATTTAAAATCTACCCTCTTGGCAATTCCAAGTACACAGGACGGTATTGTTAACTATTCACTGGGCGTAAATGAAAATTTGCACCCTTTGGCCAATACCTTCCCGTTTCCCCCTTCCCCAGCCCCTGGCAACCGCCATCCTCCTTTCTGTTTCTAGGACAAAAGCTCCCCGTTTGAGATAAAATCACAATACCATCATCATAGCCCCAAACAGTCAATAGTGATTTCTTCACATCATTAATCACCTAGTCAGTGTTTATACCTCCCAGTTGTCTTATAGCTTATTTGTTTGAATTGGGGTCCAAGTAAAACCCACTCTGATCGGTTAGTTGCACCCTAAGACTCTTTTTAAACTGTAGATTCCGTCTCCATCATCTTGCAATTTATTGTTGCCGAAGGAACTGAGTCACTTGCCCTCTTGAGTTTCCCACAGGCTGGACTTTGCTAGCTGCATTCCCTTGGTAGCATTTGACAAGTTCCTTTGTCCTCTGTATTTCCTGTAAGTTGGTGGCTGGCCCTGGACGCTCCACAGGTCTAGATTTGCTGCTTTGGCAGCCCGACGGTGTAGGCTGAACTGTGGGCAGGACGCAGCTCAGATCCGACCGTACTGTCTCTTTTCCTGAGGTTCACGTCCTCCCATCATTAACGACAAAATCCATTCTTTCATCAGGGGCTGCAAAATGGCGCTCGTCCAATTACACCGTCCTTCTTCACCAGGATAGAAAGAGGACCTGCGCCGCATCGGCTGAGATGCAGCGTGTGGTGAACTTCTCAGGATGTTTGCTTGTGTCCACACCAGAACTAATCACTCTAGGTGGCGAGACCACTACGCAGGCTATGAATGGAGCCGGTTGGGGACGGGGGGAGGGAAGGTGATAACTTCAGGGCTGTGTCACAGGCTGAGTGGCTTCGTTTGTTCTCAGGGTGGCCTCGATGAGGCTAGTGCTAGAGGCAGTGTAGCACCGTCCTCAGTCTCCGGCTGGTGGAAGTCAAGGGACAGGTATTGGCTGGCCCAGAGCAGGTGCCTTCTGCTGACAAGTGGTTGGGTGGATGGATGGACAGATCTACAGCTGTCTGATCCAAAAGGAGGCAGAGAGAAAGACAGAGATTTAGTCTCAACTGATGAGCAAGAGGCAAAATTATCCTAGTCATGTCTCTGCCTGATGAGAGCCCTGCTCATAGTCCGGAGGGCACGGCTTTCTGATACCCATTCCTGGGGATGCTGGCTGACTACCGCACACCACAGGGTAGCGACAATGAGAATTGGGCAGACACTGGGCCAGGCACCTGACATGCATCGGGGAAGCCATATAACCTGGTGAGTAAATCTGACTTTTGCATATGGATTCAATTTCTCACTTAGCTGTTCCACGCTGTGTCCATTTGGGTCAGGCATTTAATCTCCCGGAGGCTTGACATCCTCACCTGCAAGACAGAAGAAATAATTCCTACCTCGTAATGTATTGGAAATGGTCAAATGAGAAAATGCAAGTTGAACACCGAATGTGGAATCAATCAATAGTAGCTGTTTCTGTCATTGTCTCTTGTCCTGAATTATGCTTTTTAAAGTGGGATGCTTAGGCACCCATACGGGGATTCTGATGGTGTTTTAGAGGATGGCTATATACATTTGGAGGATAAAGCTCTTCCTGAAGCTTTGAGGTTTTTAAAATTACGTCGAGGGAAAATTTCTTTTCTTTTTTTTTTTTTTTCAACGTTTATTTATTTTTGGGACAGAGAGAGACAGAGCATGAACGGGGGAGGGGCAGAGAGAGAGGGAGACACAGAATCGGAAACAGGCTCCAGGCTCCGAGCCATCAGCCCAGAGCCCAACGCGGGGCTCGAACTCACGGACCGCGAGATCGTGACCTGGCTGAAGTCGGACGCTTAACCGACTGCGCCACCCAGGCGCCCCTATCTTCATTTTTAATGATGACCCTGATTTCAAGGATATTTCATATATGTAGTAGCTACTTTAAACTGCTCCCCCCACCTTCTAGAATTGCCCATGCATTCTTGTCTGCCTACTGCTCCCCCCAAAAACTTGAAAAACGGTCTTCCCACCATCCGGTGCCACGGATACAACGATTGTCCCCCTTCTGCAGATAAAGGAGGAGTCTCAGACATCTGATGAGGTAGGAGCCAGGATTCGAAACCTCACCAAGAAATCTGTGCTCTTTCCCATGCCTGCCATTATGTCAGAACTGAGAAGTGAATAATTATATCATATGAGGTGTGTCAGTCAGGGTTCTCCAGAGAAACAGAACCAATAGGGTAGATGTAGATAGACAGAAAGAGATTTTTCTATGAGGGGCTGACTCATGCAGTTATGGAGGCTGAGAAGTTCTATCATCTGCCATCTGCAAGCTGGAGGTCCAGGGAAGCCAGTGATGGAACGTTCCAGTCTGAGTCTGAAGATCTGCGAGCCCGGAACACTGATGTCTGAAGGCTGGAGGAGACGGACGGATGCCCCAGCTCAGGAAGAGAGCAAATTTGCCCTCCTTCCACCTTATGTTCTAGTCGGACCCTCGACGAACTGGATGACTCCCACCCACATCGGTGAGGGAGTGCTCACTCTTTACTCAGGCTACCAACTCAGTGCCAACCTCATCGTGAAACAGCCTTACAGACACCCAGGAATAATGTCTTTCCAGCTATCTGGGCATCCCTTGGCCTCGTCAAGTTGACACATAAAATCAACCCTCCCAGGAAGCATTCCCGACCAAGGCCCCACCTGCCTCCAGGCTGGGTCACTTGGCTTGGGTCTCCGCTGCTGTTGCCTCAGCGACACTTAGCACTGTTTCCATATTTGTAAAGCCCGGCTGCAATGCTAGGGGACTCGGCATCTAAGCTGGCCATGGTGTCACTGTTCTCCCATCCTGCCCTCCACAGTGCCCATCGCAGCTGGGAGCACCCCAGGGCCAGCAGCCCAGCCTCACAGGGGCTGCCGAGGTCAGGTGACACCATTGAAAAGTGGAGAGTTCGAGCCCAATTGGGGTTGGAGATCGGCAGTTGAATTAGGTCACCCTCCCAAAGCTGACAGAAACTTCTGAGACCCAGATGGGTCCGTACAGCCTTCCGGGATGTTCCAAGTGATCAGGAAATGGTAATGAGCATACTTAAGCAGCTTGTATTGGCTTTCTGTCTTTCCCTACCTCACTTTCTTGCACTCACATTGTGCTTCTCTGACGTTGTCGCCCCTTGGCCCCTCATGGAATATTAGCATGCAGCTTTCCCTCAGGCTCTGTTTTTCTAGGGGACCTATTTTTAACTAGATGTCCTCAGTCTGGCGTACATCTTCACTGCATTGCTGATGGTTTCCATACTTTTGTGAGGCTTGACTATAGTAAAACATGCATGATTATGGAAAGAACAGAGTAGTAGGGGCGTTAGGGTTCTGTCCTGCCCTTTGCTGTCATTCACTCGCTACATGACTTGGGGCAAGTAGCTTCTGTCCTCTTCAGTTTCTTCAACCGTAGCGTGTTGGGGGGCGGGTGCTGCCAGTGTGAAATGGAGAAAGGCGTTCAGGAGACACAGACATGGGTTCGAGTCCTGGCTTTGTCACCTTCTCGCTGGGTGCCTTTGAGCACATTACTTACTTTCTCTGGGCTTCAGTTTCCTCTTTTATCAAAGACACAAAGGAAAATACAGCTACCTGTGAAGGTGCTCAGAGGATCACATGAGATAATGTAGGTAAAAGCCTAAACGAGCAATAAATGTTTGGTTAATGTAGACAAATAAAGGGATTAGGTGGCAGAAGTGTTTCTGATTTCTTCATCAAGCATCCCTTCTATTTCCCCCCCCCCCCCAATCATTTTAAAAGATTCTGCCCTGGGGCGCCTGGGTGGCTCAGTCGGTTAGGCGGCCGACTTCGGTTCAGGTCACGATCTCGCGGTCCGTGAGTTCGAGCCCCGCGTCGGGCTCTGTGCTGACTGCTCAGAGCCTGGAGCCTGTTTCGGATTCTGTGTCTCCCTCTCGCTGACCCTCCCCCATTTTCATGCTCTGTCTCTCTCTGTCTCTTTCTGCTGGAAGCTGAAGTTACTAGGATGACCAAACGCAGACGTGGCCCCTGCTCCCCTGGACCTTTGCATCTAGAACAGAGTTAGATAATTGCCAAATGATCCACAAACCGTATTGTCACAAGTGCTGCCCAGGAGGGACATAGAAACCAAGAGGGACGAGAAACCAGAGAACGAGTGCTAAGGGTAATAGAGCTTGAGCTGGGCTCTGAAGGATGAGTAGGAGTTGATTACAGAAAGAAGGGGGGAAAAACTATTTCAGGCAGAGGGAACGGCATGGACAAAGGCCCTGTGGTGGAAGGGAGCCGGATGTGGACAGGGAATTGATGTAAAAAAAAAAAAAATCAGAGCACCTAGAACACAGGAGCAAAGGGCCATACAGTGAGGCCTTGGCCCTGTTAAGGATTGTGCTGTTCATCGTAAGATACGAAACCGTAGCCGTGATTTCAGAGG
This sequence comes from Herpailurus yagouaroundi, assembly GCF_014898765.1. Lineage (NCBI taxonomy): Eukaryota > Metazoa > Chordata > Mammalia > Carnivora > Felidae > Herpailurus > Herpailurus yagouaroundi. Next base: position 64,038,298 of record NW_024412377.1, read on the forward strand.
AGGAGTGACATGGTCGGATTCATCCTGCTAAAAGTTTCAATGCAATGTGCATTGTGGGAGGAGTTTGGAGCCGATGAAAGAGAATGGAAGCAGAGACCAGGTAAGAAACTTACAGTTGCCTCTTTGAGGGAGTTTTGGAGTAGGATGCAGTCCAAAGGGATGGAGGGCGTAGGTGTTTCGTGAAGATGTTAGGAAGGGAGAGTCAACAGGACCTGGGGACGGTCTAGATACACACAGAAGGGGAGGTTTGTAGGGTTCCATCGTTTGGGGCTCAGCAGAGGAAATTGCCTCGTGCTGAGAGAAGAATGCCAGGAAAGGAATCCGTTTGTGGGAGCAGGGAGTCACAGGGAGGAGGTCATGCCTTCGGGTTGGGACAAGCCAAGTGGGAATGCCTTGAGAGCGACAGAATGAGATGCAGTTTGGACAAGCTTTGATGCAGACCTGGATTCTGGAAAAGGGGTCTGTGCAGGAGGCAGAAGCCTGTGAGTCACAGCTGTGAAGGTGGTGGATGGCGATGGGGGTGGATGAGATCACTGCTTGACATTTCGGGGAGCATTCGGTAAATGGAGAAGCGTCATTAAGCTTTGTAAAATACTCAAAAATAGCTTCTGTCTTACCATCTCTTCTACCCCCATAACATCAAGAACTGAAAAGATTTTAGAAGGCCAGATCCGGAACCAATAACCTGTTTGGTTTTCCAACGGACTTTGACCGTGGAATCTTCTATTCGTATGAATACGCGCAAAAAAATGGTAAAGCCCTCAAAGGGAAAACAGAGCAGGTCTGGTTAAAGGTAGGGCTGTGAAGGGCAGGGTCCCTGCTGCTCAGACTTCTCCCGCTCACAGGTATCTCTGTGGACCCTCAGGCTTTCAAGGAAATCAGCTCGCAAACTCCTGGCTTGTACGATTTCCCGTTTGCCTCCACCCCTGAAGGTCTGTGAGTCTTTGATGGACTGAAGGGAGCGTAATGGATGTCATCAGTATGTCTGTGATGGCAAACGAGGAACCCAGAATCTCGTCAGAACTCTGGGTTATCTTAGCAAACCTCAATTCTCCCTCTCCCTGAACTTGAGACACGTCAAAGACTTTTAGTTGACATAACTCCAAACAGGCCAGCTTTTGCACGGGATGTAATTTATTTATTTAAGTTCATTCATTTGTTTTGAGAGAGAGAGAGAGCAGGGTAGGGGCAGGGAGATAGAGAGAGAGAGAATCCCAAGCAGGCTCCTTGCTGTCAATGCAGAGCCCACTACAGGGCTGCAACTCGCAAACTGAGAGATCGTGACTTGAGCCAAAGCCAAGAGTCGGACGCTTAACCAACTGAGCCACCCAGGTGCCCCACACAAGATGCGGTTTAGAACCCCAGCTTTCAACAGTCACGAGTCTCCTTGCCAGTGAAGGCCTGTTGGGTTTCCCGAGTGGCACCCTCATGAAAAAAAAAAAAAAAGGCAATTTAACTGTCAGCGGAACTAAGGGCGTGTGTTGGATACTGCTCAGCGGCATTCATTCTACAGTGACAAAGAAGTGGAGGATGCCAGGAGAAGCTTGTGGGTCTGGGAAGAGGGAAGGGTGGCATTTGGGGAGTTTGCTAGTGCTAAATTGCTCCATCTGTTGCATTAATAACCAATCAGTCCAGGGGGCTGAGAAAATGGGTAATTGAAGCATACGGTACCTATTAGGACCTATCTGCACATATGCAACTGCTCATTTCATCTGTACAAATGACTGCTTACTTATGCAAATGGCAGGTCTGAACACCCATGCTGGGGAATTCTGCTGGGAGAGCATTTCGTTCGGAACGGCTATGTTCCAACCCCTAACACGCTGAGAAGTCCAGGACCTACCATGCCACGGAAGCAAAAAAGGAAAAACTGCAAGAGTGGTGGAAAGAGCAAAGGTCCGTCAGAAGGCTGTGCTTTGCCAAAAGGGGCTGGCGAGCACGGTTGCATCGGTCACAGAGTGGGGCGGACTGACATAAAGGGGAGGTGCTCCACGCTGAGATCACTGAGGCACTGGGGGTCCAAAGTTTGGGAGCGGTTGGGCCACAGAGCCCAGGGTGATTTGTGGTACAGGCACAGGTGTTAGGAATGGTAACGTGACTAGTCATGTGACCCAGATATAACCTGGGGCTCCCTAGTGCTGAGGCAGCGACACGAAAGTCTAATGAGAACCCCGTGTCTCTTCGCGACTTGGGGGAAATTGGCGGGGAACCACTTGTGATTCCGTCTGTCTTCATACGCGTGCTTTCTCGCGTGCTGTCACCCTATATTCCCTAGAGACCACAGTCATCACTGCCCCTGGTTCCTACAAGGGGTCCACTTTCATTAGCCTTTTGTGGCTTTTGCACACTGTACCGGAGTAGGGCGACGTGGGGACCGTCCAGCCGAAGGTGTCACACCGTGCAGTTCCTTCCTAGTTTTCAGCCGTCTTCTCGCTCCCTTTCTCCCTTTTCCTCTCTTATTCTACCGCCTCGTACCCTCCTAAGCAACAAACAGCACCCTCTTCTCTGTTCCGCTCAAGTTCAAATGCTTCACATTCTCTGCCGTGACCTCGAACGCTTATCAAACTATTGTTCCCACTAAGACAACGATCGCTTTCTAAGAGGAGTTTCAGTGGATTCAAATTGTCGAATGTGTTACGTAAAAATGGACCCTGATCCAAAATCTAACACAGGCTTCTATGGATAACATTGACCATTCATTCCTCTGTTTCTATTGCTGTAAGGAAAGGTGGGTTTGGCTAAGCATTATCAGTTCTTGGACAGGAGGTGACTTAGGATACTTGTGGCTCCCATTCAAATTGTCTTAAATGTTAAGGACATTTATTATCTCACATCGTGAGAACTCTGGAAGTAAGACAGAGCTCTCCAGGTTGGCTATCGCAGTAGCTCCGTTACCTAATGGAAGACCAATATGTTTCTGCCCTCCCCTCTGCCAGTTTCAGTAAATGAAATTTGTTCTTCCCTTGGCTCTTCAAATACACACTAAATGGTAAAACGCATCCAGGCACGACAAGACACAACCAGGCTCAGACAAGAAAAGAAGCCATACCTTATTTGGGTCTCTTCAGAAGAGCAAAATTCCTTAGGAGACACTGCTTCCTGTCCCCATGGACCAGTAATCTGCCATCTGATCAGGACAATCATTCACCTTCACTGGTGTGGCAAGGGGTCCCATTTCGATTAACCTAGACTTATCTCTGCAGCTTAAAGGGCAGAGGTTGCCTTCCTAAAGCCCAAGACCTTGGGGGGAAAGTCCCTAAAGCAAGTCTGGACCCTGTTGAGAAGGAGAGAAGAGAGGAAATAAACATTGGGTAGATAACCAATTTTATCTGCTCTGAGTAAAGGCATTTCGTGGAAAACAGAAGGGGCTTGCCATAGGGTTGTGGGCAATGCTCTTTCTATAATTCTGGTGATTACCATAGGCTTTTGCATAGGCACACGTGAAGGTAGAGAATTGAATTTCTTTCTCTCTGGACCACGAATCCTGAGGTTTGAGAAAATCTTTGGTCTTATTCTATCTGCCAGGCAAGCCCAATATCTCCTTGATTTTGTTCTTTTCAATGACCAGCTTCATCAATGACCACTCATCCCTACCCCGACCTTGAACATGATGGATCCCATTACAGCTCACAGATTCTGATACATCACCTGCATTAACCATAATGGACATGGCCAGGGTGGGGTACAGAGTTAAAAACAAAACAAAACAAAACAAAAAAACCTAGGTATGGTACACTGAAAAATGGTCCCCCAAAGATATCCGAGACTTGATTCCCGAAAAACCTGTAAATATCACGTTATAGGCAAAAGATGCGATACGGTTAAGGATCTTGAGCTGGGAAGATTATCCTGGATTATCCAACTGGGCCCTAAATACAATCAAACATATGCTCATAAGAGAGCAGCAGAGGGGATTTGAGGCAGAAGAGGAGACTATGATGTGGCCACGAAGCAGAAAGAGGTCTGAAGATACTTGTCCCTGGAACAAGCAGCCGCAAGCCAAGGAGTAGCTGGAAGAGGCAAAACCCGGATTCTCCCGAGGAGCCTCCAGGGGGAACGCAGACCTGTTGACGTTTTAATTTTGTCTCAGTGAACCTGATTTTGGACTTCTGACCCGCAGAACTCTGAGGGATTAAATTTCTACCAGGTTGATCGTGATTTTTTTATAGCAGCCATAGGAAACTAACACACCGGATTTAATCAGAATGAGAGCTGGTGGAGGGAGGTGTGGGTGGGAAAGTCATGCTGCCTCAGATTTTTTTCAGGGGTTCCATCTTCAGGATACTAGCAAGAGGTGATTGGGACATGGTTGGTGTTGGTGCATGATTGTTTGGCAGATGCCCTGTGGAGATGCCCACCTGCCAGAGTATATATTACATAGAGTATATAAGACACAGGAGATATATGAGCTCTGGTCCCAGTACCCAAAGAGAAAGGGACGCTATAAGGTCATTGGGGAAAGTGGCCAAAGGGACACATGCTCTTCTGTATACCCAAGGCAACATGCCCTATGTCACCATGAGTCAGAGTAAGGCATGGAAGGGGCTCCTTTTTAGCAGTCTAGCTTGTGAGCGGGAGCCAGAAGTTCCATTTGGGCGAGTAAGTACTGAGACCTCAGTGTACTTCCCAGGTTCGTGGAGCCTCCGAGGGTGTTTGTTACCTGGGTATTTATTTATTTTTTTTTTAAATTTTTTTTTTTTCAACATTTATTTATTTTTGGGACAGAGAGAGACAGAGCATGAATGGGGGAGGGGCAGAGAGAGAGGGAGACACAGAACGGAAACAGGCTCCAGGCTCTGAGCCATCAGCCCAAGCCTGACGCGGGGCTCAAACTCACGGACCGCGAGATCGTGACCTGGCTGAAGTCGGACGCTTAACCGACTGCACCACCCAGGCGCCCCTGTTACCTGGGTATTTAGATAAGAGATTGGACTCAGCTCATGTGCCAAGTTTCACTGATAGTGGCTGCTTGGAATGCCATGTTGAGAAGGGCCTAGAGAAGATGCCCATGGCTGATGATCAAGGTCCCTCTCTGACCTGGCAGGGGAGTCAGCATCCCCGGCAGGTGTCTGTCCTCCCTGGGGTTCCTGGTGCTTTCTCATAGTTCCATATTTCCCTTTAGTTCAGAAACCATCTTCCGTCTGACCAACTTACCGAACCATCAGTCGGAATCACAGAGCACATCTATGTTCTGCGATCTGTGCTAAACGTTGTGACAGGAAAGTCCTTTGAGGTGCTTGCTGTCCAGAGGTCATATCTAAGTGGGCGTGTGTCCTCGCTGCATTTGACAGTGTCCTACCTCTCACTGGGATCACTGAAAGGGAAGTTTAAGAGACTCCTCAATGGGGATTTATTCCAGGGCTTTCTATACCTGTAGATTTCTTGGAATAATAAAAAAAAAAAAAATCAATAAAACGTTGATTTTGCCAAGTGATGACATAACAATAAACCTATCATATAGTAAGATAAAAGGGTAAACTAGGATGATAAAACATGGAGTAAGTTTAGAATTATTAAGACTTTTCTACCCTATTGTTTCTTTTCCCAGTTTACTTCAAACCGCTGACAAGTTTCTCATGGGCTGGCATTGAAACAGCATTTGGGACTATAGTAACTTCCTCAGGTTGCCGTAATGAAATACCACAAACCGAGTGGCTTCAATGACAGAGATTTCCAGTCTTGCGGTTCTGGGGGTTAGAAGTCCAAGATCAAGGTGCTAGCAGGGTTGGCTCCCTCTGAGGGCTGTGTGGGAGAACCTGGTCTGTTCCCTCTCCTCGCTTCTGGTAGCTTCAGGCACCCTCGGCTTGAAGGTGACAGCCTCCTGCACCCTCACTCCATCTGCCTCCATGGGTGTCTACACTTCTCCTTTTTATAAGGACATCTACCATATTGGATTCGTGCCCACCCTAATGACCTCACCTCACCTTCTTCATCGCCAAGACCCTATCACCAAATGAGGTCACAGGTACTGCAGGTTAAGACTTCAACGTTGTTTAAGGGGACACAGTTCAACCCATAATGGGAGTCTCTTGTCACCCAGTTTATGAGATGTTATCTCACAGCTGTTAACAAATTCTCACAACCGTCGCGTGGGGCTCCTAAATTACGGAAGCCCATCTTACAGACGAAGACTCTGAAACACGAATCCTGCCCAAACCCAATGGCAACCGGTCAGTGTCCAGACAAGGACTGGACCCAGGACCCAGTCATCCAGGGTCCTTTCGGGAGTCCATGCAGCTTTTCTTCTGGGAACAATCTGGCCAGAGGGAAGGCGGCCCACCTGAACAGCCACATGGCGACCCAGCGGGCAGGCCCCAGAGCTGGAGAAATTTCTATCTGCAACTATGCTTGTTCCAGGGGAGTTAACCGGCTGAGTTACCTCTTTCCCTGACCGAAGTCAGTTAGAAACGGAGGAAGCTCCTGGGATACCCCTGGTGATTGGTCTTGCCCTGATGTCATTTTCTCCCACTCTGGAGCTAGAGGGCTCTGGTCATGTGCTCCGTAAATTATTTGGCTCACGAATTTCCCCTCCCCCCTCCCATCTCCTGTGGCCGTCAGGAAACGCATGGCTGCACAAGGAAGTGTGTAGAAAGTCATGATCCGCACATCGACACCCCAGCTTTCTCAAGTGATGCATCTTTTCTTTGGCCCTGGTTTTTTTATTTATATAAAACCGCTGCTTTATTGAGCGCATTCGTGTAAGCTGCCTCTCTATTCCTTTGTGGATTGAAACAGGGTATAAAGAAATGAAATGTTCTCTTTTTCCAGAAAAGAGGATGTTTCGGAAGGTGGAAGTCCTTTTCATTTTTTCATTATAGAAACAGAAGATAAGGGAACAATTATCCAATCGCAGGGGCTTTGTGCTCCAGAGACAACGCGGCTATGATGCGCGCCACTAAATGCAGGGGCTGCGACCTAAGTTTCTACAATTGGAGTAATGGGGCCAATATTGTTATTTCCATCTCCATGAACATTTTTGTATGTTGTTATGGGGGGGAAGGGTAGGACTTGAATTCTTGCACTCTTTGTATTCAAAGTCACATTTATTGAGATATAATTTACAAAGAGTAAAACTTCTCTTTGTCAGGAGTGGCATTCAGTGCATGGTGACAAAGTGCATTTAGAATCGCGTAACTGCCACCCCAGTCCCCAGTATAGAACATTTCCATCACTCCAGAAAGTTCCTTAGTATCCCTTTGTGTTCAATGCCCTCTCCCCTCCTCCCCTGCTCCCGCTCCAGCCCACTCAACTGATTTCTGTCCCTGTGGTTTTGGTTTGTCTCCAAGGAATGTATAAATAAAATCATACCTTACGTAGCCTCTTGAGTCTGGCTTCTTTCAAATAGCATAATGCTTTTTGAGAAGCATTCATGCTGATGCATGTATCAGTAGCTGATCCCCTTTCATAGCTTAATAGCATTTCATTGTATCGATAGATTATTCACTCATCAATTGAAGGATATTTCGGTTGCTTCTAGTTTTTGACGAATAGGAACAGAACTGCTGTGAACATTTGTATACAGGTCTTTTGTGGACATAGCATTTTCCTTGGGTAAACATCTAGAGTCAAATTACTGGGTCATCCATACAATTGGCGCACGGCTGTATAAAAAATGGCCGATTGTTCTTCCAAAGTGGCCGGATGTACAATTTTGCATTCTTGCCAGCAATGTATTCCAGTTCCAATTGCTCTGTGTGCCTACAAGGTATTTGTCTTAGTCTGTTTGGGTTGCCACAAGCGAGTACCCCTGACTGGGCAGCTCCCAAACGACAGAAACTCGTCGTTCACAGTTCTGGAGCTTGGACGCCCGAACTCAACGTACCAGCAAGGTCAGGTGAGGGCCCTCCGTGGGGCCGCAGGTTTCTCATTGTGTCCTCGTGGGGTGGAAGGTGTGAGGGAGCTCTGCAGGATCTCTTTTATAAGAGCACTAATCCCATTCATGAGGGCTTCACCTTTATGACCTAATCACATCCCACAGATCCCACCCGTGAATACCATTACCTTTGGGGCTCAGGATTTCAATATATGAATTTTGCAGGGGATACAAACATTTAGACCATAGCAGCGTTGATGGTTTTTGGTTGTTTGCTTTTGCCATCCTCACTGGCGTGCAGAGCTTTATCCTTGTGGTTTTCACGTGAGTTTAGTTAATGGCTAACGAGGGTGAGCAGTTTTTATGTGCTTATTTGCCATCCCTATCTTTTTAAAAAAAATTTTTTTTTTCAACGTTTATTTATTTTTGGGACAGAGAGAGACAGAGCATGAACGGGGGAGGGGCAGAGAGAGAGGGAGACACAGAATCGGAAACAGGCTCCAGGCTCCGAGCCGTCAGCCCAGAGCCCGACGCGGGGCTCGAACTCACGGACCGCGAGATCGTGACCTGGCTGAAGTCGGACGCTCAACCGACTGCACCACCCAGGTGCCCCCCTATCTTTACTTTGAATAATTGTCTATGCAGATCTTTGGCCCATTTTTGAATAGGGTGTATCTTCCAATCATCGAGTTGTAAGAGTTCTTCATATGGTCTGGACACAGGTCAATGATCAAGTAAGTGTTTCACAAATACTCTCTCCCAGTCTGCGGCTTGTCTTTTCATTTTCTTAACAGTGCTTTCTAAAGGACAGAAGATTTTATTTTTAATATAGTCCATTTTATCAACTTTTTTTTGTCTTATGACTTTTGCTTTTTGGGTCCTATCGTCTTGTAAAAATGTTTGCCTAAACCAAGGTCACAGACATTTTCTCTAGTTTTCTTCTAGATGTTATATGCTTGTAGGCTTTACGTTGAAATCTGTGATTAATTTTGAGTTGATTTTTGTACACAGCACGAGCCGAGTGTTGACATTCATTTTTCCCACATGGACATCTCATTGCTTCTGCACCATTTGTTGGAAAGTCTCTCTCTCCTTTGACTTACCCTGGTGCCTTTGTGAGTGTTCTCGTCCTTGATTGGGAATGAGACACTGTCATTCACATCCTGCCCTGGCTTTCCAAATCTCAGCCTGGCATGGAACCTAGATGGAGACTTTTGTTGCATCAGGTAACCATCTGCAAAGGGGAAAATGTTTGCTGTAAGTGACTAATAAAAAAGCCTCCTAAAGCTTGATGAATTGGCCTCGACATCTCAGTGCTTCCCCCAGGTTTTAAAAGAGAAAGCTGAAAGACATCTAGTCTCACCTGCTCAAATGAATTTCAGCTTTCTCTGATTGGATGGTCATAAAATCGGCTTTTATCTGCCGCCCTAGCCTCTTCTGAAAGAAATCCAATTTAGCAAGTAGAATATAAAGCCATTTCCAGCTGATAAATACAAGCTGGTGGTGAGCCGTGGAAAGCCTCTCTGCTTTGGCACCTGAAGACTGGCTGAGATGAAGGTGGTGTACCTGAGTTCACGGTCAGCCGTTCACCTTGGGGCCTGGGGCCACCTGGGGCCACCTGGGGCCGTCGTAAGCTGCGGCAACGGAGCCTACCGTGTCCAGGGAAGAAGCAGAGGGCTTCAGCCTCTTCAGGGTCTGTCACGTCTGCGTTCTCTCACTTTTGTGACTCGTTTCTCCTTTGTGAACCTGTCTCCTCACCTGCAAACTGGGGATAGTGTCTTCAGACCTGTGTCAGGGTGAAGAAGAGACGCAATGCAAATGAGATCGTGCAGGGACTGGTCTAATGCTCAGTACTTAGGAAATTCTCCACGATGATAACCTGGTTAAGAGAAAACAATCAGGTGGACTTAGGGAGGGACCCCAAGGTTTAAATCCTTGTAGTGTGACACAGTAGGAGACTCTCTTCTCTGATCCTTCTACTTGTAGGGTTGCTGAGTGGATGAAGCATAACCCCAGCCCAGTGTTCTCATCAGGGGGAGCACCTGATTGAGGGTGGTAGTATTTGTGATTATTTTTGGCAGGTGAATGATGCCCCTCCCCCGAAATACATCCTTGTCCTAATCCCTAGAAATTTACACGGCAAAAGGGACTTTGCTGATGTGATTCTGTTAAGGTTCTTGAGATGGGGAGGTACTTTAAGGAGACGACTTTCCCTTGTTTTAAGCAACGAAGTTGGCGGTCGTTTGGCACAACACCAATACATTATTATGATTATTATTATTTATACTAATTATCGAAGAAATTACAGACCCTTTTCTGTGGATAGCGATGCTGTATAGTTCTCTCTGCCTTGAAATATTAGTTACACGGCCATCGGTCGTCAAAGGCCACCTTTGTTGTTGTTGTTGTCGTTGTTGAGGTTTCCACACTCTGGGCTTCATGCTTTGAACTTGTGCGTCACCGTACAAATGTACTTCTAGCTTAGTACAGGTGGGCTGTGAGTGGAACTTGACAATGGCCCTTCAGCAGCCTGAATGATGCAAAAGTGGACTGTAATGGTAGTGAATGCCCTGGGTAATCCCAGCCCGATGGTTTCCTCTGACCGGCCTCCAATGCGGGCCGCGTGCAAATCAAAAAGAGCACAGACTAAGGAATCCGATCTGGGTCTGACTCCTCCTTCACTCACACAGCCTGAGTTAAGTTACTGAATTTGTCCGAGTCTCAGTTTCCTTCTCTGTCTCAGGGAGAAGTGATTCCAACCTCTCGGGGGAGTTTGATGGACCACCCTCCCCGCAGAGAGCATCTCTGGGATGGCCAGCATGGAGGGGTGCAGGGTGGGCGAGCCTCAGTATCCCCAGGTGCTGCGGCATCTGCTGGGCATGGTCAGGCCTTACAGGCCTTTATAGACCTTGGTCTGGAGGATTCCACCACTTGGGTCACTGTGATCATACCTTCTGGTCTTTCACAGCTTGAGGCCCATGGTCAGCGCTGTCCAGGAGAGCTTTCTGTGGTGAGGGAAATGTCCAGAGCTCTCACACGGGGACAGCCGTAGGAAGGCCTTGAGCTCTCGGAGGATGGCTAGTGAAACCGAGGAACTGAATTTTTACTTTATTTAATTTTATCCATTTCAATTTAAATAGGCAACATGACTTGGAAAATCGTGGTGGATTTAAATGGCAGCATCTCATAGCAGGTCAAGAATGAGAAAAACCGCAAAGGTGCCGGCATAAATAATGAGGAAAGCAGAGCTTTTTTCACCAAAGAGATGCTGGATGTCCATGTTTATAAAAATAAACAAAAAAAAAAAAAAAAAAAAAGAAGCAGCAGCAGCGGCAATTTAAATTTAACTTTTAATCCATTAAAATGAAACAGAAGCAGGGGCGCCCGGGTGGCTCAGTCAGTTAAACGTCCGACTTCGGCTCAGGTCATGATCTCACGGTTCGTGAGTTCGAGCCCCGCGTCGGGCTCTGTGCTGACAGCTCGGAGCCTGGAGCCTGCTTTGGATTCTGTGTCTCCCTCGCTCTCTGCCCCTCCCCTGCTCACTCTCTCGCTCTCAACAATGAATAAACATTGAAAAATTTTACTAAAAAATGAAATAAATTCAACATTTATTTCTTTCACACTAGTTGTAGCTCAAGGGCCTGCTGCGGAGGCTGGGACCCTACCCACACATGCGAGGAACTGTATGTGTCTTTTTCTTTTGTAAGCCTCCCAATAGCCCCGGGAGATACCTTTGCTTCTTAGAGGAGGAAATACTTTCATGACGGTAAGCTGGGGAGAGAAGACTCCAGCCGCGGCTGTTTCACAAGGGCAGGACAGGGGAAGGCGCACGGCACAGCGTCACTGTGCTGGAACAAACACGCAGGATTCTGGGGTCTGTGAGCAGCCAGGGTAGTCAAGCACCCATAGGTACAAGGTGGGAAATGGAGTGGGGGCGGGGGGGTGGCAAATGAGGCTGAAAAGAGAAAATGACATCAGATTTGGAGGACGATGAATGGCAAGCCAAAGAAGTGGACATTTCACCGCGCCAACCACGGGGAGCCATTGACGATTTTCAAGCAGGAGTCTGCACACTTCTGTTCGGATTTAAGGAACCCTGCTTAGGGGGTGGACCGGAGGACGAGACAAGAGGCAGATAAACCTATGAATCAATCAATCAGCATGTGACAAAGGAAAGGAGGGAAAGAGAGAATACAAACGGGTCGAACTGGATACTCGGGAGTATTGGGATACTTGAAAGGGATTTTGTTGCTGATATTTTTGAGCTGCAGAGATGGGTACACAAACATCATGCCTAAACCTATGGGGCTGTCTCCATATACAAGTAAAGAGCTGGTTGTAAATGGAAGAAAAGCCATTTCACGGGCCTTCCGGTGTCTTGCAGAGATCATAAAATTCAGTGTGTGTGTAAATCATCTGGGGCTCTGGTTCAAGCGTGTGCGTATAAGATGGGGTCCAAGAACTTGCATTTCTTGGGGTTTTTTTTATGCTTATTTATTTTGAGAGAGAGAGAATGTGCGAGTGAGTGGGGGAAGGGGCAGAGAGAGAAAATCGCAAGCAGGCTCTGCACCGTCAACGCAACGCCCGACACGGGGCTTGATTCCACAAACTGCGAGATCATGATGCGAGCCGGAACCAAGAGTTGGACGGCTAACCAACAGCCACCCAGGTGCCCTAAGAACTTGCATTTCTGATGAACGCTCAGGTCAAGTGGAGGCTGAGGGCCACGTTAGCAGGACTGAGGACAAATCCCAACATGGTTCTTGCAGTAATTATACAGCATAGTTTTTTTTTTTTCCATTTAGGAAAAACCCGTAAGTGTAGAAGGATATACCTTTTGGACACCATCATCTGCCCCTCTGTCCCCCTGTACAGTTGCAATAACAGAGTAGCATCTGCTGTCTAAACATGGGTTTCGACTTTAAGAGAAGACAGAGCCTGACAGATGAAGGTTTTAAATCTCGGTTCTGGGGGCGCCTGGGTGGCTCAGTCGGTTGAGCGTCCGACTTCGCTCAGGTCACGATCTCACGGTCCGTGAGTTCGAGCCCCGCATCAGGCTCTGTGCTGACAGCTCAGAGCCTGGAGCCTGCTTCAGATTCTGTGTCTCCCTCTCTCTCTGGCCCTCCCCCCATGCATGCTCTGTCTCTCTCTGTCTCAAAAATAAATAAATGTTAAATCTCGGTTCTGCTGCTTAATGGCTATGTGACCTTGGGTAAATCGTGTATCTCCCTGCGCCTTGAATTCCTAGTGGTCAAATGGGAATAATAATCCTCGTTCTAATAATTACAGTTGGAACGGGATACCATTTTTTTCTAGGAAAAGACCTACGTTAGTACCTGTTTTCTGCTCAGTGGGAAGAAATCCACAGAGGATTTGCACTTTTCTGGGAAAAAAGAAACAAGTGAAAACAGTGCCGCAGTGTTTGTTTAGCTGTGAGCCATTAACGGAGGCAGCGGGTACCGGGAGGGGGGAGAGCGGCCCCGCCCAGCTCCTTCCCCGGGCACCACACTCAGCAGCTCAGCATCAAACCGCCAGAGCTCTGAACTGTGTCCGTGAGCATCTGTGCTTCATCTCGACTTATTTTGTGCATCCGTTAGCAAGACGTGTCCTCAGGTATCAGAAAAGCCGAGGAGAGGTTATGTTTTGGTTCTGGGAAAGATCAAAACATTTTTTTCCTATAAATGAATGGCCCCTGCTTCTTCGACGTAGGCCATTTGGGCTTATGAAAGGCTTCATAGGAGTTCTCTCTTTCCGGATGGTGGGGGAAACCGAGAGCCGGTGTCTGGGCCCCGTGCACTATGGGGTAACATGCTGTGCACGGCCTTTAGCTGCCTTACCCAGAGCACAGACCAGGCCCCCAGCTGCTTCTCTGCCTTGGGCGGTGTGGATTTAGTATGTGTCACACAGGCCCCCAGGGAAGGACGCTCAGCACCACAGCCTGCATTTTTTTTCAAGGCCCTAAAGCGGCAAGATAAGCATTCTGCCTGGTCGGCCAAAGCATTCTGAAGAGATAAGGAAAACCGACAACAAGCCCCCAAAGCAAGATTCTTGGAGCCAACTACCCGTGATGTAATTTAGAGCAGCTTGAAGATTGGACGGCCTTTCGGCCGTGGAGAAGCGAATGGACGGCACAGCCGTCCGTTTCCATCGCACCCTCCGATCGCTGAGCATGTGGACGAAACGGGAGAGAGAAAAATAAAACATAAAAGCTTGCAATCTTTTCCAAGGCGGAGGCGCGGCGCCCACACATCCGGGTGGCTCCGGGTTGGGGCTCTCCTGCTGGCTGGCCAATCTCGGGCGCGCCGCTTCATTTCTCTAAGTCTCGTTTCGTTATCTGTCAAGTGGAGATAACACCAGCTCGCTCCCGGAGTTGCTGGCAATGAGATCACACTTGAGAGAAGAAGCATTGTCGGGCGCCAGGAATGCCCTGACAAGGCTTTCGGAGCGAAAGACTCGTTATTACCAGGCTCACTGCAAACGCCCGGGGGCCCGGGGGATAGGGGGGCGCGCAACAGTTTTCCTTCGTGATGTACAACCCGCTGCCGTAGACACAGTAATTGCTCACTAAATGCCTTTTGGGTTAAACGGATGCATCTGTAATGTTTGTGGTCGAAAATAAAATAGTCTAGGGCTAAGGAAAGTTGGTCTTTTTTTTTTTTTTTTTTTTTTAAACTGTCTCGAGATCAGAGTCATTTTCTTTTATTTTTTTATTTTTTTTTTCAACGTTTATTTATTTTTGGGACAGAGAGAGAGGGAGACACAGAATCGGAAACAGGCTCCAGGCTCTGAGCCATCAGCCCAGAGCCCGACGCGGGGCTCGAACTCACGGACCGCGAGATCGTGACCTGGCTGAAGTCGGACGCTTAACCGACTGCGCCACCCAGGCGCCCCCAGAGTCATTTTCTTTTAAAGCACAAGTGTGAGCCTGGCCGGAGGGCAGGTCTCCCCAACCTGCAGCAGGGATGCTCAGTGGTTTTCCCACTTACGGGTCTTGATGGACTCTGGCCGCCCGGAGGGCCGCGCGGGGGAGGCTTCTGGGCCTAATGGGAACGATGCGGGGGCCCCTTCACCATGCCAGGCATAGGTGTGGCAGGGGACAAGTGACAGCACATGTACCGGAATTGAACATCCCTGGCCTACAGAATGAAACCCGGGAACACTCAGAATTACAAAACAAAACTTCTGCATAACTCATGACTTCGTCAAGACAGAGAAGAAAGAATATTTTGAAAATACTTAGAGCCGGGTGGTAATAAAAACGCCATGTGACTGAATGTGGGCTGCAGTTAAATTGCTTTTCCGAAGGAATTTTATAGCTTTAAATGATTATGTTGGAAGAGGTGAAAATGAGAAAGAAACACACAGACTACATGCCCCACTTAAGAAATTAGAAAAAGCACAAGCAAATAGACTCAAAGCAATTAGGAAGCGCGGATATAAAAATAAAAGCAAAAATAAGAAAAATAAGGGAAAAAAGATAAAAGGATATAATAAAACCCCAAATCGGGTTTTTTTGAAAACTCTAAAAAATTTAATAAACATCTAGCAATATTGACAAATCTCAAACAAGACAGAAGACTCAAATTTTAAAAAGTACTTACCATAGGAAAACAGACAAATGCAGATCAGCAGAGACTGAAATAAGAAAAAAATAAGATAACCTAGGAATAATTTGATCTTAATAAATTTCAAAGCAGGCATAATGGACAAGAACTAGAAAAACATAAATTATTAAAAATGACTCAAAGACACAAAACCTGAATGGTCCATTAACTATTATGGGAGTTGATAATAAAATAAAAAAATTTTTTTTTCCATAATGGAACAGGTCGTTTCAAATGCCACCCAAATTCAGAGAAGAGGAAACATTCCCCAACTCACTTTCTGAAGTTCTTGCAACTTGACATCTAACCCAGACAGTGTGGACCAATCTGATTCAAGAATGTAACTGAAAACATTTCTAAACCAAAACAAATCCCTAAATCAAATTTAGAAAATAGAGTCCAACAATGGATTAAAAAAAAAAAAAAAAAAAAAAAAGGAACAGGATTTGACCACACTGAGCCACCCTTCATGCTTGAAAACAAAACAAAGCTTTTCTAGAAGTAAAAGGGAACTTTCTTGGCCTGATGAGGTTTGTAGAAAACAAAACAAATAAAATGAAACAACAAGGTCAATAAAGAAACTGCTCAAAATGTCCTCCTCAAAGGTGAAATGTTAAAAGCATTTCCTTTTTATCTGTAATTAAAACAAGGAAGCTTGCTATCTCCACTAAATCTCAGTCTCATGCTAGAGGAAAATAAATGAGCTGTGTGAGGAGCAGAAACAAAGAAAGTGTAATTATCTGAAGATGATTTAAATGTCTACTTTAAAAAATTAGGTAAAATGGAAACCAATTTGACAACAAATTATGTCATATTGTTATTAAAATATATTAAATTTCATATATTAAAAATATATCTCATATATTAAAAATAAATAAATAAAAATTAAAAGTTAGGTAAAATTATTAATGACAATGGTTAGTAAGACTTTTGGACATACCCCCAAAATATAGAATCAATAGGGGCGCCTGGGTGGCGCAGTCGGTTAAGCGTCCGACTTCAGCCAGGTCGCGATCTCGCGGTCCGTGAGTTCGAGCCCCGTGTCGGGCTCTGGGCTGATGGCTCAGAGCCTGGAGCCTGTTTCCGATTCTGTGTCTCCCTCTCTCTCTCTGCCCCTCCCCTGTTCATGCTCTGTCTCTCTCTGTCCCAAAAAATAAATAAATGTTGAAAAAAAAATTTTTAAATAAAATAAAAAAAAAATATAGAATCAATGGCATTTACATACACCAGCAGCAATTAGAAATTTTTCATTTAAAAGATAAGACCTACAAAAGTATAAAATTTCTAAAGAGATGCCAGGACTTTATGTAAAAAACATGTAGGCAATTTTACTTCACTAAATATATGTTTTTAAAGGCCCAAATAAGCAGGAGGACAGGCTGTATTTATAGGTAGGAAGAATCAATATTCTAAGTATATCAATCTTCCCCAAATTGACCTCTAGATTTGATGGCTCACCCGTCAAAATCCCAGCATAATTTTTAACGGACATTGACAAGCTGATTCTAACGTGAAAGCGAGGGGCCAAGAACAGCTAAGTAATTTCTGAAGAATGTTAAGATGGGGGCACTTGCCCTACCAAACAGCAAGACGGTTTGACGTGGCAGAGGGATAAACACATAGATCAGTGGGCAAGAACACAGGATCTCAGTTACCCAGAGACACCCTACCCACGTAATATGACTTGATATATGACAGAGATGGCACTGTGGAGTAATTCAATAATTAGTGCAGAGACAGTTTGTTAACCATATGGGAAAAATGAAATCGGATAACTGCCCCGTAGAAAAACCAATTGGGGATGGATTAAAGATTTAAACGGGAAAGGAAAAGTTTTAAACTTTTAGAATAAATGTAGGAGCTTAGAGGAGGGAAACTTTTGAAATATGAAGTGCGAGCTGTAGGGGCGCCTGGGTGGCTCTGTCGGTTGAGCGTCCGACTTCGGCTCAGGTCATGATCTCACGGTCCGTGAGTTCAAGCCCCGCGTCGGGCTCTGGACTGACAGCTCGGAGCCTGGAGCCTGCCTTGGATTCTGTGTCTCCCTCTCTCTGCCCCTTTCCCGCTCATGCTCTGTGTCTCTCTCTCAAAAAATGAATAAACGTTAAAAAAAAAAATTAAAAAAAATAAGAAAATGCAAGCTATAAAGAATTTCTGTAAATGTAACCATGTGACGTTAAGAAGCCTTCATGAATGAAGACAAATCACAAACAGGGAAAATGTATTTGAAACCTAAAAAGATTTAGTGTGCAGAATAGACACAGAACTTGTAGGCGTCAGCAAGAAAACACCGTCACCACCCACCACAGGCAAACAACCTACGAGGACGAGAAGCAAAAAATCTAAACACACAATTCGGAGATGAGGAAATACAAATAGTCAGGAAGCATATGAAAAGATAATCGATCTTATAAGTAATCAGGGAAATGCAAAATAAGACCACAACTGAGATACCATTCAGTTCCCGAAACATTTGCAAACGTTTAAAAAATTAGTTATTATTAGGGGCGCCTGGGTGGCTCAGTTAAGCGTCCGACTTCAGCTCAGGTCATGATCTCACAGTCCGTGAGTTCGAGCTCCGCGTCAGGCTCTCTGCTGACCGCTCAGAGCCTGGATCCTGCTTTGGATTCTGTGTCTCCCTCTCTCTCTGCCCCTCCCCTGCTCATGCTCTGTCTCTCTCTGTCTCAAAAATAAATAAAAACATTTAAAAAAATTAGTTATTATTAAATATTGGACACCATGTGAAGCAACAGAGAAAGCTGTGCTCCTAGTGAGAGTATAAACAGCTGTGAATACTTTTGGAAAGTTTCTGACATTATCTACTAAGCCTTAATATGGCTCGCTGTGTGAGCCAAGAATTCTGTTTCTCTGTATATACCCTGGAAGAGACAGCCATTTCCACATGGTTTACAATAGCGAATTAATGCAAACCACCCAAGTGCTCATTAACAGGAGAATGGACAAACAAGTTGTGAGATACTATGTGACGATGAAAATGAACCACATCTATACATTAGCTAACACTGATGAATGTTAAAACCAAAATATTGATCAAATATTGAAAAGATGGCACGATATGACTCCATTGGTTCAAACAGCAGGATTTCATCCATTGGAGAGTCAAAATTCCAAATACGTAAAGTACTGATTTGGGATGCATATACAGATAGTTAATAAGCCTATGAAGACGTGTAAGTGAATGGTTAACACGAAATCTGGGGCTTAGGTAGCCTTGCTGGTCTGGGAAGTAGAAGGGTATTATGGGAGAGTTGCAAACTGCTCGCTAATAATGTACTGGTAATGTTCCCTTTGTTTAAACTGGGAGGTGGGGCATAAGTGTTAAACTTTATTTATTATGTACTATAATATAGATGCCATATTATTATTATTTATATTTATTATTATATCATTTGCTATTATGCATAGTAGATGATGTACCTCCTAATTTTCAGGATTAATGTGAGTGGGTGTGGGGGGCACTGTATGCAGTCACTTCCCGTTTCTTCTCCACGGAACCATCTTGACCCACCAGCCACCTATGTTGCTTTTGGTTCAATATGAATGATTATTTTTTAACTTCATGGCCCAAGAAACCGATTTGATTTTCCTGTCTTCCCCTTCCATTTCTCTCTCTTCATGCCTAGACCAGACCCTGAAATGTATTTTCTGTGCAACATCCTTGCTATGTGAATGGAATAAAACTACATTTTCTTCTAGCAGGGTTATTTATAAAAAAATTTTTTTTCTTGCTTGCTTAGTAATTTGGTTGGAAATAAACGAAAAGAATTAACTTTTAGAGTGATTTGAAATAGAAATACAACATGTTGGAAGGGACAAAACAAAACAAAACAAACAAGAAAACACAACATTTTTTTGGTAGCAAGCGGTGTGTTTGCACTAGAAAAATGCGGGGTCCGATCCCACCGTGGCTTCCTGCGTGCCTGGCTCCCCAAACCCAAGCTCTTAACCATCGCTCCATAATCCTAAAATTGATGACCGTTTCGAGCCTCGGTGTCCTCATCTGTGAAATGCCACTTTATCTCTCTGAGTCTATTCCTTCAGCATTCTCTGTCTCTCACAGGATGTTGTAAGAACAAATGAGAACATGAGAATGGCTCAAACAGGATGGCAGTTCTACAAAAAACTAGAAAGAGAGTATGATCGGCATTTCCCCTTCTGGGTATACACCCTAAGAAGTGAAAGCAGGATCTGGAAGAGGTGTCTGTATATGCACGTTCGTGGCAGTGTCATTCACAATAGCCAATAGGTGGAAGGCATCGAAGTGTCCACTGACAGATGAATGAATAAACAAAGCGTGGTGCGTACAGCCAATGGAACGTTATTCAGCCTTAAAGGGGAAGGGCGTTCTGACACACGGCGCAACAAGGGTGAATCGTGAGGACGTTATGTCAAGTAAAATAAGCCGGTCACAAAAAGACAAATGCGACACGATTTCACGTAAATGACGTCTTGGAGTAGTCAAATTCATAGAGGCAGGAGGTGGACTGGTGGTTGCTGGGGGCAGGGGAGGGGTGAGTAGACGAGGGAACTGTTTAATGGACACAGAGTTTCACTTTTGCAAGCTGAGAAGAGTTCTAGAGATTGGTTGTACAACAATGTGAATTCACTTAACTCTACTGAGTTGCTTAAAAGGAAATGGAGCTGATGTTTTCGTCTGAGTGTTACCGTTGCTTGGCATGTCCAATGCCTCTGTTTAATCCTGGCTCAGAAAACTCTCAGTGGTCATGCCTGCTTGGCCACCCGTTTTCTCTCATGTCTGGAGGAGGACCGGGAGAGAATTCCCACGAAGCAGCCCATGTGATTACACTTAGGAATTGCTTCTCTTCAGAATGACCAGAGAAATGGATCGGAAGACAAGCATGGCTCCCTAATGCGTGCTGAAATGGCCAATCATGCTTTCCCCATTGGTTGTTGATCTGGAATTCAAGTAAGTATTCTTCTGCTAGTCGTCTAATTTTCATTCAGGAGCCCACGCCTCCTCTGTGTATCTGAGGGATGAGGGGGAAACCGACTGCACCCCCAGTTCCAGGAATGGGTGCCAGCCAACACCAGACAGTCTCCCAGAGGAAGCCCGTTGTGGTTGTCTTGTCGCCTCAGTTGGTCCAATTAGTCAGGCTCATCACACTGTTGTTCTTATTTGGAATGCTGGAACAGATGTTTCCTCTCGTTCTCTCATGGGTGAAAAAACAGGTAGCCCTAGGAGATGTTGGCAACCATCTTGTAACAACAAAGGGTACCAAGCTTAAAATGTCACGTGCTATCCGATTCTAAGACTGAAAAGCATTATTGTACATATTTTGTCCGTTTGTTTCTAGTTGTTTCTGGTAGGAGGCTAAATCTGCTCCCCGGCACTCCATTTTGGCTGGAGGTGGAAATCTGAAGCATCTAAACGTCAAATGGAGGACAAAACTCTAATTGCTACCCCATGGGTCGCGCATCCTCTCCTGTGACCTAGATTATGGAGGGAATAAAAGGCACTAAGGCCGCACAGAGTGGACGTGGGTTAGTTCATCAAACGAAAGGAGCTCATCAGGCAGGCTGTGCCTATTTTAGTGTCTTGCTGGATTGCCATGATGATTAATTGAGAAATTCTTCGAACAAGGATTGGTCTGGTATGAGCAGGCATTTCTTTCATCTCTGTTTTGTAGTGTTAAGTGTAACAAGTCTTTCACTTCCTTGGTTAAGTTTATTCACAAGGATTTTATTCTTTTTGATGCTATTGTGAGTGTGATTATTTTCCTGACTTCCTTCCACGTCTGTCATTGTGTGTGTACAGAAACACAACGGATTTTTGTGTGTTGACAACATCTTGCAACTCTGCTGAATTCATTTGTTAGTTCTAACAGGTTTTTGCTGGTTTGGGGTGGGGATCTTTAGGATTTTGTACATGTAAGATCACGTCTGTGTGAACAGGAATCATTTTACTTCTCCCTTTCCAATTTGGTGTTTCATTTCTTTTTCTTGCCTAATTGCTCTGGCTAGGACCGTGTCCAGTAGTATGATGAATAGAATAGCGAGAATGGGAACCCTTGCCATGTTCCTGATCTTTGAGGAAAAACATTTTTCATTTTTTACCATTGAGTATAATATTAGCTGTGGCCTCATTCAGCCTCCTGTCTGCTGTGAGCAACCTCTCTGCAGCATTCATAGTGGATGGCCCTCTATCCTCGGCTTGAGTAGTTCCGTGAAAAGGGACTCACAACCTAGTGAAGCACCCATTTTTCTCGTTGAATACTTCATCACACCCACTAGGTACACACCCAACCCACAGGGCCTTCACATGGAACCCATTCACCTTCCCAAGCCCCTCCCCTCCTTCAAGTCATTGTTCACACATCACTGGTTTGGTGAGGTCCAACAGGCCACCATATTTCAGTTGTAATCTCCCCTCCATCACGCCCCAGCCCTTCTATCCTGAACTGTGGAGTTGTTTTCTTCTTTTTTTTTTTTTTCCCATAGTATTTATCACTTTCTGACATACTCTATATTCTCCTTTTTCATTATGCTTATTTTCTGTTTGCTTTTACTAGAATATGAGTTTCAAGAAGGCAGAGATTTTTGTCTGTCTTGTTCCCTGATGTATTGCAAGCGCTTAGAGGAGTATCTGGCATACGGTAGGGTTGATAGCTATTTAATAAATGAATAAATCATTAAGCTTATCTTCAATTTCTCGTATCGCTTTTATTCCTTATCTAGTTTTCAGGCCTTTATGAGCCCTGAGGGATAGAAGGATGGATGAGATAGTATCCTGGCCATGAGGAGGCTCGGGGTGCTGTGGTGGGGGCACCAGGGAAATTACAAGGCTGTGGGATAAGTATCAGGAGCTGCTCCCAACCCAGCTGGGCTGGGGGCCCTGAAAGGGAGGGATCCAAATGAAAGGATTCTTGCAGACGAAGTTGCCTGCTTTCGTATCGCAAAAGAATCGAGAGTTGCCAGATGGCAGGGTTCTCAATAAGCAATTTTCAAAAAAAAATAGAGAATGGAAGGTTGAGAGAAGTACTACACCTTGTTTTCCTTTCTCCTAACTGAAACAAAACAAAGCAAAGCCCCACTGGCTATGATGATGACTGTAATTATCATAATCGTTATTTTGCTGCCCTGCCATAGCATAGTTCAGCCACGATAGTCAATGGGCTTATATTGTGGGAAGGAGACGAGGGGACCATTTTTCACTCTCTCCTTACTAAGTTCCCCCCCCACCAACCCACCCACCCAAATGGAGACACCATTGGAAGGTGGCAGCAGAAAACACAGCCATGAATAGTTCACCCTGCCTAACCTCACATGATTTCATGTTCTTTATGAGTTACTAATTAGCACACACAGGTTATTTAAGGAACAGAAAA
This sequence comes from Herpailurus yagouaroundi, assembly GCF_014898765.1. Classification (NCBI taxonomy): domain Eukaryota; kingdom Metazoa; phylum Chordata; class Mammalia; order Carnivora; family Felidae; genus Herpailurus; species Herpailurus yagouaroundi. The sequence goes on from NW_024412377.1 coordinate 64,061,079, forward strand.
TAGCTCTTTAAAGTCAGGTAAAAGGAAGTCCTATGTTCCCTTGCTTAAAAAGTAAGTAAACAAAACCACCACTAACCGCCCTGAAAATCCTAGAGGGGCTGGCTCCCTGGGCGTGGCTGCTTGTGGGAGCTTCTCAGGACTGCCGTGCTCATGAAGAAGGGGCATTCAGGGGTGAGACATGGTGGATGCGGGCACAGCAGTCATTCTTGGTGGCCCAAATGTCAACACTTCTGTGGGATTCAGGCACTTGGCAAGATCTGAAATCAGTAGTGTCTTGAACACCCAAAGAATTCTGCTGGCATAAGAAGTTGGCACCAGCGTGATTGGGCATATCTACCAAAAGCTTAATGACAATGCCTGAGGCTGTCTGTTAGACAAAGGTGCCTGGGAACTGCCTTCCCTCTTACGGGACATTCTTTCTGAGGGGACTACCGTGAGCGGTGGCAGGGCAGAGCTGGGCACCAAAGAGACCTGACTGTCAGTACATCCTGTAAGTTTTTTATTGACTGCGGAGAGGCCCCAGTGGGATAAGAAATGTCACAATTTCCATTTTTAGCCTGGCGCATAGGAAGTGCTGATTTCTTATATTTGCATTGTTAGCGTTAGAAGTGTTCCTGGTGTTGCGTGACTGCGAGGCACAGTCAGACGAAAATACCCAGGGCCATCGCGCTAGTCATTCTCCGCTTGTCCCCCTCCCTGCTGAGCCCGCGCAGTATCTGGCTCCCTTCCGGCTTTCTGGGGCTCAGCCAATGGGATGGTCTGCTCAAAGGAAAGAGGGGTTGGGCATTCTGTCCTCCCTCACTTACTTCCTGCTTCACTGCTTTTTGGTTGTTTCTACGGCCATGGCTCCTATTAGATGGCCTCTCTTTACTTCCACAGCTGCCTCCAGGCCCTGCATACCCTTCCCTTGCTCCTTGGGCCGAAGAAGGTTATAGTTCAGAGGAGTGGGATCAGCCCCTGTGGGTTCGGTTAACCCTGCCCACACCTCCGTAACGAGCTTGGGTGGCTCAGTCGGTTGAGCGTCCGACTTCAGCTCAGGTCACGATCTCGCGGTCCGTGAGTTCGAGCCCCGCGTCGGGCTCTGTGCTGACGGCTCGGAGCCTGGAGCCTGCTTCGGATTCTGTGTCTCCCTCTCTCTCTCTGCCCCTCCCCTGCTTGTGCTCTGTCTCACTCTGTCTCTTAATAAATAAATGTAAAAAAAAAAAAAGAAAAGAGCCTTTCCATTCGATCCCCTCTGCTAAACCCTTGGGTTTGCGGTCTGTAGCCTGTCGGGACGCTGACTAATCAGTAACTTAAACCAAGTTCCCTTGGAGTCTTGAATATTAAGCAAAGAAGGAGCCAAATGTGAGTATAAGGTGTACGTTCATTAGGAGATAGAAATGTGAGATTAGGCCCCGAGCCTTTTTTTTTTTTTTTAATGCTTATTTATTTATTTTGAGAGAGAGCGAGTGTGCGAGTGGGGCAGGGGCAGGGAGAGAGGGAGAGAGAGAATCCCAAGCAGGCTCCGTGCTGTGAGCGCTGAGCCTGATGCGGGGCTCGAACTCATGAACCACGAGATCGTGACCTGAGCCAAAACCAAGAGTCGGGCGCTGGACCAACCGAGCCACCCAGGTGCCGCAGCCCAAAGCCTCTTGATTAATTCTGTCCAGGGTGTGGCTTCCATCTGGCTCGAGGCTGCTTTTATTGGCCAGTCTCGGCTGCTATTGTCCCACGGCGTCTTCAAAGCATCACCTAGCGTTGGCATCAGAGGATGAACGAGTTAAGGAAGCCATGGGATGCAAGCAATGGAACGCCTGACTGGCAAGAGCTTAAGCCCCTATGGGGCTGATTTTTTCAAACAGAAAGTCTGAAGGTGGGAAGTGCCGGCTTGGGGGAGCGGCCGGACAGCACCTGGAAAGACCAAACTTCTCTGTCATTCCATTTTTCCTCGTAGCTTGTTGATGGTCACTCTATAGTAACATACTAGCCACTTGTCCAGGTATCCCATCCAGACTCAGAGAAGGAAAAGAGTGGGAAGCCTGCTATGAGTGCCACTTTTATGTCGAAAACAGCAACTTTCTCTAGAACCAACCGGCAGATTCATGCTTAGGTCTCGCTGGCCAGAGATCAGTCACACGTAGCCCCTCGCAGCAAGATCAGCTGGGAAACGTAGCGTTTAGCTTCTACGATTGAGAATACCAAGGTCGGACGAGGCAGGCAATGACGGCCGGGTCACACGAAGGCGGACTTACATCACACTGTCCACACTCTCCAGCCCAGACCCATCACTCTGCGTGAGAATCAGTAATATCATACCAGCAATCATTCCCTTTTGCTAACACTGCCGTAACGATACACACACACACACACACACACACACACACACAAAACAAACCCATGTCGGTTTTGCTCACCATTTACATCTCTGGCGTCTGGCAAGCTCTCTAGATGTGGTTGATGTCTAAAGAAATATCGACTGACTGTAGCTAAGTATTTTTAAAAGTTTTTAGTATGAGCGAAGAGGCGCACAAGGTATATCTAATGTCGTCTTTTAAAAACAGCTTATCAGAAAGGGTTTATTAGGCCCCTTTTAGAGGTGAGGAAACAGAGATTCAGCGGGATTCGGTAGTCAGCCCAGGGCCCCAAGAGCTGGAAGCCTGGTTAGCCTGCTTCCTCGTCCAGTCCCTGGGTGGAGGGTGTTGTCGCCTCTGCTGGAGGGAAGACCAGAGAGGACTGCGAAGTGGGAGCGTCTCCATAGGAAGCCTCAGGCCTCCGCTGTGTGGGTGTGGGTAGAAGCCGTATTTGGAGCACCGTAATGCCTCTGTGGCATTCTTGAGTTGTGACTATGGGTTAGCACTGAAATGGGGGGGGCAGGGTAATGAAAAAAACGGAAGGAGAGGAGACAGAGAACAGGTGTGGGTAACGGACCACGTTTTTTCTGTTTAGCTTTATGAGCTCATGAGAGTTGATCTGCGGCACTGTCTCCACTGGATGCTCTGAGTCTCCTGCTAGACTGCTTGGAGGAAGCCGCAAGCATCTGACCGCCTGAGAACCGGGTGTTTCTGGGGGCTCCGAGAGCATCGTTGGAATAAACTGGAGCTCTGATGAAATCCCTGTGGCAGATACTCTCGCAGCAGTTGGCCAGTCGACTCAAAACCTGCCCAGACTCCACAGAAAGGCTCATTATCTCTGGGGTAGCGCTTGGTAATTAAAAAGGTATGATAGATTACCCAAGGCCTGTCTTCAAATAACACTGTACCTGGGGGCCGGGTCTGATTGCTGCTCGAGGAGTTTTTGCTTATCAGATTAGAAGCAAATGTGTTTCTGAGAGAGGGAAGTGAAATGTCTGGGAAAGCTGAAAAATGCCAAAGCTCCCGATGCAAAACAACCCTCTCACTTCTGTGTCTTTAACAAGAAGACTGTCAATGATCCCATAAACAGGCTTTCTACTTCCAAAGGGGAAGTCTCAGACTGCCTCTTAACAGTTACGTAAAACTCTTGTTCCCAGGGCCCCCTTCACTGTCTATCCTTAATGTTCTGGCCATTACGTTGGAGGCTGGAGCCCTCAGCCATGCAAAGAAACAGATGATGTTTCAATGGATCAGTCACAGTCTATCCATCTATCCACCCACCCACTCATCCTGCATTACCATTGCTCATTCAAAAAGTTTACCCCTCCGTCGTCTAAGCTATTCACCCGTCGGTTTATTCACGCATAAATACATATGTACATTCATTGATTGAAAACTCCAACCGTCCATCCATCCATCCAACCATCCACCATCTATCAATCAACTCATTCATTTATAAATACATACCTACACTTATTGATTGAAAAATCCACCCTTGCATCTAACCATCTCTCGACCAGCCGCCCACCCACCTACTTCTCCACCAACCACTCATCGATTCATTTGACTAAACATTCATTCGCTCTTTCATGCAACGAGGATTTACTAAGAACTGATGATACGGTACACATTTCAAGATATGCCAGGCACTCTGCTAAGTACTTTACAGGGATGGCTTCACTTGATTCCCAAAACAAGACCCCATGGTAGATGTTATTATCGTTTCCATTTTAAAGATGAGGAGTCTGAGTGTCAGAAAGACTGAGTAATTTTCCCAAGGGCACACAGCTGTTAAGTGGCAGAACCCATGTCCTTTTCGCCCCTTCTTGCCATCCTGCTAGAGTCGGGTCCTGGGTTGGGTCCCAAGAACATGGACATGACACGGTACAGGGCATGGCACTTGAAATGCTCACAGCTCGTGGAACTGACAGACACATCAACGGAAAATTAAAACACAAGCTTCTACTGCCTGTTTTTGACCAATGGGGACCTGACTTCAGAGAAGATAAGAGTCACACAGATAACGCACGCAGATTAGAGTCAAGCTCAGGGCTGTCTTATTCCAAAACTACGTCTCCACTCGACCAGTGTCACCTAACCTTCAATTCGTTGGATGAACGTCTTTACAATTTTTTGCCATTCCTTATACCTCCAAATTCTTTGACATTTTTCTTCAACTCACACAAAAATGTAAGCATCACTCTGAGCCATATCATCTGTGATAGTGCATTTTGATATGCCAATTATCTATGTTTTCGAGTACACATTGTATTAGTTTACAAGAGCCTCCATAACGAAATACCATGGACAGAACGGCTTGAATCACAGCAATGCATTTGCTTATAGTTTTAGAGGCTAGAAGTCCATGTTCAAGGTAATGGCAATGTTTATTTCTGGTGGAGCCTCTTTCCCTGGCTTGCAGAGGGACACCTTCTTGCTGCGTCCCCACATGGCCTATCCACTGTGCATATACAATCCCGGTGTCTCTTCTTCTTATAAGGACGTCAGTCCGATTGGATTAGGACTGCCCTGTCTCCAAATGCAGTCACTGTGAAGTTGGGAGCTTCGACGTACAAATTTGGGGGGAACACAATTCAGTCTACAACCCTCATCAATGTGAGTTCAAGTCTGAAAATGTTCATCCACATACCCTCTAACCTCATTCTACACACCGCCCACAGAATACCCAGGGGAACACAGCCCTACCCAGCGTTGACGCTCATAAAACAGTGATAAGACAGCCGTGGGACGTGCTTGGTAGAACGGACGTATACCCAGATGGAGGGAGAAAATTGGGGTAAAGAGGAACAAGAGTCCCCAGTGGAGGCGCAAAGTCATAATTGCTGAGCTGCTCCCTAGGGATGCTGATTTCGCAGGAGAAGATGGAGCAAAACAGGTGTCTGGCTAGATGGGACCCAAGCAAGGAGCCATATTTGGCTCAATTAGAAATGTGTTCATTTGCTGCCAATTAGATGCCAGCCAGGCTGCAGTTGTGCGCTGCCCGCTGCAAAGTGGAGCGCGGGTCTTCGCTGCTGCCCTGTTGTTTATCCTGCAGCTGTTCCTTCGTGGAACAAATGCTTATTGTTCCCATAATGAAGCTGTCCCAGTGTTCCCTCCCTTGGTGGCAGCTTGGTCCTTGATGGCCTCCATCACTGCAGGCCGGGGTCTTCTTGGATCTTTCACTTGTGTCTGTGATGCTTGAATGAGAGCCTTAGGGCTCATCAGATTCTCAGAAGCCTGAGAGGGTATCTAGAAGAATTTCAGATTGGGGCCCCTGGGTGGCTCAGTCGGTTAAGCGTCCGACTTCGGCTCAGGTCACGATCTCGTGGTCCGCGAGTTCGAGCCCCGCGTCGGGCTCTGGGCTGATGGCTCAGAGCCTGGAGCCTGCTTCCGATTCTGTCTCTCCCTCTCTCTCTGCCCCTCCCCCGTTCATGCTCTCTCTCTGTCTCAAAAATAAATAAAACGTTAAAAAAAAGAATTGCAGACTAACCTAAGAGTTGCTCAGTGAAGCAACCCGGGACTAATTATAATTTCTGTTGCTCTTATTACACTGGTCTCCACTGTTGGAAGATCTATTATATGTCAAACACTGGGCGGGGGTTTGTATGTATTGGGTCTCTAAGTCAGGTGGCTTCAGAGGCCACACGGCTGATGAGACTGAATGAAGAAAGCCAGGTGATGTACTGGTGAGGACACGCCCCATCCAAATGGAGCCCCTGCTATGTGGCGGTGGGCAAATAGGTGGCCGTGTTGACATGCGGGTCACTATGGCTAGAACTTTTGGATTTTTCAAGAGAGATCCGAAATCTGCATTTTTCTTTGACAGCTCACTTTTTTTTTTAAACTTTTTTATTTTTAATCTTCATTTATTTTTTTTATTTTTTATTTTTTTCAACGTTTATTTATTTTTGGGACAGAGAGAGACAGAGCATGAACGGGGGAGGGGCAGAGAGAGAGGGAGACACAGAATCGGAAACAGGCTCCAGGCTCTGAGCCATCAGCCCAGAGCCCGACGCGGGGCTCGAACTCACGGACCGTGAGATCGTGACCTGGCTGAAGTCGGACGCTCAACCGACTGAGCCACCCAGGCGCCCCGACAGCTCGCTTTTTATAAAAATATCAGCAATTACATTTTTACCAAGGGAAAACATGGTGGTCCAAAGAAAGTACAGCTTTGGGTTGTATCTGCACTTGGGTACAATTCTTATTATCTAGAACATCTGTGAGCACTACTGGTTTTGGCCTCGGCCCTGCTTCTCATGCCCCACCTTTCACGGACCCATTTTTTTTTTGTCTTTTTCTTAAACTGGGAGGAACCCAACAACGGGGATCATGTCTTTGTGTCCCATCTATTCTGTGTGCCTCTAGGACCAAGCACAGAAGGCATGCTAAGTGAACATTTATGCATTTAATTGAATGAAAGCCCAGGACTTGGATATGGAAGCACTGAGTTTCACTGGCTCTGGAAGGTTTCTACGAAGGGTCATCCCAGCCAATCCTTACTTTGCCTGGCACTGGATCTGTGGGGTGGGAGAGTAAGATAGGACTCTTATGCTCCCTTGACCACCCCTTGCCAGCTTAGATCACCGTAATGTCTCATGACCCTGAGCCTTTGCAAATGCTGTTCTTTTTGTGAGAAACACCCTTCCCACATATTTTCGTTGCTTGGCCAACTCCCACCCACTCTTCAGAACTCAGCTTAGGCATAGCCTCCTTTAAGACACATTTACATCTCCTACCAGACAAAATTAATCCAACCTTCTCCTGCAGAAAATACCACCCTGCCTTGTCGTTGACACTCTTCAATTCTTTATCTCTCTAGTAGACAGTGAGTTCCTTGAGGGCCATGACTCATGTCTGAATAAATAAGCTAAGTATTGCCCTCAGATTGGGCGTGATTTCAATTACTGGGCTCTGCATGGGTCCTTCAGGAGACTGAAACCTACTCTTTGAAAGCGCAAGCACCTGGGAGTTCATTGCCCCTAAAAGCCACGTCAGACCCAAGCAGGGGAGCTCTGGGGAGCATGAATGGGAGGGCAACCAGATTTCCCCATCGAGGACATGGGAATGCACTGTTCACCCTGTCAGGAACGGTCCTGCCTCTGTCTGCCATGTGTCTGTCGAGTCCTGCATGGCACCAGCCCGGGTGGGAGTTCAACCAATAACTCTTGACTGGGCAAGCAAAGATAGATTGCTAAACTGCGTGATAAAGAGAACTAATGTCCTATATAACTTGCTTTCACGAGATTCTCTTTAGGGTGGTTTGCTTGCCAACATAGCATGGCTCTCTTTGTCCTCCAGCTCGGAGTTGAGACCTTCTGAACAAAGTGGGGGTGGTCATCCGGACCTTGCAGGCGTTGCCATGTCCTGGGATTTTGTGTATGTAGATACTGGGATCTCCTCCCGTGTCAGCTGTTGGAGCCGTGGTTCTCCAATGACGCTCCCTCTATGACTCACTCTGGCCTCATCGCTGCAACCACTGTCTCTCTTTCGCTAACATCATTTTCCACCCACGGTGCTCCCCTGACGGGCCAGGCTCTGTCAGATGGAGCGTGGCGAGGCCACCGTGCCCTGAGGCTCCTCAGGATGGAGACCATTCTTGGTCACCTTGATCCCCCCCCAGTGCCAACCGTAGTTCTTGGCTTATTGCTTGCGCTCAATGAGCATTTACCAAAATAAACCAAATTGCTTCCCAAATCAAAGAGTCTAGTTTTCCCTCCCCTACCCCCCACCTCCATTTTGCCTAATGAGTGAAAACAATGGCTGACACTTCCTCCACAGATTTTCTGCTTACCCTTCAAGCCCGTTTTTACCGAGATTGGACACAAGTGGCATACAGGATGCAAACAAAGCAAATCAAAATTAATGAGAAAACTTAGGAAAAGCCACTTGGGCTTAATTTGGCCATTCCTTTTATAATTCGTTATATTTCACAGCCTGCAAATTAACTACATTTAGGCTTTACAAGCAACGTGAAATTATTGGTCATATTTCTGCCAGTAATATCTTTTCCTGGTCCAGATGTCCCTTCTTCACAGTGCTCTATGATGAGCCTATGACCTGCAGGGACTCCACCATTTAAAGAAGTTTAAGACCCTCTGTTTCCAGAAGCATTTTGTCATTCCATCCTTTTGTTTTCCACATAAAAACTCTCTCTCTCTCTCTCCCTCTCCCTCTCCCTCTCTCTCTCTCTCTCTCTCACACACACACACACACACACCCACACACACACACCACACCCCACAGACGTTTAAAAATATTCCTGTAAAATGTTTTTGGGTGGACATCTGTGTTGAGACATGTGATTAGCTTTTCTGATTTGATTCATGGCTTTTGGAGGGGTTGGAAAGCTTGCAGGCCAAACACGTCCATCTCTCCTTCAAACTGGCTTTGGGATTCTGGCCAACTCAGTGCATACAATGTCCAGAACTGTAAAACATGTGGCTGCCCTGCATGGTCTCTACAGAGAGAGCTAGGAGTCTAGCATTCACAGAAACTTTGCGGTCAACTCATGTACTGTTGCTCAAGAGGGCACATAGTGTTTGTAAACCCCAGGCCCCAGCTCAGAGATGCACGGTGTTCTATTTGCCCTAAAACTGGCCTTAATGTCTGTCTCCAGTCCATTGCGGGTAATTTCAGCTGATTCTAGAAGTTGATATCAATCTAGAGTCTCTTTAACCAAGTGAGGGGCTTTCTTACTCCCCTCATCTCCCCCCCCCCCACTGCATCTGAGTTCTCAGAGGCTTATGTAGGGCCATGGCATCATGGGAAGTGGGTCATCTGTTCCTGGGTTGCTCTATGGCCATGCTGGTGAGGTCCAAGTGCCCACCGCTCCATATCACCCTTGCGTGTAGTGCCCTCACTCCTGACTCACTCTTTCCAGGTCCTACCCCATCGGCTGCCCTTCTCTTATGCGAATAGGAAAATTTCTGATCACAGAAGATGTGGCATGCTGGCCTCTGTCCTTCCTCATTTGGATGTGACACGTCACTGTTTCTACTCTACTGTGCCTAAGGGACAAGTGACTGAACAAGCTAGCCACCTTCCTGGGCCCCATCTGGAAAGCAAGGAATAGATCTTGTCCACTCTCAGAGAGACCCCCCAGATTTACCTGGGGTTTCCCTGCCTTGTGGTCTGTTTCCTGCCCTAGGGTCACCCACGTCTTTGTCTTCGACCCTTCTCCACCCACCTGAGTCTTTGTTTCGTAGATTTATCTAGACTCCCATTTCAGGCTCAAGAAGGCCAGCAGTGCTTGTGTTACCTGGTGGCATGTTCTTTCAAATCTTTTGGTCTCACCAGAACTTCCGGCTTTTAGCAATCTACGGATTTGACGCTTTTGTTCCAGAGTTCCATTGTGTCAGTCTCCTCTTGAGACATTCGTGGCCCCCAGCCGCTAGGAGAACACACACACACACACACACACACACACACACACACTCATATCTGCGAACATATCAAAATATCATCCCGCTGCGGCTTTATTTGGGGAACAGTGGCCGGAGTGAAAAGAGCCTGTATCTGACAGTTCCCACTGTCTCACTCACATCTCCCAGTTCCTAAGCGGCTGTGAAATCTGCAGACGGAGCCCCGTTTGCCAGAGGGTGATGCGCCATTCAAATCTGGCACAGTCGAGCTGGAGCTGAAACTGTGGGAGGGGGAGGGAGAGGGAATGAGTTTTCTCCCCTCCACACTCAAGGCTGTACTGCCACACCATCTGGAGCCAGAAGGGGAGAATGGGGCTGAATAAATATAAGGTGTTAACGCACAAAGCGTAAATGCATGAAATTGGCAATGACTAATTCATCATTTCACAAATCTGTCTTTACAAAGAGAAATAAAAATCAAGTCAGTTTGAGCAATGTGGAAGGAATGCAGCTCTTCCGAGAATAACTAATGAAAGAGGGGGGAGGGGAATGAGGAACTGATTGGAAAATATGCAAATTTATGAAATTGGCAGATTCAGATGACACTTCGGGGTGATTAGTATGCTGATTGGTGCGCTTTGGGGAGCACTAAGGAAACATCATATTGTTTCTTTAAAAAAATAATAATGAAGCAGAATAAAAGAGCCCAGTGCTTCCTTACTGGAGGCCAAGTCTGCAATGTCAGCTGTGCCTTTGTGAATGGTGAGAAGTGCTTTGTGTGATCGCTGTCTACATCATGGAGCTGTCTTAGATGCAAGCCTGGCATAAGCTATTTTATTTACTTATTCATTCAGTAAAGGTTTGAGAGCAACTACTCTATGCCAAGCATTGTGCTGGGTGTTTAAGGCACAGGACAAATCAGGCACATCCTCTGACCTTGAAGACCTCAGGGTCTAGTAAGAGAGAGAATGTCAAGTTAGAGCCAATGGAATAAGCATTACAATATGGGGGTTTCAGCCAAGTGATGCTCTAACACAGCAGAAGGAGAGATGCATTAACACAACAGAATGAGTTGGTGGTGATAGGGGGGAAAGGAGGTGGAGAAGCTTCATAAATAAGGCTGACATTTGAGCTGAATTTGAAGGATGCATAGAATTTTTCCAGATGGAGAAGTAGGCAAAGGGTATTCGAGGCAGAAGTAACAGCATAAGCAAAGGCATGGAGGCATGAAAGTACTTAACACAGTTTCTGGAATGACAAGATGCCTGGTAAATGGTTCTTCCTGAGCCTGCCCACCTGAGAGTAGTTGCCAGATGCACTGGTGAGGCAGGGAGCTTCAGCTCCTCAAAGCTCAACAGCAATGGTACGACAGAAATGCCCATGATGGCAGCCGAGCTTGGGACCCATTAGTAGACTGATCAAATTTTCCAACTTTCTGGGCATCTGGCTTCCTGAAGGATAAAAATGGCCACCCTCAATTTTAATTTTTGCACATCTCCTAAAAATCCATAGACCACTTAGAAGAGAAAAAACCCACCCCTGGTCTACAAGAGCTGTAGCTTCACAAGGAGGAAGAGAAGACCACATACTTCAACCTACATGTGAATCAAGAAGCATGTATTTGAGCTAGAGTCAAGTCCTGACCAGTGCAGGGAGAGCCGTGGGGGCTATGTAGAAGAACAGAGTGTGAAGCAGGGGTCTAGCAGTAACAGAACCCAGAACCCATCAACAAGGTTCATCCAGAAAGGAGAGAGACCTTCCTTTGGTTGGGAAGTACTGAGATCAGTTTTAAAATGTGATGGGTGAGCAAAAGAGGGAGAGTTGGAAGGAAACAGGACCAGAGTGACAGTCAGTCATGGGAACACACTGGTTTTTTTTTCATCATAATTTTTTTCCCTAGGACTATCTCAGTTTTCATACTGAAAGTCCCACATCCTTGGAAACACCCTCATTCCCAAGCCAACTGGGAAGATTAGTCACCCTACTTTTCTGTAGAAGAAAGAAGTTCAGAAAAAAACCTAAATTTCCAAAGAGATGCCATATATTAAAAAAAAATTTTTTTGCCCTTCATTGTAGAACAGAGAATCTTTGAATTGAGAAATAGAAAAAGTCACCCAAACACCTCTTCCTCTACCCTTTAATTCAAGAACTATACCAAAATGAAAATTGACCAAGAGAGCATAAACCCAAAACATCCTGATAAAATTACTAGACTAAATATAAGGAAAAAGTATTCTCTGGACCTCTAGTCAAGAAAAGAAAAGAAAACAAACAGACAAAACTCAAAGTTTCCTCCAAAAGTTAGAAAGTTGGGTTGTCTTGTCAAGAGCAAGAACATAACTACAAGACATATGAAGAGAAAAAGTGAGTCAAGGATTATTTTTAAGTTTGTTTATTCATTTTGAGAGAGGGAGGGAAAGAGAGAATCCCAAGTAGGGCTCCCCACTGTTGGCACGGAGCCAGCACAGCGCTCGATCTCACAAACTGTGAGGTCATGACTTGAGCCTAAATCGAGAGCCAGACGATTGACTGATGGAACCACCCAGGTGCCCCTGAGGATTTTGAGTACAGCTAAACTACTTCAAGTAGCAAGGCAAGAGAAAAAATAGTTTGAATATGCAAGAGCTTGGGGACAACTGTACCCTTGAACTCTTTTTAAGGAATCTAGGAAATCTCCAACTTTATCCAATCAACTTTGGCAAATAAATGATTGCTGGAAAACATCGACTATATTGAACTGTAGAACTAACAGGAAAAAGGCAGGCTACAGTAAGGGGAGAGGAATAGCATGCACATGTCAAATACCTTGACATAATAAGAAGAGCACAACTTTTCGGCACTTGGGTGGCTCAGTCGGTTAAATGTCTGCCTTCAGCTCAGGTCATGATCTCATGGTTTGTGGGTTCAAGCCCCGCATCGGGTTCTGTGCTGATGGCTTGGAGCCTGGAGCCTGCTTTGGATTCTGTGTCTCCTTCTCTCTCTGCTCCTCCCTTGCTCGCCTCTCTCTCTCTCTCTCAAAAATAAACATTAAAAAAAAAAAGAATAATGCAACTTTTAAAGTGGGAGAAGGTGGAGGTAAGAGGGACAATGGGGTATGTTCATTGTCTGCCTTAAAGGTAATAGATGAGAATCAAAGAATATCACTTCAAGCTGACAAACCAAATAGCAGAAGGTTAAGCCTACTTAAAAGTGAAAAGGTCAAATAAGAAAGATAACTCTATAGACTGAAAGTCAGTGGAGGGGAGGGGAGGGAAGAGGAAGAGACTGCAGCCTAACACATACTGCTCAGAGTAGAGAGCCAATAGACATTGTCTAAAGGAAAAAGGGTGACCAAAGGCATTATGTAAAGATAATAATGTAAAGTTAATCACAGGAGCAAACATAGGAATCTTCTTAAAGACTAAAAGAAATACAAAAATAAAATATAAAACTGCAGAGACCAAACAGGAGAGTTTTATGATATTTATCTTGTAACAAAATAAACAGGGGCGCCTGGGTGGCGCAGTCGGTTAAGCGTCCGACTTCAGCCAGGTCACCATCTCGCGGTCCGTGAGTTCGAGCCCCGCGTCAGGCTCTGGGCTGATGGCTCAGAGCCTGGAGCCTGTTTCCGATTCTGTGTCTCCCTCTCTCTCTGCCCCTCCCCCGTTCATGCTCTGTCTCTCTCTGTCCCAAAAATAAATAAACGTTAAAAAAAAAGCCTTAAAAAAAAAAAATATATATATATAAAATAAACAAAATAACTAGAACTATGACCAGACATATTTTTTTTAAATTTTTTTTCAACTTTTTTTATTTATTTTTGGGACAGAGAGAGACAGAGCATGAACGGGGGAGGGGCAGAGAGAGAGGGAGACACAGAATCGGAAGCAGGCTCCAGGCTCTGAGCCGTCAGCCCAGAGCCCAACGCGGGGCTCGAACTCCCGGACCGCGAGATCGTGACCTGGCTGAAGTCGGACGCTTAACCGACTGCGCCATCCAGGCGCCCCTATGACCAGACATATTAATTATATCAACAAACATAAACGAGCTTCACCTGGATATTAAATTTTTCCAGTTTCTTGTTTCCCTTTAAAGGTATTGGAACGGGTACTGCTGAGCCCTTGAACTTAAATGAGGTCCTGGGAATTCTCAAACTTGTTGATTGCGGGGTTGTTAGAATGCTGGGGAGGAAAGGGCATTCTTGTGAAGACAGGAAGTGATCTGGATCTGCCCATTGTGACTGTTAGGGCCACAAGTTTGTTTTTAACTTCGCTCGTGAAATAAGACACACCGGCTAAAGTGAAACCAGGGTCTATGTTGCATGGGCCCCCTACGTATCAGAAGGCCTCCTGCCAGGATGCTCCAAACACAAACAGGTCCCCAAGACTCCACGTCACCACCCATGTGCACTTGAGTTTAAATACCTTTGGCCCCCCGCATTCCTTGTCTGCTAGATTGTTCCCTTCCGGCACCACCCAACCCTGTGCTTTGGATCCTTTAACCAAAAGGATTGGATTAATCTCTACTCTTCCGAGCACAAATACCAAAAACTCAGTCAAAACAGACTTAAGCAAAAGAGAAGACTTATTGGCTCACGTAACTGAAAAGCCTAGGGATGACTCTGACTTTAGCCATGACCATTTTCTCTTGTGATGCTTTCATTCTTAAGAAGGCTCTTCCAAAGTGTAGGTGAGGATGACCACGGGCGGCTCCAAATTTAGCACAGGAACAGAGCCCCTCCGTCAGATGTCCTTGGCTTACTTTGAGTCACATGCCCATGAAAACCCATTGTCAAGACTTCGCTTACCCAGGCTGGGTCACGCGTCCAACCCCAACCTTGCGATGGGATAGGTGAAGTCAGCCTCACTTGAGCCAATGACCTGAGAGTGAAGGAATGGTGATTCTCAAAAGGAAACCCAGACTGAACCGAGCAGATGGCCGCTACAGGGCTGGACTGACATTATATGGTCAAAACAACTTTGCAGCATCGAATCTAAGTCTTAGTTCTGGCTCTGTTGCTTAATGTCCTATGACCCTTGGCAAGTCTCTTAATTTTTCTGAAGCTGAGTGTTTCCTCCTCTGTAAGTTTCTCTTATAGCTATTATAATTGGGTCTGTTGTTCACCCTCGAACACCAAGTGGAAGTTCTGCAGTCCGGCATAAACTTCTGCCCAAGAAATGACACTAGCTTAGCTGAGTGGTGTCAGTGGAGCAAACACACTTCCCGGCCTCGCTCTCTCTATGGTTTACACTCAGTCTACATTGGGATCACTCCTCCAACCCATCTGGAGTCCTTTTCGTTTTTTATATGGCAGGCTGAGGGTGTGCATTCGCCACAGTTCAGCAAGGTGACAGCATGTTTAGCAACATAATGGAACACCTCTCGACAGGCCCACACTGACGGGAAATCCTGTGTTGCCAATAATAAGAGTTAATTAAAAGTTTATCACGTTCAGTCAAGTTGATATCCCTTCGGAGAGAATCACCAAAGGTGTTAATTACTTAAACTTTGAAGAGCCAGGCTTTAATCATGTGTGCGACACTAATAACTCAAAAGGCAAAAGTTAGCGTTCTGGCTTCCCAAATAAGCTGTGGCAAAGTAGCCATGTTTATGGGCGGGATCTCATGTGAATAAGGCCTTGGCAGACCACAGCACCCATCTACCCCATGGCCGAGGGAAACAGCTCTCCATCGTTGTCCAAGGTGGGCTTTGGCCTCTGAATGGAACCACTGCTTGCATAAAGACCACCAGAGATGTGGGCATATGCTTTCAACTTTTTCTTCATTTAACATTTGAGGCCTTTCAGATGCAGGAGTTCTTGAACTGGATAATGGGACTGCTATGGGCCGAATTGCGTCCTGCTTCAAATTCCCATGTTGAAGTTCTAATCCTCAGTACCTCAGAACGTAACCTGATTTGAGGAGAGAGTTTTTACAGAGGTAGTCAAGTTAAAGTCGGGTCGTCAGGGCGGGCCCTATTCCCATGTAACTGGATCCTTATACAAAGTCGAAATCGAGAGACAGACACACATACAGAGAGAGAGCCATGTGCACACGAAGATGGTCATCTGCAAGCCACAGAGAGAGGCCTGGACCAGATCACTCCCTCACAACATGCAAAAGGAACTAAACCTACCCACACCTCGATCTCAGATTTCTAGGTTCCAGAACCGTGAGACAATAAATATCTGTTGTTTAAGCCCCCTGACGTTTTGTTACAACAGCTCTAGCAAACTAATACAGGGACATATTTACTAATGTGAAAATAAAAATGGAGACATTTTTATTCACTGATATTTCTCTAGAAGAAAACATCTAATTGTACTTACCTGGACCACCTAGGTTGGAGGATTAGGACCCCCACCCCCTAGGATATTTAAACCACAAAAGCCCTTTCCTTAACTTCTCTGAATAAAAAGTGTTGAGCAATCTGTGTTGATCCCATATGGAGATAGGAGAACACATTGGCAGAGAGGGTGGGCAGGTGTTAGACCTGTCCCCAAACCCATTACCCATGCATCTTCGCTGAGATCTATAGAGATTCTCAAAGCGTTTTGCCTACATGGGTTTCCTCTGGACACGAATGCTGGCACTGAGTTTTGTGTCTACGTTGTCATAGGGCCTGAGGCAGAGAAATCCTGGGTATATGAGCCTTCTTAAACTGGGAGAAATCTAATGAAAGAGTCTAGTGTTCTTAGAGCCGTTGGACGGTGGCTCATGACAATAAGATCTATAGATACAAGGATGTCTGGCCAGCCTGAGTTTTACTGAGAACAGTAGTGATACACACACACACACACACACACACACACACAGATGGAATATAAAACATGCACAAATGTAATAGACATCAAATGATTTCCACAGCTTACACACTGGTGTTCCAACCAGCACAGGCCACAGCAGTGTTCCATCATTTGGTTGCACCAACGGACTCGATCTCAGAACTTTGTGCCTGGTTTGAAGCGCAGAGGAGGGAAAAATGATGAAGTCTGTGTGGATTAGTTTGGATTAGTTTGATTCAAAAAAAAAAAAAAGATGCATGATCATGGTTAGAGCCTGATACTGTCATTTATCTGTGGGCTGCTCCCTTGCCAAACACTGAGGATATGGAGAGAGACTGACAAGGGCAGAAAAATATAACACAGTATAATAAAATTTTTTTTTTAATTTTTTTTAACATTTATTTATTTTTGAGACAGAGAGAGACACAGCATGAACGGGGGAGGGGCAGAGAGAGAGGGAGACACAGAATCGGAAGCAGGCTCCAGGCTCTGAGCCGTCAGCCCAGAGCCCGACGCGGGGCTCGAACTCACGGACCGCGAGATCGTGACCTGAGCCGAAGTCGGACGCTTAACCGACTGAGCCACCCAGGCGCCCCTAAAATTTTTTGAAGTGGCTCACATTAGAAGAATGTGAATAGACCTTCTAGAACCATCATTTTTTTTTTAAGCTTATTTCTTTACTTGGAGAGAGAGAGAGAGAGAGAGAGAGAGAATGATTCAGGGAAGGACAGAGAGAGAGGGGGACAGAGGATCTGAAGCAGGCCCAGCGCTGAGAACCTAACATGGGGCTCGACCTCATGAGCTGTGAGATCATGACCTGAGCCGAAGTCCAACGTTGAACCGTCAGAGCTGCCCAGGTGCCCCCGGAACCACCATCTTTTTAAAACCACAATCTAGCAGGTGTATTTGTGTGGGGTCCCCCCTGCTCCCGACACTCTTATCCTCCCACGAAATGCCCATTGCCAGAATGTCCCATTCCATCAACTCCTGAAGCACCATGGCTACTCCCAGGCTCCCCCCCCCGCCCCGGCCGAGACGCAGAACAAGGAGTTTCCGTAACGTCAATGTCGCCACCCCATCCCATTAAGAACAACAAGGGTGTGCAAAGAGGTCAACAACTGGAGAAAAGGCCAAAAGTTAGGCTTCTGTCTGCCTTTTGCTGTCGGTCGGGAACTCGCCCAGATAAATTACAGCCTGCAACTGGAGGCCGAGTCCCCTCGCTGGAGTCTGTCCGTGTGACAGCTTCCGTTGCTTGTCAGTCACCCGCCACGAGAAGAAGGCTGGGTTTTGCGGGATGAAAGAAACTGCCTTTCCTGGGAAACGAGACTGGGCACGATACGAAAGTTCCTACAAGACGATCCTCTGAAATGGAGATGAAGTCAAGAAAAGGGAATCTAAATATACTCCAAACGAACAGAAAAAGAAGACAAAAACTGTGAAGCGAGTCTTCGTTTTCAAAGCTGAGATCCGTTAGCACACGCCCCTCACAGTTCTTTCAGTAAAGGGCTGTTGAGTCATGGCCACTGCTAGGTCCCTTCGCGAACAGTATTATCCCAAGCACATGCCACAGCTCTGCGGGAGCAATTTGCTCCTCGTTTTGCAGACAAGGCGACTGAGGTGAAGAGACTTGCCCAGAGTCACACAGCTAGAGAGAGACAGAGGGCAAGGAATCCCATCTCTGACTCTGGTGCCAGATCTTGGCTTCCTCTCATGATGTTTCTATCAGCCAGGTGTTAGATTAGCTTTCTAAGGCTGCCGTAGTTACAGAGCACAAGGCACTCAGTGACTTAAAACAACAGAAATGAATTCTTTCCCAGTTCTGGAAGCCAGAAGCCTCAGAACTTGTGAGGTGTCACAGGTCGTGCTCCCTCCTCAACTCTGAGTGGAACCCTTCCTTGCCTCTTCCCAGCTTCTGGTGCTGGCTGGCAATCTTCGGTACGCCTTGGCTGGCAGTGTGGGTTTAATCTCTGCTCTGCCATCAAATGGCAATGTCTCCCTGTGACCCCACATCCCCTTCTTACAAGGACATCAGCCATATTAGACATCAACCTACTCCAG
Organism: Herpailurus yagouaroundi; assembly: GCF_014898765.1. NCBI lineage: Eukaryota > Metazoa > Chordata > Mammalia > Carnivora > Felidae > Herpailurus > Herpailurus yagouaroundi. Next base: position 64,079,594 of record NW_024412377.1, read on the forward strand.
TATGACTTCATCTAAACTAATGAACCTATCTACAATGAACCTATTTCCAAAAAAAGTCACATTCTGAAGTCCTGGGAGTTAAGATTTCAACATATCTTTTGGTGAACACAATGCAACCCCTAACATTTCTTTCTCTCCCTTTCTTCTTTCTTTCTTTCTTTCTTTCTTTCTTTCTTTCTTTCTTTCTTTC
>NW_024412377.1:64079793-64125338 GCF_014898765.1 Herpailurus yagouaroundi
TTCTTTCTTTCTTTCTTTCTTTCTTTCTTTCTTTCTTTCTTTCTTTCTTTCTTTCTTCTTTCTTTCTTTCTCCAAAGGACAGAAACTCAACCCAAACAGAATTAAGCAAAAATGAAGTTGGTTTACTCATGGGACCAATGAGTCTTGAGTTGAAATCTGATCAGAACACACGGATCTAAATGTTCAAGTGGTACATATCCTCACAGTGAGGACTCTGTCTTCCCCTCCCTCCCTCCCTCCCTTTCTTTCTCATGTGTTTCTGTGCTCTCTTTCTTCTAGAAAGGTTATCCTGGTATGGCAGCCCCAAGCAATCCCATACTTACGTTCTACTATTGAATTACTTAATTAAAAAAATTTTTTGGAGTTTATTTATTTATTTTTAGAGAGAGCGAGCAAGCAAGCAGGGGAGGGACAGAGAGAGAAGGAGAGAGAATTTCAAGCAGGCTCAGCACTGTCGGTGCAGAGCCCGACCTCTGTGGGGCTCAACCTCACAGGCAATGAGATCATGACCTGAGCTGAAATCAAGAGTTGGCTGCTAAACCGACGGAGACAACCAGGTGCCCCTATTACTAAGCTATTTGAAAATGCTTCTCTTTCCAAGTATATTCAGCAGGATCCCAGAATGAAGCCTCACTGGCAGGCTTGGGGCATGTGCCCATCTGGAAGAAATCACTGGTACAGCCCAGGGAGGGATGGGGTGGGTGCCCAAGGAAAATTATTATTAGTCATAAAGAATAACTTCATTGGCACCTTCAGAGTGTGATTTGTCTTATGAGTCTATGCACAACATTTCTGAGAACTGAGGGGAGCCAGTTTTCTTGGAATTGTTCATCAGAATAAAGCTTCAGAGGACTTTGTGTGTGATCAATCTCCCAGACATCAAGGCTGGGTCCGTTTACCAAGATCCAGGCAAAGATTTCTTATTAGTCACCTGTTTCCTTATTTCTATGGCAACTGTGAGATGGGAGGCTTGTTTCTATGTGGACCGTGCTGTTTTTATCTGGCACCATTTTGGAGCTATTCAGCTAACGTTGAATTTGGGCTGCAACTAAATTCATAGGGTGAGTAGGATTCAGGACTAGCACAATCACAGTAGGAGGGAAAAATACCAGTTCACTTCAGTGTCAGTCTCTCAGGGCCTCCCAAGCTAGAGGGAAGAAGAGCATTTCTCCACCCTCCGCTCCTCAATTTTCTGAGACTCACAGATAGCTGAAAACTGCAGAAAGTAACACATTTGGAAAACAGCTCTAACCTTAAAAGTATCTCTCAGGAACTCTTGAGAGATAGCTGAGGAAATGGTTTTGGAGTCAGATGTGACAAAATTAGTGTCTTTTTTATAAGCACTTATGTGCCAAGCACTGTGCTAAGGAATTCTGTATTAGTCAGCCAGTGCTGTGTAACAAATTACTCCAAAGCATAATGACTTAAAACAACACAATTTATTATCTCAGTTTCTGTGGATCAGGAATCTGGACATGGTTTAGCAGGGGCCTCTCCTTCTGGTCTCTCACAGGCTGCAGTCAAGTTGTCCTCTAGCGCTGTAGCCATCTCAAGGTTCAACTAGGGATGGATCTGCCATCAAGCTCACTCACAGAGTTGCTGACGGGGTTCAGTCCCTCATGGGTTGTTGGACTGTGGGCCTCAGTTCTTCACTGGCTGCTGCCTGGAGGTCACTCTTAGTTCCTTGACATGTGGACCTGCCATGATACTTGCTCCATCAAGTGAAGCATGAAGGAAGAGCCAGGAAGGAGAAAAGAAGAAGAAGATGAAGACGAAGAAGAAGGAGGAGGAGGAGGAGGAGGAGGAGCAGTGGAAGAAAAAGGAGGAGGGGGAGGAGGGAGGGTAAGCAAGCAAGTGTGAGCTGGAAGTCACCGTCTTGTGTAATCTTATTTTAGAAGTGGCATTTCCTCATTTTTGCTATGTCCTATTCATTAGCAGCAAGCCACTGGATCCATCCCACACTCAATCGGAGGGGATTACACCAGAGTGCGACTATCAGGAGGGGGGAACCACGGGAGTCATGTCAGAAATGCCTCCCACACCTCCCATATATTCTAGAGTGTCACTCTCCATAACATCCTCTAGTCCCCATGCTCCCACCACCCGTATCCGTCTCACTTCCCAGGCAAATCCAGGTATAGGAATGAACCTTTCTCTGCAACCATGAAAATGAATCCCCTTCATACCAAAACATTAGTAGGAAGTGAAAAGGGACTTGGGTTGCTTCACTGTGAAAGGCCATCCCCAGGGCACTCACGGCCACCCTTACTTTCCCCACCCTTTCTTCTCTCCTCCAGCTGGGAAGTTGGGGAGGTGGTCTTGGCTCAGACCTGTCTCCTCACCTTCCTTCACATCTGTGTGACTTCAGAAGGAGTACTTTGGTCTGCTTGCTTGGCTATCTTAGCAGAGCTCTGCCTGAAGTTTGGGCAAGTAAATTCAATTCACGGGAGCTTTCACCAACCCTTTGTCGTGCCTAAGCCAAGTCCTCTAGCACAGTTTTTTCAGTAATAATGTGGCATTTGATCTCCATCTCTCTGACTCCTGATTCTCGCTCAGTGAGTGCTGGAGGCAGATGGGTTTACCTACCAAGGGCCACCTGATCTGACCCAGGTTTTCAAAGAACCTTTTGCTCTGTCCTGCTGGGACTAGACTGTAGGGGCAAGGGTAGAATCAGGGAGGCCTGCGAGGAGGCTTTTGCAATCTTCCAGGTAAGAGAGGATGGTAGCTGGTCTGGGCTGGTGAGATGTGAGAAGATTTCACCAGTGGAGCCGACAGGAGTAGTTGGCAGATTGGAGGCAGGTTGTGAGAAGGAGGGGAGCCAAGTCTCTGCGGGACTTGTCCTCAGCTCAGACTGGGCTGGCTGTGGGTGGTGCTGGTTTGTGGGTGGTGGGGGGAGAGCAGGAGTTCGGATGTGGACTAGTCAAGCTTGAGATGACTGTTAGACAGCGTGGCAGGCAGAATCATGGCCCCCGAAGGGGTCCACACCCTAATCTCCAGAACCTGGGAATACGTGACTTACATGGCAAAGTGGATTAAAGGTTGCAGATGGAAATAAATGTACTATTCAGCAGACTTTAAAATTGGAAGATTATCCTGGAGACTTGGATGATCCTTAGGTCATCATAAGGTTCCTTAAAAGGAAAAGAAGGAGGTGGAGTGAGTTCCATGTGAGGGCTCAACTGGCCACTGCTGCTTCAGACATGGAAGAAGGGACCTCACGCCGAGCCAAACAGGAAGCACCTAGAAACTGGAAAAGGTAAGCACGAGGATTCTCCTCTAGAGCCTTCAGAGGAACATAAGCCTGGCAACACTTTGATTTTAGCCCAGTGAGGCACATTTTGGACTTCTGACCACCACAACAATAAGAATAAATCTGTGCTGTTTTAAGCCATGAAGTCTGTGGTAATTTGTTATAGCAGCAATTGTAAATTAATACCGACATCCAAGTAGTTGCCTAGAGTTGTTGGATAAATAAATAATATAAACTAACAATGGGTGAGAAACTGAGGGAGAGACAGAGGCAGAGAGAGAGAGAGAGAGAGAGAGGGCTGGAGATGGGGCCCTGGCACTTACAGGCCCTCCTTCAAAAACTAACCAGTTATTCTTCCCCTATTATGTGAGTAATAAATCCTTTTTCTGCTTAATCTAGTTTGAATCAGTTTTTCTTTTTTTTTTTTAATTTTTTTTAATCCTTATTTATTTTTGACAGAGAGAGAGAGACAGAGCACGAGTGGGGGAGGGGCAGAGAGAGAGAGAGAGAGAGAGGGAGACACAGAATCCGAAGCAGGCTCCGGGCTCCGAGCTGTCAGCACAGAGCCCGATGCGGGGCTCGAACCCACAGACCGAGAGATCATGACCCGAGCCAAAGTCGGACACTCAACCGACTGAGCCACCCAGGCGCCCCATGAATCGGTTTTTCTTAACCAGCCACTAAATTAGTCCTGCCTCCCACATAGGTTTGTGCTGAGGTGTGAATGGGAGGCCATCCATAAGGTGCTTGGCTGATACTCAGAGCTGTCCAAACACTGTGGGTCATCAGAAGTCTGGTCTCAAATGTTAAGAACTACACCTTCTTCTCTGATTTAAGTTCTGTCTCTTCCTTCGATTTTCCTTATCACCGGTCAGACTGAAGGCTTGGGGACTCAAGAGTGGGGAGAGGCTATCGTCTGGTCTTTGGTTCCTTCTCTCCCTGACCTTGTAAGACAGTGAGCTGTAGCCAGCTCTCTGAGACATGCTCCCTCTTCTAGGGTCAAGAAAGAGGAGGAGAAGGAAGAGTACAAAAGTTTCTGCTCCCTGGCTGTTCTTGGTGCCCTTGATCTTTTGATCATCACTGCTCCTCTGGTCAACACTGCTGGGGTTTTGATAGCCTCTGTGTGGAAGATGCTGGAACGCTTCTCACATGGGCACATTTTGGGGTCCTGGAGGAGAGGAGGGATGAAGCTCCTGAACTCTGGACTCAGGTGATGGCTCCAAATTCCAAAGATCTCTTCTTCCTTGCCTTCTTATCTTCTGCTTTGTGCAGCCTGGAAGGTGTGAGATAGGCTTGGGATGGCTTTGTGGTGCTGATTCTCTCCTTCTTAGCAATGCCTCAAGGGCAGTCTAACCCTGGACATCTGAGGACCCCAGTCAGTTGGCCCTATGCCACCGACTTCCCGGACCCCAAGCTCTGAGACGGAAACCTTCCCACTTCGTGCCTGTGCCAAGAGGCATGAAACGGATGCCAGTGTGCATTGTTGAGTGAACAAACGAGGGTCTTTAGGGGTCTGGCAATGGAGAGAAGTCAAAAGAAAGCAGGTTTGGATGGATCCAAGGAAATGGGACTCCTAAGTAACCATCATCTGCCCGGGATGCTGACAAGGGATGGAAAAGCAAGTTCTAACAACCCACAACAGAAAGCGGGATGGGAGAGACACAACAGCTCATTCTTACAGCCCCACCAAATCCACAGATATTTCAGAAAACATTACATGGCATGGATTATTTCCTTAATTCCTGCAGCCTCCCTCTGGGGGCAGATACCACTCGCCCATTGTGCCGCGTGCAAATGGGCTCCAGAAGCAAAGTGCCTGTGCAAGGTCACAGATGGAGGCTCGGGTGTTCAAATTCACAGCTGCCCCTCGACCTTCGATGGCTCCAGGATGCCGCGGCCAGCAAGAATCAACAAAGTGCCTTTACTTACAAAGGAGACTCGTCCTGGCAGCTCTCCTCAGCCCTTCTAGGAAGCCAGACGGGGCCAGGGCAGCTGTGTCGGAACATATCTGTGCCTCGAGGTTTGAAGATCTGGGAGTCCTCTGACCTCAAACCTTCAGAGCCTCTGAAAGGACGGAAAGAGACAGTTACCAGCTTCCCCAGCAGAGAGAAGATATTTCTTGGGAGCTCTTTTTCCTGTGTCCTTTTTCATCTTACATCCTAGCCAGCTGCCTCCTAGCCCCCATCACTACCACTCGGTTTTTTTCTCGGAAGATGGTCTTAAGAATGGTAGCGTGGTTATTGAAGCAAAGTGACAGGTCCAGGGGAGTCACTGTTAGTCTCTCTGCTTTGGCGTATGTTTGAAGATTTGCACGGGCTGAGGTGCCATAGCAAGGTGGATTTGTGACCTGTGACAGAGGACAGCATGGGTGTCTCACTCTCATGCAGTGGGAGAGATAGTATTTCGGACGCCTGTTTAGGTCTGGAATCAGAAACTATAGCCTGCCTATTGTTTTGCAAAGTTTTATTAGAACGCGGCCAACTCTTTTATTCTATGTTCCTATGGGTTCAAAACGGGCTTCAGAGGCAATTGAGTAGTTGTGACAGGGACCAAATGGCCCATAAATCCTAAGATATTTACTATCTACTCCTTTATTATTTTTTTTCTAATTTCTTTCCTAACGTTTATTTATTTTTGAGAGAGACAGACAGAGTGCGAGTGAGGGAGGGGCAGAGAGAGGGAGACACAGAATTGGAAGCAGGCTCCAGGCTCTGAGCTGTCAGCACGGAGCCGGACACGGGGCTCAAACCCACCAACCACGAGATCATGACCTTATGCCAAAGTCGGCCACTCAACCCGCTGAGCCACCCAGGCGCTCCAGTACCATCTCCTCCTTTAGAAGAATGTTTGCCAACTCCTGGTTTAGATCAGTGTTGATGGTGATGATGATGAAGAAGTAGGTGGAAGAGAAAGAGAAGGAGGAGGTGAAGTAGGAGGAGAAGGAGAAGAAAGAAGAAGAAGGAGAAGAAGAAGAAGAAGAAGAAGAAGAAGAAGAAGAAGAAAGAAGAAGGAGAAGAAGAAGGAGAAGAAGAAGAAGAAGAAGAAGAAGAAGAAAGAAGAAAGAAGAAGGAGAAGAAGGAGAAGAAGAAGAAGAAGAAGAAGAAGAAGAAGAAGAGGAAGAAGAAGGAGAAGAAGAAGAAGAAGAAGAAGAAAGAAGAAGGAGAAGAAGAAGGAGAAGAAGAAGAAGAAGAAGAAGAAGAAGAAAGAAGAAGGAGAAGAAGGAGAAGAAGAAGAAGAAGAAGAAAGAAGAAGAAGGAGAAGAAGAAGAAGAAGAAGAAGAAAGAAGAAGAAGAAAGAAGAAAAAGAAGGAGAAGAAGAAGAAGAAGAAGAAGAAGAAGAAGAAGAAGAAAGAAGAAGAAGGAGAAGAAGAAGAAGAAGAAGAAGAAGAAGAAGAAGAAGAAAGAAGAAGAGGAAGGAGAAGAAGAAGAAGAAGAAGAAGAAGAAGAAGAAAGAAGAAGAAAAGGAGGAGAAGGAGAAGAAGAAGGAGAAGAAAGAAGAAGGAGAAGAAGAAAGAAGAAGGAGAAGAAGGAAGAGAAGGCAAAGAAGAAGAAGGAGAAGAAGAAGGAGAAGGAGGAGGAGAAAAAGGAGGAGGAGGAGGAGGAGGAGGAGGAGAAAGGGAAGATGATGAATATGATGGTGATGATGAGGTAACGGACTTTCTTCAAGGCAGATCAAACAATATGTGAGAGCTCTCTTGGACCAGATGTAGTCCCAGCAGCAGAGAAAGCCAGCTGGGAGCAGCCTAACATTCCGTCGACCAGGAAGGGGCAGTTAGCACTGAATGGAGAGATGGTCCAGAAACGAAGGCCTAAAGGGATGGGCAGTCAGCCGAAAGAGAGACATCACCATTACGGGAGTCACAGCCAGGGGACTTCTAGCGTGGGAGCCTCCTGAGAACCACAGAGGCACTCTCATAGAAAAAGTAGGCTTGAACCCCTGCCTCAGCCGGAGGATGCAAAGCCATTCATCCTGTAGAAACAATCGCTTCCTCTTTCCTCTCCCTGCTTCCACCCCTGCTGGGATATGAAAAGAGCGGCTGGTGAGTGGCATGGGTGGGCAGCCATCGTTAGTTCCAGAACTGAGCTCGCAGCCGGGGACTTACGTGGCTTAAGTCTGTCTCTAACAGCCCAGAGAGGCACAGGGACTGCCCCGCTAATGCAGGAGACAAAAATAAAGCGGCTTTTGGACCACCTCCCAGGCGTCATTCTTGGTCAGGGTAGCAGTTACAACAGTAGCAACCAATCAGTAACAATGATGTCTTACCGACACCCACACACTCTTCCCCACCTTCTGGACCCCTGGCCCCTTTGATGACAAAGTCCACGACCTGCAAGACGACTGTCCTCTGACCCCACCTGTCTCAGTCTTCCCGTGGCCCACCTGGCCTGTGTGCTGAGCTCCAGTCCTGCAAATGCTGAGCACTCGTTGGTCTCCCAGGACCAGGTCCTTTCTCTGGCGAATGCTTCCCTCTCCTTCCCCGGTGGCCTCCACCTCAACCTTGAAGTCTCCCTGAGCACCCAGCAAAAGGTCACCACCTCCCTGTCTCGCTGATGCTCCTCCACGGCTCTTATCGCCATCCAATAATGTCATCGTGGTGCAATGCTTGCCATCGGTCTGCCATTGGTGCCTGCCATCGGTCTGCCTCTGCCTCTGCCCTCCTCCCACTGTGCTCCCAGCACTTGGCTCAGGACCCGGCCGGCCCGCAGCTATGCTCTCTGCACGCAACCTCCTCTTTTCACAGTACAGGTGCACATTTTTTAAAGACGCAGGCCAAATAAAACCTGTGTCCAAACTGGATTCATTGCATAGCTGCCTGTCTTGGATGTTCCAGGAAGCTTTCTGAAATCCTAAAGAGGGGGCAAGGGCCCACGGTGTCCAGAGCTCCAGAGGTCACAGGGAAAGGTCCAGGTGAGAAGACAAGGTGGCAGGTGGAAAGCAACGGAGTTGCTGGAGGAAGGGGGCAGGCTCCAGGTCCGGGGCTCTTTCGGGAACGGCCCCTGTCTCAACACCCTCCGGCCAATGACACTGTCTCTGCCGTCACCAAGGGCAACGGCCTGCCGGCCTCGGCTCCAACTCCGGCTCCGAAAGAATTCTGCCTGCGAATACAGAATATTAGCACACTGGCTTTGTGATGCACGACAAGCGCCCAAAATAGCATCCGTGCCCCCTCCCTGCCTCCCTGGAAAGCCCTAAGGTTCCGCTTCATTATTTTGGTGACACTGTCCACAGCCTGCCCTTTCTACTCCCTTTCTCCATCCTGCACCCCCGGCTAACTCTCAGTGGGAAAGCTGTGAACTCGATTCTTAATTAAGTTCCCTTGCCGCCAAAAATAACTAGACACACACACACGCGCACACACGCACACACACAAAGAGGCTACCTGGTCTTTTTCCCTGTGCATCTGACGAAGCTGGATTGGAAGACAGAATCGGGGCAGAGGGTCCCAGGACCACACGTCATTCTTTCCACTTTCCACCACCCCTCATCCCAATGTCGCCGCATTCCAAGGCCAGCCAACGATAGAGCTTGCGACAGTGACGGGCTACTCGGGTTCCTACCGATCTCTGCTGCTTTCCTGCTTGGTGTCCCTGGGCAAGTCACTTCATCTCTCTGAGCCCCTGCTTCCTCGTCCACAGTGAGGAGGGTTCTACCCACACAGCCTGGCACTCGGCAGACATCCAATTAAATGGGAAAGCCCCAGGGAGGTGGCCCTGTTGACTCCCACTTTACAAAGGAGGAAGCCGACTTGGAGTAATGCAGTGACTCACCCCCAGCCCCACGGCGTCTTGGGGGCTCCAGCCTGGATTGTGGGTCCCCAGTCTGGTTCAAATCGGGTCATGTCACCCAGCTGTTTAAGCTTCTTTGGCCTTTCTCACTGTTTGCGGCCAGAGAACAAAACCACTGCCGATCCTACCAGGCCCTGTGTGGCCTGATTCTTCCTCCCTTATCCCTCTTCACTGAAGCCCCGTCTCAGATCGCTCCTCTTTATCACTTCCTCTGCCCAGGCTCCGCTGCCTTTCTTTTCCTTGCATGCGCGCTACGTCCCTTCCTGCCTCAGGCAGGACCTTTGCACGCACTGTTCTTCTGCCTGGATGCCATTCCCACACAGCCACCTGCCCTCCTCCGCTCTTTACCCAACCCCGCCTCACCCCTCAGCTCTCAGTTCAAACTTCCCAGTTCCAAACTGGCCCTACAGGGCCCCGGACAGGGTCTCAAGTCTCCATTTCTTGACGTTGGGAACGAAACATCCTTTGTGGGCTAAGTAAGATGGCTGTCCCTCACGTCAGCCTGCGAACTGCTCAAGCACAGAGGTCACACGAACCTCGTCCACCGTTTGATCTCCGGGCCTAGAATTACGGCGGGCCCTCAGTGGAGGCTCCTTATGTAGTTGTCAATGTGCAGAGATGAATGACGGACTAGAGACATGAACGTACCCTCACACCCTCTGGAAGGAACTAGCATGGCCTTGAAGACCCCCATCCCTTGGCTGGGGGGCTCTGACACCAAAGGGTTCAGCTACCGCTTGGGGAGATGAACCTTTGTGCACCCAACACCCTGCAGATGAGCCCTCCTGGCAAGTCACCTCCCTCCCCCGCCCCCCCCCCCCCCCCCCCGCATAAGGTCCTGGGCTCTGGAAGGTGCTCTGATGGCAGGACAGGGGATGAAGACCTCCTTTTGTCTTTCTGCTGACGCTGACGAGCCAGCCAGGGTGGATTCTGCTTGGCTAGGGAGGCAGCTTCCGCAGGGCGGGTCCTACACAGCAGAGGCAGGCAGAATGCTTTTTCCCCTTGGTGGCCGTGCCCTGTCTCAACCCGCCAGGCTCATCCCCCATGCCTTCCACGCCTCGTCTCCCGTCCACTCCACGACCCAAGTCCCCGCATGCTGGGCCCGCTTGTAGCCAGAGTTTGGGGGAGGGCAAGGGTAACTTGGGGCAAGCTTCTGGAACTTTCTGAGCCTCCTTGTCCTGATGTCTGCTTGGAGGACAGGAATAGTGCCTTCCTCACGGGCAGGGCTGCCGTGGGGCTGAGCACAGCGAGCGTTGCTGTAACCAATAACCACAGACCGGGTGACTTCAAACTGCAGAAGTGTATCCTTTCACTGCTCAGGAGGCCAAAGGCTCTGCGGCTGTCGGTTCCTTCTGGAGGCTGTGAGATAACATCCCATGCTTCTCTGTTGGCCTCTGGTAGCTGCCAGGACGCACGGCTGACAATCTTTGATGCGTCATCGAATTTAGCCAGGATGATTTCATCTCGAGGTCTGAAGAAAAGCGAGATGACCTTATTTCCAAATAAGGCCACACTCTGAGGCCCCAAGTGGACATGAGTTTTTGGAGGACACTCTTGAACTCACAAGATGACACCAGCGAAGTTATTACCACCAATGAATCCATCAGTACCAACAATGACAGATGTTCAACCAACACCGAGTGAGTTAAAAGCAGGCCTGCTTGGGGCGCCTGGGTGGCTCAGTCGGTTAAGCGTCCGACTTCAGCTCAGGTCACGATCTCGCGGTCCGTGAGTTCGAGTCCCGCATTGGGCTCTGGGCTGATGGCTCGGAGCCTGGAGCCTGCTTCCGGTTCTGTGTCTCCCTCTCTCTCTGCCCCTCCCCCGTTCATGCTCTGTCTCTCTCTGTCCCAAAAATAAATAAACGTTGAAAAAAAAAAAAAAAAAAAGCAGGCCTGCTACTGGGACAGGCGTATGCACTAGGTTATACTGGCCTGGCTGACCCCCTCATACCCTTTGCTGACATCAGAGCCCCTGGCAGAGCCTGGGATCCAGGACAGGTGAGGATCAAATAGAACGTGAGACATAGGGTAGTGGAGGGGAGGGGAGCAGAGACTCTTACAAGAAAATATTTCAATGTATTTTATTTTTTTAAGTTGATTTACTTTTGAGAGAGAAAGAGAGCGAGTAAGGGAGTGGCAGAGAGAGAGAGGGAGAGAAAGAATCCCAAGCAGGCTCTGTGCTGTCAGCCCAGAGCCCGACTCGGGGCTAGAACTCACGAATCGTGAGATCACGACCTGGGGCGAAATCACGAGTCAGGTGCTTTAAACGACTGAGCCACCCAGGTGCCCTCAATTTATTTTCAAGTAAGAGGGGAGAAGAATGAATATTATCCAGCTGGAATTGTACTTATCTTTTCACCAGTATGGTCAGAAAATGTCAGTTTCAAAATGATTTTTTTTTTTAATGTTGATTTATTTTTGAGACCGAGAGAGACAGAGCATGAACGGGGGAGGGTCAGAGAGAGGGAGAGACACAGAATCCGAAGCAGGCTCCAGGCGCCCCCAGGAAATGGCCAGCCAGGTCGGGGCGCTGCCCCAGGCTGCACCGACCCAGGACAGAGCAAAGCCTCCAGACTGGCTTGTCCTGACTCTTATGCTCATTGTACTCAAACTTGTTTCACCGGCTGGGTACATGTCTCTATAACTCAAAAGGACACGTGGGCCACTTTTTTGTAAATCCACTCCCTGGTGTACAGGCAGGCGGTGGCCTTGCCCAGCCCTCAAGAACCAGGCCAGCAGCATTCATGTTTGCTTGGGACAAGCCCAAGGGAGGCTAGAGGGTCCGCTTCATTGGAAAGCTGGATCTTCCTGTGAGGCCCGTGGGTCTGTCCCCACACATAGTCTAGGTCTTATTCTGTCCCCAGCCGGGGGACATACAAATCAATGTGATGTAATCCTTGCCCTCCAGGACCACCCAGTCACGGGGGGGAGCACTGAGGGCTTCGCCAGGGGACGACTGTTCAGGTGAGTCCCGAGTGATGGACGGGTGAAGACAGTATGTGTGTGTATGGAACAGGGTGGGTGGGAACTTGTGTGGAAGGCAGGTAGGCACAGAACATTCCAGAAGGGGACAGCAGCTACAAACTCTGGGGCAAGAAGAGTAGGCCAGTGTGCTGGGGGAAAGAGGAGGAGGAGGCCAGAGAGGTGGGTGGGGACCAGATCATGCCAGGTTTTGGGGGGCTTTTCCAAGAGCTTGGATTATATTCTGGGTAAAGTGGAAGCCGCTGGGGAATTTTAAACAGGGGAGCAGCATGCTCTGGCCAGAGTTTTTCCATGATCACTCTCACTGCCGTGGAGATCAGATTAGAGGAGGTGGGAGGTGTGAAGGGGGTGTAGGGAGTGTTTGGGGGCTCTCGTCATCAGCAGGGTGGCAGGTATTGTGGGCTCAGCCCACAGTGCTGGCAAAGAAGGTGCCAAGGAGCAGAAGGATATGGGACATTTGGTAGAGGAGAAGGAGTAAGCAACTCTTCTGGGGGAGGGACTGAGCTCACAGGATGAATCAGGGGAGGGGACCTCCACAGAGAAAGTGGTGCTGAGTAGGGTTTTGGAGATTGAAAAGAAGTGTGCTTAGCCAACGAAGTCTAAGGGGTTTTTCCTAACAGTGACTGCAGCACGGACGTCACAGAAGGGTGACCATCAGTGGCTGGACAGCACTGGAACACAGAGACTCAAGGGGGGCACAGCTGGAAGAGAGGGTGCTGGAAAGTGAGGGCTGTGAAGAGCCTCGAATGCCCTGCCCACGGTTTGGTCTCAGTCCCACAGAAAATGGGGAGCTGCTGAAGCCACATGTTTAGTTCACACACTGAATTTCAATGAAAGGCCTGGGAACCATGAATGAATTACTCCAACACACTGTAAAATCCATTTTTAAAAAAATCAAGAGCTGATAAGGATGCCTGGGGAGTGTTCCCAGTTTCTCCTCGCTCCTCCCTTCCCCGTCCCCTCTGCAAGTGTCCATGGCAGGGGAACCAAAGTTGGGGGAAACCTCCCGGGAGGAGTAGCGGTAGTGAGATCATGCTGCCCTTTACCTCAACCAACCCGAAGGGGCTGCCTGACCATTGTGAGTTGCAGGCAGGAAGATTTGCCATCAGAACCCGGATGAGTTTGTAAATTTCTAACAGAGACATTTTTTTTTGTCTTGCCATGTATAAGAAGAAAATAATAATTAGCTCATCAAAACCATTGTTTTACGTATAGTGTTCCCGAGATGGAGCTGGATTTGCAGAAGTATAAGAAAAACGAGTCGGGGCGCCTGGGTGGCTCAGTCGGTTGGGCGGCCGACTTCGGCTCAGGTCATGATCTCGCGGTCTGTGAGTTCGAGCCCCGCGTCGGGCTCTGTGCTGACAGCTCAGAGCCTGGAGCCTGCTTCAGATTCTGTGTCTCCCTCTCTCTGACCCTCCCCTGTTCATGCTCTGTCTCTCCCTGTCTCAAAAATAAATAAAACGTTAAAAAAAATTTTTTTTTAAAAAAAAGAAAAACGAGTCGACTTGAAGAAGTACACGCAAATGATAGGAGATACTGGCTGTAGTGTAAGAGTTAAATTTGGGGAAACCCTGAGTTCACCACATTTCTTTGGGGCTTGGGGGATCAGGGGCTGCAAGCCGGATCTCAGTCTGGCAGTCAGAGGCTTGTGAATGCTGCTTTCGAAAGCAGCAGGATGGGGGACACCTGCGTTGACTCTTGATTTCGGCTCAGGTCACGATCCCAGGGTTCGTGAGGTCCAGCCCTGCGTCGGGCTCTGCGATGACCGTGCAGTTCATTCTCCCTCTCTCTCTCTCTCTCTGTCCCTCCCCCATGCACGGTCTCTCTCTCAAAAGAAATAAAAAACGTTAAAAATTAAAAAAAAAAAAAAAAAAAAAAGGAGTAGGATATAAGAGACTCTTAGATACAGAGAATCCTGAGGGCTGATGGAGGGAGGTGGGTGGGGGATGGGTAGACGGGGGATGGGCCTTATGGAGGGCGCCTGTTGGGCTGAGCCCTGGGTGTTACATGTAAAGGACGAATCATTAAACTCTACTCCTGAAATGAATACTACCCTGTATGCTAACCCATAATTCTTTTTTTTTTTTTTTAATTTTTTTTTTCAACGTTTATTTATTTTTGGGACAGAGAGAGACAGAGCATGAACGGGCGAGGGGCAGAGAGAGAGGGAGACACAGAATCGGAAACAGGCTCCAGGCTCCGAGCCATCAGCCCAGAGCCCGACGCGGGGCTCGAACTCCCGGACCGCGAGATCGTGACCTGGCTGAAGTCGGACGCTTAACCGACTGCGCCACCCAGGCGCCCCCTAACTCATAATTCTTTAACAAAGGAAGTGTATTAGCGAAGGAGTAAGTGATGGTATAATAAAAACATTTATTTTTCTCAAAAAACGAAAAAGAAGAGAAAAGAAAAGAAAAGAAAAGAAAAGAAAAGAAAAGAAAAAAAAGAAAAGAAAAGAAAAGGAGCAGGATGGGGCACTGGCGTGGCAAGGTGGTGATTTTAATTCAGTGTACATGGCCTTGCTCTTTTAGGAGCCTCCTGGGTCTGGGTTTCTCCCCCCCCCCGGCACCAGGCTCTGAGTGACGGGCTCACAACACCTCACACGCCCCGAGGTGGGACCACGGGCACAGCCAACTGCAGGGCTCTCTTCTCTGAGTTCAGGCTCACAGTGGTTGGCACGGAGGCCCTTCCTACGGGAAGGACCAGCCGGGGCGTAGAAGGTTGGAAAAACGTCTTCCTTGCTCACAGTAGAACAACGGTAATAAAAATACCAAAGGACATTTAGTAAGAAGCTCATTCCGTACTCTGTGCCCTTCTTTACGATCTATTCTCCCCCCAACCCAGCGAGGTAAGCATTCTTACCCCTTTTTCACAAATGAGGAAACTGAGGCTCAGGGTTGCCCATCCTCAGGCAAGTTCCCAGGTGCGTCGGCTGGCTGGAGCAGAGCTGGGATTCCAGCCCAAACATGTTGACACCAAAGCCCGGAGTTTGAATGACAAGCTGGACGCCAGGCTGGGTTGCAGATGTGTTTGGTTTGGCCGGCTCACTGTTTCTTTCTTTTCTAATTGGTTGGCAATATCTAAGGATTGAGAGATTTCACATGAAAATCCATCATCCCGACTTCTCTAAGCAGAGATGGGCGACCGGCCACAGGGACCCACCTTCTAACCTGGCAACATGGGTGGGGGGGGCTATCCCTACTCTCAGTGCCTTTGCTCGGTCCTTTCCCACAGACCCCACCAGTCCGCACTGCGCCTCTCACACGTGCCCACCTCACCCACTTCTGCAACTAGATGGGGCAGGCATCTGAGTTTGGGATGTCCGCTCTGCCTAGTCCGCGGTGGCACAGAGAAGGTCCAGGCCTCCTCAGAAGGGCATGCTTTTTTTTCTGCTTCGCCTTGACTTTCACTTTATGCCTGTGCATAATGCTTCCCCCGTGTCCACAGCCTCAACAGGAAAACAGAGGCCCAGAGAGGCGAAGGCGTGCGTTAGTTTCCTATTACCCCTGTAACAACTTTCCTCGAATTACTGCCTTGAATCAAAACACGTTTATTGTCTCGGGGATCTGGAGGTCAAGGTCACAACTACAAAGCCGGTCTCGCTGGCTTTGATCAAGGTGTCAGAAGGGCCGTGGACCTTCCTGAGGCTCCAGGAGAGTGTCTTAGTCTCTCTCGAGCTGCAGTAACAAAATGCCACTGATTGATTCTCTTCTGTATAAAGAACAGAAACGTTGGGGTCCGAGATCTGGGTGACAGCACGGTCAGGTGGGGCCCTCTTCCGGGTTGCAGACTTCTCCTTGTGTCCTCAGTGGTGGGAGGGGCTGGGGAGCTCTCTGGGGTCTCTTATGAAGGCTCTAATCCCACTCACAAAGACCCCTGTGACGACACTGGCCGCCTCCGGCCCCGTCCCGGATCATTTCCCCATCTCAAGATCCTCAACTCGATTACATCTGCAAAGTCCCCTTTCCCGTGGGAAGTGACATTCATAGATCCAGGGGATGAGGACGCAGACATCTTTGAGACCGTCATTCCTGCCCCCAGGTACTATGTGAGTGTCAGGAAGGGCAGAGTGCCCAACTCGGGGCTGCCTTTTGCGCAGGGCTCTTTCTTGACACGATGCAGCTTCCTTTAAAAGAAAATGTTTATGTCCCCGTGTTGCATCAAGGATGGGCAGAAAGGGGTAGGAGCAAGGATTTAGGTAAAAGCTGAGTGAGGAAACCCCCAAATCACAGGGAGTCTGAGCATGTGGGTGTTCAATGCTGGGGCACAAACGTGAGATTAATAGGAACAGAAATGGAAAGAGGGTGGCTCTTTGGTCCTTGACTGGCTCCTGGGTTCATCTGTTCCATCCATCACTCTGGGGGACTCCTGGGCATCTCCTGGCTTGACCGGTCTCACCCCTCTGATCCACTCTTCACGGGTCTTTCCAGAAATGCAAATCTGAGTACTTCTCTCCAATCCCTCCATGGCTCCCAGGGTGAAATCCAAGTTCAGCATCCAGTATTCAGAGGACCCACAACTTGGCCTTCCGCGTATGTCCTGCCTTCTGACCTAGAGACAGTGCTAGATTAGGGGCCAGGAACTCTGTGCCTTTGTTGCCCCGACTACATCGGGCGCGTTCACATTTTGTGTGTTATTCCTCAGCTGCTTAAGCAAACTGCTGTGAGTGGTTGACCCCGTTTTACAAATGGAAAGTGTCCAGAGAGGTAGAGTGGTTCCCCCAACGTCACACAGCTAGTAAGACGCAGACTTGAGGTTTGAACTTATGGGGCTTTATGTCCACTGCCTGGCGTGTACTGTGGGCCCAACAAATGAGTGCGGAGGGCGTGAAGACTGCCACGGGCTCTTGTGGGCATCTTCCAGCTCTGACACCAGCATCCTCCTGGCAGGAAGCATCGTAAATCGAAAGCCAGAGAAGTCACCAGCAGCAGCCCCGGACAGTCACCTTGGAGGAATAATTCAAGGCACGTGACTGGGGCTTCAGACGAAAGCCTGCCAAGATTGGGCTCCACGCAGGGTGAGCCTGGGGACGCAGCGCACAGCCCCGGATGCCGTGCTGCTGACTGAGAGACCTGGGTGGCAATCCTCTCCCCGCCACTGCCGCTGTGAGGCCAAAGCAAGCTGGCCGCCGTCTCTGCGCTGACCCCTTCCTCTCCCTTTCCGGCTTCCTCTCATTCACAAATGGGAACAAGCCCGACAGGAGGGGCAATGCAGACTCAAGCCCACAGGACAACGTAAACGTGGGTGGCACAGCAGGCCTGCACCCTCGTCAGTGCAGTCATTCCCTTAACAACCCAAGTTTGCCACTAAACTCCTGATGTGGGGGGGGGGGGCCCCAGGCACAGCTAGCAAGGTCACAGCGGCTGGTCCCCCATGGCTGACTTTAATGCCTGTAGCAAGTATTGTTATTTTCATGATCTCATCAGCAGGAGGAGGGGGCCCATGACCAAGGCAGCCTCCGCCGGGCCGTCTGCTCCGCGTGCTCAAACCCCAGCTGCGTCCTCGGCTCACTGCACACCCACGGGAGCAGCAACACGGGCACTCCAAAGCCTCATTCCATCCCCTTTGTCTTCACGTGGCTCGCACCCCCCAGACGCCTTTTACTAAGTCGCTGATTTCAGTCCATTCTATTTCTGCTATTAACACGTGCAATTGACAGACATGTCACTTCACATCTATCAACTTTATCACCAAATACACTTTGATAGACTGCTTCATTCTGGTGTATCTATCACAAAGGTTCCTTCTCTTCCAGATGAGCCCGCACTCCCGGCCTGGGGATGACGGAGAAGACGGGGATGATGTCACACGCCCCCTCGGCCTGTTCTGACTTTTGAGTCATTTCATTCAACCCACTTGCTTGTGTGCCCAGCAAAGTGCTCTGTGTGAGGAATACCACGGTGAAGAAGACTCACACGGTTCCTACACGCGGAGCTGAGCTGACAGGGGAGACAGGCAGTCACGGTCACACAAGAGACTAACCTGAGTGTCCAGTGTTGGGCCCTCTGAAGAAACAGCACGGGGAGGCATAAGACCCAGGGGGAAAACACTTGAGGTGGCAGGCCAAGGCCAGGAGGAGAGGGCAGGCAGGCTCCAGGAGGAGGGCACAGCTTTGTCAGATGGAGAAAGAGCTCGTACAGGCCCCTGCTCTCTGCCTCAGTTTCCTCATCTGTGGAATGGGCAAGGTGGCCTTTCCACTCTGCAAGGCTGTTTGAGGGAGAAATGAGGAAAGGTACAGGAAGGATGTTTTCCAGCAGCAGGTGAACGTCACTTTTGTGTCTGTGTGTGTGTGCGTGTGTGTGTGTGGAAGGGAGGGGGCGTGGCCACTGGAGCTGCCTGCCTGAGTTGAGATGTCAGGTATGTTGACTGGCAACTCTCTTCCCTAGGCCAGGCGCCCCGCCCCACCCCCAGGAGAAAGGCCAGCTGCAGGAGGGTGGGCACACCTGAGGGGCGCCTCCAGGCACCGGGGCAGCCCTGGGAACCCAAGGAAGGACTGACCAGCAGCCACCAAGGTGGGCCTGGGGCACAGGGATGACTCAGATGTGGTTGCGGTCCAAACAGGTCTCTATCCCTAAACAGACCTTTCCAGGCCCGTGTGGTCAGCACAGGGACAGATAACAGGCTCTGGCTGCCCTCTCGGCCCAGGAGGTGGGCAGCTTGGGGATTTCTAGGAAGGACGGCTTCTGGGGTCCCGACGGACAGAACGGGGAAAGGGGTGGGGGATCTAGATTTGCCCCGCGCTCACTGCACACCGGAGATGCTTTCACAGCCCAGAGCGGGCTGATGGAGGGAGGGCTGGGCCGTGGCTACGAAGCATCATCGATCTGCCTGCGTGTGCACAAGATGAAGGAAGTCTCCATGAAAGCCGAGAGACTGGAAAGATCTTTGAGCAGGGCCCTGGGAGATGACAGGAAATGCAATCCGTTGGGCAGCCAGAAAGGTGACGCAGAGGGGAGGCTCTGCGGCGTGCAGGGTGCAGGGGCCTGTCCGAGGTAGCTGGTCGCCCGCGGGCCAGGAGGATCGGGGGTTGGGGTGGGGGTGGGGGGCTCCCGCGTCTGCGGGGTGCGGGAAGGGGGCCTCACCCGGGACAAAGGCGGTCCCCGGGCAGCTGCCAGCGCGCGCTGCCCCCTGGTGGCGAGTCGCTCGTATGCAGCCAGCAAGCGAGCCGTCCCTTTGTTTTCCTGCTGCAGCTCCTGCCAGGGTTTGCTGGGAATTCTGGAAGGTCGGTCCCCCCGCCCCCCCACTCCCCCCCGCCCCCCCGCCCCCCCCAGCCCCCGCACCACTGGGCAAGCGCCACCGCCGAGCATGATGCCCGGGCGGTGCAGGGGAGCCAGGACCGAATCCTCGCGCTGCCGCGCGCTGGCTACAAGCTGGCTCAGCCCGCTTAAAGCCTCAGTTTCCCCCCCCCCCATATAAAATGGGGGCAAGGAGCCACCCAACTCCCGGGATAGTGGGGGAATTGGTTGTGGTCCCTCAGTTGTAGCGTCAGATGCTGCCGATTGAGGTCTTCCTGCCTCTAGCGCCCCCTACCCTGTTTCTGCAATGAGGGTTTGTCTTGGCCTCACCAAATCTGCCACCTTCCCTCTTCCCTCTTGAACCTGATCATTTTCTGTCCCACCAGATTGGGGGGGGGGGGCGGGGAGAAAGAGTGAAAAAGACAGAATGAGTTAGTTTGCTGTGGGTGAGGTAACCAGTACCACAGGCTGGGGGCTTAAACAATAGGACTGGATCTTTTCGCAGTTCTGAAGGCTGGAAGTCCAACATCAAGGGGTCGGGAGGTTTGATTTATTCTGGGGCCTCTCTCCTTGGCTTGTACACGGTTACCCATCTTCTTCCTGTGTCTTCACATGACCTTCCTCTGTGTGTCTGCGTGGTAGTTTCTTCTTGTAAGGACACCTGTCACGTTGGACAGTGGCCCAACCCAATGACCTTGTTGTAACATAATTGCCTCTTCAAAGCGCCCATCTCCAAATGCAGTCACGTTCTGAGGGACCAAAGGTTAGGACCTCAGCACATGAAATTTGGGGGGACACAACTCATCCCATACCCGGAAGCATGGGGGGGGGCGGTGGGCGGGAGAGAAAGAAAAACCGTGTTGCCCTCTATTTCCATTTGCTTTCTCTTACTGGTGTTTCTATGATGTAGCGACTGACCATAGACGGGATCTTAAGGATCAGAAATGAGCTGCAGAGGTGACTACCAGCGTTTAATAGTCGGGCAATTTCACATGAAAATTCGGATTTCTATTTCCTCTGGAACACGGTGCCCCGAACTCGCATTCTGACTGTCTGCGTGGAGCCCCTTTTCCTCAGGGCTTTTCAGTTCCCCGTGCTGCCCACCTGTCTACCCGGCTCATGATCTTGAAGGGGCAGCTTTGTCACGGGAGCATCGGCAGGCACCTGAATGAGCCCGCCGTGGCTGTCTGAGGAAGGGCGTGCTAGACAGAGAGAACAGAGTATGCAAAGCGTTTGAGGAGTGGGTAAGAGGGAGCCACTGGAGAGCTCTGAGCAGAGCTCAGACCAGACAACTCTGCTCCCCTGGAGGCAGCTCAGGGGGCCCAGGCCTGGGGATGATGTGGCTCTCGGATGGGGGTCATCACCCCGGGTGAGCCGCGCTCAGGCTGGGCTGCATTTGCTGACTGACCAGATGTGGGGCAGGAGAGAGTCAAGCATGAGACCAGGTTTGGGCCCAACTGCTTGCAAGGCTGGAGATGGGGGTCTACAGGAGGTTGGGGTTGTTGTTTCGCACTGCCAGCCTGTGTGTCGCGCACTGGCGTCTCTGTCCTGTTCTGTCCTCCGGGCAGCAGTGCAGGCGGGGATCCCGAACACCCGTCTATTACGAGGTAGGGCAGAGGAGAGGCGATCGTCAGCTTGGAACGGGAGCCGTGAGCTGAGCGGTAAAGACGGGCAATGAGAAAGTCAGTGTGGACTCTTCCCCCAGTGCTCACGGGCTCCAGGCACTCTGCAAAGTGCTCCCGTTACAGATCCCCGGTCAGGTGCCCCACCACCGCGATGTGGGGGGCCCGGCACCGTCCAGGGCTTGCAGAGGAGAAAGCCAAGCGAAGAAATGGGCGTGGCCACCTGACGGCGACCCTCCTAGCTGGAGGGGGGGGGGTTCCTCTCCTGGTGCCCAGCGTTGGACACCCAGACTTTCGCTCGGCATAGCAGCTTCCTAAGTCTGGGTGAGGCTCAGAAAAGCTATCGTCCCAACGAGCCAGCTGTCGTCGGCATGGGGCCGTGCTTGTCGCGCTGAGCGGCTGCAGGTTGACAGCCACCCCCCCCCGGCCCCCCGCCCCCCCCCCCCCCCCCCCCCCCCGCCGCCCGCCTCTGCTGCTCGGTCACTTGCCCCGCAAACGACGACCCACCCCCCTCCCCGTGTGTGCGCATGTGCGTGCATGTGAGTGCGTAAGGGGAAGGATGGGGGGGGTGCTGAAATTCAGGCACCTCGCCTACCCTCCAAGTGCCAGACCCGCAGACCCTGCCAGGGAGCACGGCTTGTGCCAAGGGCAAGACATTGAGACTGCAAGCCCGGGCGGGGCCTACACTTGGGGCCCAACAAACCGAGTGGCATAACGGCACGAATGCGTGGCTTCTTTGTTTTGAAGCCTGTGCGCTCGCTGTCACCGAATCTCCCCGGGAGTCTGTGATGGCAAGTCTCGCTTTCCAGGGAAGCGGCTGGGACGGAGAGCAGGGGGTGCTGAGCGCCGGGTAGCCCACCCAGGTGGGGGTGGAGGGGGATGGAAGGGTGGGGGGGACTCAGGCCCCAGACCCAGAGCTGCAGACCCCCCCCCCATCACCCCTGCTGAGCTGAGTCCGGGAGGAGAGCCCCGTGGTGGCACCTAGACCAGATTCAAGTCCCTGCTTGTCCCCGCTCACTGTGTGGCCTGGGGACAGTCACTTCCTTTCTATGCCCCTCGGTCTCCTACTCCGTCACACGGAAGATAATAGCACATCCGTCAGAGGGCGAGCTGGAGAGCGGGAGGGATCATCGCGGCCCTGGGCAAACGACCATAAGGACGGCGGCTGACATTTTGCTGAGGGCTCACCGCGTGCCAGGCACCCTTCTAAGCTTGTTGAATCACAACACCCTCTGAAGTCAACGCTAAAACCTCCCTGCTTTACAGATGAGGAAACGGGAGGCTCAGGGGAGTGCGGTGACTTGTCCCATATGGCCTGTAAGTTGAGTTGCAGGGCACTAAGGTTTGAGTCCTCCCGCCCTATTTATTCCTCCACCCCCCCAGGGGAGGGCCCCGGGGTGGGGACGGGGGTCCCTGAGGGCCCAGGACCTGCTGGCTTCTGGCCGAGGCTGGGAACCCCGGTCAAGCTCTTCCAGGTGGTGTGGTAACACTGCCCTCCAGTGGTGAGGATGCAGCATAGCCTCTCCTGCACTCTGTTAGGGCGCACAGCCCTCAGAATCCTCTGGAAAGGATGGTGTTCCGTGAGAGGAAGCCCAGAGTCCTGGATAATGGGACCTGAGACATCTCGCGGGTGCTACAAAATTAATCCGTGTCCATGCATTTCTTGGTGGAGGGAATAAGCGCGTCTTTGAGTAAGGGCTTCCGGACGCAAGGCCTGCACCACCCCCCCCCCCCCTTCAGCCCCTTAGGGCCATAACATGTTGACACTGGTTTAATAACTGGCTGCTATGGGGGTAAAACCTGAATGTCCAGCATTTTCTGGTTTCCGTGCTACAAATGTTCTCAATATGGCCTTCCCCGAGTGGCAAACTCTCAGAGGAGTCCCCTGTGCTTGGGGCTGTGGAGTCTTTAGGTCTGAGCAGGTCTTAGCTTCTCAACTATTCCTCTGTGCTCATACGGACGTTCACATCTGTTGGGGCCTTTGTTCGCCATAAAATGAGAAGGTGCCTCACACGTTTCTCTTCAATCTGCTAGTTTTGCAGAAGGCTTAGGGCCATCTCTCCGGTTGGTGTAGGTAGGTCTGTCTCCTGCTCTGTAACAGGTGCAGAGCGAGCCATTGGAGGGATTGCTTGGATTTATTTACCCAGCCCACCCAGGACCATCCAGGTGCATGCTGGGAGAATCCCTCCTCCTCTGGCTCCACAGTCAGTGTTGAAATATGAATTTTTACAGTTGTATTTTTATAATCCAGAGGATAGATTTTCAAGAGTGGGATTTCTGGGTCCAAAGGTAAGTGTGTACGAACTTATAATCAACACCTCCAAAATGGTCGTAGCAGTTAACGCCCCCACGCCTGCTGTATGAGAATGATTTTTGCCCCACATCAGAATCGGATTCACCATTTTTTTTTGAAGTTTATTCATTTTTTGAGAGAGAGAGAGAGAGAGAGAGAGTGAGCATAGAGAGAGGGAAAGAGAGTCTCAAGCAGGCTCCTCACTGTCAGTGCAGAGCCCTACTCAGAGCTCGAACTCATGAACTCTGAGATCATGACCTGAGCCGAAATCAGGAGTCAGATGCTTAACTGACTGAGCTGCCCAGGTACCCCACCAAGATCACATTTCACTTGGCACTTCCCTTGCATTTGTGTATCCTTGGCTCCTTTTTAGAGTGCATCGGTTGTCTTTTATCAATTTATAGGAGGTCTCCATATATGGGGGAAAATTGACTCTCTGCTTATCATAGATGCGATGTTGTCCCCAAACCGTCTGACTTTACATGTGGTACTTTTCACTCCACAAAACTTAACTGCCTGGTGAAGTCAGCTCTGTTTCTCCGACCCGGTAAGGCACCTGGGTTTCCTGACTTGTTTAAGAAGTTCATCTCCATCCAAAGTCATTTTCCTAAAACATCATCTACTATTGTCGTTTTGTATTTTACATTTAGATTCTGAATGCACTTTGAACCTTTTCAAACAATTTAGTGTGATTAATGCAGTCTAGTTTTTGTTTTCTCCCAGATGTAAAGTACCATTGACTTCTCATGGAAATGAAATCTCACCACGTTGAAGAGTAACTTTCTGTGTCAACTTGGTGTATGTTTCTAAACACGGTCTCCTGCATCATCGTTCTCTTGTTGGCCATCATCCTATTGTAACTTTGTTGGCTATTGTGGTGTTGTTGTTGTTATTGTTTGTCCTGTGGTCAGACCGTACTATTTTTATTATGCTGGCTTTAGAATGAGTTTAAATATTTTCTGTTTTCAAGAATATTTTGCCGTTTTTGACACTCACTCTTCGACAAGAACTTTAAAATAATTTTGCCCTGGGGCGCCTGGGTGGCTCCGCCGGTTGGGCGTCCGACTTCGGCTCAGCTCATGATCTCACGGCTCGTGGGTTCGAGCCCCGCGTCGGGCTCTGTGCTGGCGTCTCGGAGCCTGGCGCCTGCTTCGGATTCTGTGTCCCCCTCTCTCTCTGCCCCTAACCCACTCACGTTCTGTCTCTGTCTCTCTCAAAAATAAATAAACATTAAAAAAAAAAATTAAAAAATAAATAAAATAATTTTGTCCTTTTCAAAAAAAAAATGAGATCTTAACCGGAATTAATTAAATGGCACGAATTCACGTTTTACTGGTATTTCACCTTCCTATTGAAGAACCTAAAATTTCTTCCTGCTGACTGTCCTGTTTTAGGTCTTCAATGAGACTGTGTGGCTGAATTAACAGAGGTGCTATATCTTTTGTGTTGGCGGTGGCTAGGTATTTTATAATTTGTCTTTAAGTAATGCCATTCAAAAAAATTTTTTTTTGCCTCTAAGTGGTTAGCGTGAATGCCTAGAAAAGCTATTGATTCCATGAATATCTTAATATGCTCTTAATATCTTAATATCTTAATATGCTCTTCAGCAGAGCATAACTGGGAAGGTGGTTGCTTCCCAGACCCGAGCTCAAGTCAGTAAGAGGAACGCTGAGCTTCAACCAGACCCACCTGGTGAAGGGGAGCGGTGGTTCCAGGCGGGTTCTAGCAGCTTCTCCAGCAGAGGCAGCCCCTTACTCCCGCCAGGCCCGCCTTGTAAGCTCCCAGCAGGGCCTATGAGGAAAGCAGCCATGATTCACGTCCTCACTACAGTTGGTCCTTGAACAACACAGAGGTTGGGTCGCTGACTCCGCACATGATCGAAAATCCGCATTTGACTTTTGACTCTCCCCAAACTTAACTACTAATAGCTTACCATTGACCAAAACCCCTACCCATAACATAAAAAGGCAATTAACACGTGTTTCCTGTGTTAGATGTGCTATCTAGTGTATTCTTACAGTACAGTAAGTGAGAGGAAAGGAAACCTTGTTAAGAAAATCATAAGGAAGAGAAAATACATCCACGGTAAAGAACGGTACTTATCGGAAAAATATTCGTGTATGGGCGGACCCACTCTGCTCAAACTCATGTTGTTCAAGGATCAACTGTATCACCTATGAGCTGGGTGCTCCTGGCCGAGGTCTTCCCCTCACTAGGCCTCTGTCTTCTCATCTATACACCAGAGATCATAACCTTGGATCACAGAACATCACCCATCGTAGGAACCCAATACAATTCCCTTTCTGTCTTCTTTGATCGGGCAAAATCTGATCACTCCTTGACACCCAGGCCCGTCCTACAGTTTACCGTCTCTGCAGATCAGAGTCCTTGGGGCACCTACAGAGCCCCCCGTGTTGGAAGGGGAGATGCCGTACCTCTGTGCCAGCTGTGGCCCATCGGGTGGAGGTGTTGTCTTCCCTATGGTTCTGCCTCCTGGGCACCAACCGCAGGGTTGCCTTCAGAAACTGAGTGAATATAGAGCCAGCCCTGGGAGGCCATCAAAGGTCCACAGTGGGCTCTGACTGACTTCCTGGGGACATCAGTCACGTCCCGTTCGTACGTAGAGTTTGCAGGAGGATGGGAGACGGCATCATGGCCGCATCGGGCTGCTGTCCTTGCCAAGCAACAGTCCCTGAAATGACTTCTCCCATTGCCCTGCGGGACTCCGAGAAAGCCCATGGTGGCTCCAGGAGGTGTGGCTTGTCTCCCTGCCTGCTGGAAGAGACTGGAAAGCTCTGGGGGTTGAGGGGTCTGACCGTCATGGCTGCTGCTTCTGCCACTCTCCCTCCCTGTGTCCATCCATTCATCCATTCACTCACGCCCTCCCTGGGTCATTCGCCACTAGCCATTCAGGGAACACCCTCAAGTATTCCTGGCTCTGGAAGGAACACCAAGGAATGGAGCCTTGGCTGGTTCCTCACACCCATCATTTGTTGGCCGAATGCATGAATGACTAAATGTCAAGACCAAGGTTCATATTCTCAAGGGAAATAGAGTGTCGCTGCGGAAATTGCTGCTGTAGAGTAGGCAGCACGTGCATCTGCCAGGTCAAACGTGGAGACGCTGAAGATAATGTGAGACTGGAGCACTCGGGTGTTGTTGATGGAGGCAGAGCAGTGACAAAATGTCGCCCCTCGACCAAACTCCGTGAAGGCTCCTCAGAGCCGGTTTTCAATGAGGGCTTGGTCTTTCATGTTCACCTCTGCATTGTCCGATTTTTGCAAGAATCCTGCTGAGCCAGTCTGACCAGAATCCCCCCACCTTCACTATCCAGTTGGGTCACTCATCCTTCTGCCCACCAGGTGATGTCTGATCACCCTGGCCTGTCTTCAGCAGGAATCCGAAAGGGTCAATTAAGCCGGAATCCCTATGCCAAGAGTCTAGCTCAGCTGCTCTGTGATACTGCCGTCCCGGCATCCATTCTGTTTGGCCAAGCAGCCTGGGGGTCCTTACATTGCCACTAGCTTCCCTTGCAAGCTCTGCCCTGGAGAGCAGCTGTAAATCACATGCAAATGTACGCGCTCAACTTGACTTCCCAACAGCCTTTGCGATCAGCAGTCTCCCCACCTCCCCCTGCCTGTGTGCCTTCGGAACCCCTTAGATTAGACCCCCGGGGGGCTCACCACAATGCCGCTCTTTGGGTGTGAATTGACTAATCTGGCCCTGGCCCCGGAGCCCATCAAGGCACGCCATGTACCTCCTCCTGGACCTGTGAGTAATAGATTTGTCCACAGTAATTTCTCTTGGAGTCTGTTGTTGAGTGGCGGCTCACCATCCAGCATCCCATGCTCCACTTAACAAGTGTCTCCTTAGCAGTCATAACACTCCCCTGCCCCTTGTGTGTGCTCCTTGTCGTTTTCCATGCACTGACCTCCACTTGTTCCTTGGCTATGAATTCCCACTCGCCCATGCTGTATTCGGAGTTGAGCTCACCTCTGTCCCCTGCTCTAAGACCCCATTGCAGCCGTCCCTACATCTATTGACATGGCTCCTCTTGAATAAAGTCGTCCTTACGTCTTCAACAAATGTCACGGACGTGCCTGCAAGATGGCGACCCCCCTCCTCCCATGGCCACGCTGAGTCTACAAGTGCATAGGGAGCAATCTCCCCTGTAAAACACCTAGGGGCTGGCTGAGTGACAACCAGGCACACATTTGGCAAATGAGAAGAAAGCCGCATCAAGACAGGACCCAACCTTGCCATAAACCCCAACCCCAGTGCAGTGACCCATACCCAGGAGGAACTCCAAACCCAGAGCTTCTCCCTGAAGGGCAAAGGGTTCAAGCCCCACAGTGGGCACCCCAACTTTTAAGACACGCATTTGAGAGAACACACATAAGTAAGTAACAACAAACGTCATGAATAATTTTTCTTAATCAACGGCACGGGTTTGGGAGTGACAGCTGAGCCTTCAGCCTACAGCAGCCCCTCACTGGTTGTGAGCCCCTGGGCAAGTCATTTCCCTTCCCAGAGCCTCCGTTTCATTATCTCTGAAGCGAGGTTAATCAAGTTTTTCTGGGGGCTGAGTGGAAAGGGTTTGGCTCAGGAATGTGTGCAAGTGTATGGGGGCCTGGGTTATCCATGTGCTTCCTCCCCCAAGGCGCATGTTCAGGGCACACGGCTTTCCTCTTGTTAGTCCCAGCCGAGGGGTCTGCTGGGTTCCTTTGCCTTCCTCCTCGGGAAGGCATCTCTTTCTTTCACTGTGATGCATCATGATGGTAGGACCTTCTCTGCATTTTTATGTGCAGAGAATCCTCTCCTCTCGGCGCTGTGGACACTTTTTCCTGTTTTCCTTTGCTGAGAAGGATTTTTAAAATTTTGTATCATTGTTTCTCTTAAATTTTGGAAGGGTTTGAAAAAGCCTAAATACCATTCCCCACTAACAGAAACCAGAGTCCCTTGGAGTGATGTCCGAATCCAGGCCTGGGACGGGGAATGTGGAAGAGGAGTATAAAATATCTCGTCCTGGGGCGCCTGGGTGGCGCAGTCGGTTAAGCGTCCGACTTCAGCCAGGTCACGATCTCGCGGTCCGTGAGTTCGAGCCCCGCTCGGGCTCTGGGCTGATGGCTCAGAGCCTGGAGCCTGTTTCCGATTCTGTGTCTCCCTCTCTCTCTGCCCCTCCCCCGTTCATGCTCTGTCTCTCTCTGTCCCAAAAATAAATAAACGTTGAAAAAAAAAATTAAAAAAAAATAAAATAAAATAAAATATCTCGTCCTGCCTGAAAGTAAGAAGCTATCAAAGACATCTAGAATGGGGGAGGAGCCAATCTGAAGGACCCCTCTCCTGTCTAAAGGTGGGATGACTTTCATCAGAAAGAATACTGGCTGCGATCGATCCAAATAAGGCAGAGGCATAATGATGTTACTACTTACTTTTGGAGGTTGCTAGGGTATCAGTTCGTTCTTCTGAAAATTGATCGATAAAGGGAATGAATGAAACGTGTATCTTGGCTTTTCTCTACAGACCATCTTTCAGGATAAGCAAACGGCTGAGGAAGAAATGTTCTTCTCTTTAGTAGGATCAAAACTAGACAACGCAGGAGGAATGATGGAGTTGGAAAATGAACTTTCTGCAAATTAAACACTCCATCTTGGCAACGTTCATTAATGTCCGCTAAAGCTCTCCAGGGATGGACTGATGTGCTCACTTGCACTAGGTGATGCAATTAGGCTGACGCTACATTAACCCGTCGGACAATTTAGTATCACCAAAGTGGGGACACCCTGACATGAAATGTCTCCAGACACAGTAGGAAGTACACGGCACCACCACCTATAAAGTATTCTTGCCAAAAAAGTCACCCACCTGGGATTTCATCAAGCTTCTAGAAGTTTCCATGATATGTGTAGGAGAAGGGAACCTGTAAGCTTTCTGGCAGGACGTTAACTAGGACACTTGTTAGGACACTTGTCTCCCCTAGGGAACTTCCTAACTGGGCTTCCCATGCCCACGGTCGAGCCCCGGGCCAGTTCAGTCTGCACTTAGCAATCAATAAGATCCTTTAAGCTCCGGTGTGCGAGTTAGAGCAACACTGGCTGCGGTAAGAAATACACTCTACAATTCTGTGTGTTCACCCATGGAATTAACTCCACAGAATTCTATTTACGTCTTCCGTCATCGTCCAATGTGGGTGATCCCGGTCGGCAGGAGACTGCCTTCCTTGAGGTAATTCAGGAGACTGAGTGCCCTTCATTTTGTGGTTCCTCTTCGTCTAGGGCCTGCCGATCCTCTGCATCCTACGGTGGAAGGAGAAGTGAGCACAGAGGGCACCCTGGTTTCTCGGAGGTTCATCCTAACAACGCCAGACATTTCACCGGTGAGAACCAGGCATGGGGCCACCGGTGGGTGCAAGGCAGGCTGGGTAATGTAGTCCCAGGCTGGTCAGCCGTCTCCCCAGAAAGGAGGCCACATGTGCCACTCCACAGGGGGAAGGCGGCTGCATGTGATCATATGTGTGGGGTTCCTAGAACCATGCCTGGCCCGCAGGAAGTGCTTCATAAATGTTATCGCTTATTATTATTTAACGAACACCCACACATTATACTAAAGAATCAAACAAAACCACAATACGCGATAAAAGTAAATTCTCCCTCCCATCCCCCAGCCATTTTTCCAAGGAGATCAGTGTCATCAGCTTCTAGTACATTCTTCTAGCATGTGTAGTGTGCGTATATGCACTCGTACGTGTAGATATACGACACATACACGTAACTTTTTCAGGCAAAAATGGTACCATGCCATATATTCACTCCGTCCCACTTAAGAAGATATCTTAGAGATCATTCCAAACTTGCAAGCTGGACCAGCCCACTCATTTTACCAGCTGTGTAGTTTTCCGCTGAAGGTTGAGAACATAATCGTTGAACCCAGCTTCCACGGGCGGGCGGGAAGGATGTTCATGCACATTCCATTATTCTTTCCAATCTGGTCAAAGGCAGACAAATTACTAATCTCTATGCTGCCTGAATGCAAAAATGAGGCTAGAGGCCCTGATTTAGGGAGGGTGAGGAGTTGCCCCAGGGGGCAGGCCTGGGAAGGGCAAGTGCGTGGTGTAGGCTTGATTCGGACGTGCAGCTCGGGGAAGGCAGTAAGACATGAATCCATGATTTTTTTTTTTTTTTTTTTTTTTTACTAATTAAATGAACACTCCTTGCTTCTTCAGCTTTAACGAAGTCATATTTTCTTGGCTGCTGGTTTGGCTCTTCCTCCTGCAACGTGGCTGTCCCCCCCCCCCCCCCCCCGAACAGCAGCTGGGGAGAGGGAGAGAACGTTTGTAGTGGCCCAGAGCACCAGTGACCTGGCTGGTAGGGAACTTTCCAAACTCCCCCAAATCGCAGCCTTCTCTGGGCGCCGCTTAGAAATGACTCATGCCCT
The DNA here is from genome assembly GCF_014898765.1 of Herpailurus yagouaroundi. Classification (NCBI taxonomy): domain Eukaryota; kingdom Metazoa; phylum Chordata; class Mammalia; order Carnivora; family Felidae; genus Herpailurus; species Herpailurus yagouaroundi. The sequence goes on from NW_024412377.1 coordinate 64,110,395, forward strand.
CACCCCTTTATTTTCCGCCTCGGGGGTCTCTGCACCCCAGCCTGAGGCCAGCCGGGCTGTCCCTGTCCTTTCCCCACTCATTCCTCAATCACTTCCTGACTACCTGCCGGGCATCAGGCCCTGACCCGGAGGTGCTCAGACAAAGGCCACCGCAGCACAAGAGCCACAACTGGGGCTCGGTGGCCCACACATTCTGAGCTCTAACCTTCTAGGACCGCTCCCACAGCCCGGCCCCAGCCTGGGATGAGGGTACTGTATCTGCTCTTAACCAACAGCTATCGTTCTGGTCTTTTCTTCGCAGGTAGAGGTCATCTACTGCTACCGAGGCCGAAAATGCCAGATACTCATTTCCCCAGCCTCTTTTGACCCAGTTCTGGACAACGAGGGAAAGTTGACTGGCCCGGAAACCACCCCCCACCCCCTTTTTGCCTTTGGACACAGTTTTGTGAGGACGGCGCCGGAAGCAGGCACGAACACCTTGTGACCTGGAGGCGAAGGCTGAAAGGATCTTGAAGAAGCCGACCCAGGCCCTTCCGTCATCTGCTGAATGAGCCAGGCCTGGGCCCTCCTGGCTCCTGAGGGTCCCAAGGCTAAGAGAAGATTAGGCGTCATGCCCAAGGAATCACGACTGCTGGGAGGCTACCAGCTCATCGCGATGACTCTTGGAGGCAGAAGCTCTTTCTTTTGTCTTTTCCAGAAGTTATTTCTACTATACCGCAGCTGAAGCTCAGGGTCGTAGAGTCTACGCAAGGTCACTCAACTGGGATGTGGCACAGACATTCCTAATCTAGGGAGGGGGCCTGGGTAAAATTCAGGACGCCTCCTTCAATGCAAATTTCAGGTAAACGGTAAGTTTGTGTAAGCGTAAGTCAGTCCTAGGCGATATTGGGGATATTCTCACACTCACGCTGCGTTGTTCGCGTGGAATTCAATTTTCACTGTGCGTTCTGTGTATTTACTTGCTAAATCTAGCAAACCGTGTAGGCTGGGGATCTTGCTGTCGTGTCCCCCATTGCAGAACTGCACTGAATCCACGCGGCATGGTGAATTTGTCCCTGCAGAACAGGATTAAAAAAAAAAAAAAGAAAAAAGGGACCATATTGTCAAGACTCTGACTGGGGCATAAGGGAAATGGTGCCCAAAGTGCCTTTCCCCAAGCCATAGGGTGCAGGCCGGTGGCAGGCATACGAAGCTATGCCCGTCTTTACCTGGGGCAAGTGCGTTAACCTCTCTGGATCTCACTCTTCCGTAAATTCACAAAAACCTTAGTACTCAAGGGCAAAGGGAAGCGCATCTGCAAAACATGGGCTCAGTGCTTGGCACTAAGTGCTCCGTAGAAGCCTTTCTTCTTCCTCCTTATGTAGCCTTACTATTTGTGACACCGTCATCAGTGTTACTGTTTTAATGATTCGCAGTGAATGCCAGACCTTGCTGCTGACCACCTCTCCTTAAAGCTGCTTCTCTTTGTGCTGCCAGGAGAGGGCGCCATTGCCCGACAAAGAGGCAGCCCGCCCGGCCACAGCCAAGGTGTGTGTTCTATCTCTGGGATCCGGTTTCTGCGCTGGCCCTGAGGGCACTGGGGAAGGAGGGGCGGCCACCTCAGACCCGGCACTGCCCTCCTTACCAGCACAGTCCTATCCAAGGAGCCTCTGCCTGGCCTCCCACTTGGGAGCGTTTTCTAACAGGCTACCTTTGGACCATTTCTTTCTTTCACCTCTGTCCAGCCCCTGCCCTGGTTTTTAAAAAAAAATTTTTTTTTTAACGTTAATTTATTTTTTTGGGACAGAGAGAGACAGAACATGAACGGGGGAGGGGCAGAGAGAGAGGGAGACACAGAATCGGAAACAGGCTCCAGGCTCTGAGCCATCAGCCCAGAGCCCGACGCGGGGCTCGAACTCACGGACCGCGAGATCGTGACCTGGCTGAAGTCGGACGCTTAACCGACTGCGCCACCCAGGCGCCCCTGCCCTGGTTTTTAATAGAAGTCCTCGTGGAGCGTGACCAGAAGAGGCTGTGTGGATGTGCTGCCCATGAGCTTTCTGGTCCCCTTCTCCTGGATCCTTCAGCATGGGAGAGGCAGGTGGACCGAATTCCTGCTTCTCCAGCTGTTCCGTCACAGGCCACGCAACCCTGGGCTGGTTGAGCCACCCTTCTGAGCTTCAGTTTCCTCGTCTGTAAAAAAGGGAAGGGCCCCACGTGAGACGTGGAGGCGCCGACGTTGGCAAATGTGCATGCCCCATCCTGGGCACAGCCAGCAGGGCGGGCCTCGGTTTTTTTCTCCATACTCGGAAGAAGAATCTTCCTTAAAAGTCCATTGCAAAGAAGGTTCTAGGGAGTCTAGTGACACCTGGGGACCGCTGGTGATGACAGTAATAATTGATGGGCCTGCCTTGGTTTCCCAAAAAAGTAATCACATTTATTGCTTTGACCCTTACAAGAGCTCCGTAGGATAAGATGTATTTTTACACCCATTTTACATCAAAAGTATGAGCTGGGGTGGGGGACCATGTCCCCACACGAAAGGTGAATGGGTGGTCATTCAGAGCTCTATGCTTCGGTTGGGACCTCACTGCGTGTGGCTTGTCTTTGGGGATGCTGAGGGCCAGTGAGCGGCTTCTCTGTGCCTGAAGCTCGGATCCTTCGGGTAGGGGTTGTTTCATTTGATCCTTGTGGCAGCCTTCAGAGGTAGGGAGGGTTTCCATGTCGGTTTTACAAAGAGGTGAGGCTGAGGGAAGTCCAGGAACTTACTAGGGAGCCGGGGTTGAAGTGGAAGGCAGGGTGTCTGACTCCCGACTCATGCTGGGGCCACAGCCCCCCGAGGGGAAGGGAAGGGAGACAGCACAGAAGGGTGGGAGCCACACTCTCGCAAGACTGGGAACCTGACCTTGACCCTCCCCCCATGCCGCCTTCTGCGGTTCGCCCCCCCCCCCCCCCCGCCCCATTTGCAAAGGAGAAAGAACTATGCCTCTTGCCAACTTCGCGGATTATTCTGAAGCTCATGTGAGAGAGTAGATTGAGAATTTTTTCCTAGAGACCAAGTTGGAGGGCGAGGATTCTAGCTGAGCCCACTCTGGAATTCAGACAAGCCTGGGCCTGTGGGGGGAAAGCCCGGGCAGGCTCCTAAGGAGTCAATTTCATGAGATTTCTGGTTGCTTGTTTAAGCCTAAAGGAGAATGAGGACACAGCTTTGAGCACCAGAGTCTTGGAAGGCGGCGGCCAGGAGCCCCTGGGTCTGTCCTGCAAGCTCAGCTCAGGCACCTGCTCTGTGTATCCAGGGGCCAGTGATGCTGCTGAGAGACTGCTTTGGCCAGAGGAATCCCTGGGCCAGAGACTGGGGCGCCCACAGAGCCATGTGGGACCAGGGTACAAAGTAACTTAGTGGCAGTGGGCCTTGAGATGTGGTTGGAGCAGAAGACAAGAAGACTGTGCATGGGCTCTTGTGGGACCCTCCAGGGCTCTGCGAGTTGTGTGCATGCCTGGAGGGGGCCAGCCTGGACAGTGGCGGCTCGGCAGTTACAATGCAATCGCGGTCAGGCCGGGGGTGACACCGTGGGCATCCCCGGGGAAATCTGAACATCATCTTTAAAGGGCTGTGCTGGTGCATTGGCTTATATTTCATTCTTTTTTTTTTTTTTAATTTTTTTTTCAACGTTTATTTATTTTTGGGACAGAGAGAGACAGAGCATGAATGGGGGAGGGGCAGAGAGAGAGGGAGACACAGAATCGGAAACAGGCTCCAGGCTCTGAGCCATCAGCCCAGAGCCCGACGCGGGGCTCGAACTCACGGACCGTGAGATCGTGACCTGGCTGAAGTCGGACGCTTAACCGACTGCGCCACCCAGGCGCCCCTTATATTTCATTCTTAAGAGAAAATTTGTGAGGTAATCTTCTGGCCAGGTCTTTCCTTCCTCCCTCCATTTTCTTTCTTTCTTTCTTTTTTCTTTCTTTCTTTCTTTCCTTCTTTCTTTCCTTTTCTTTCTTTTCTTCCTTTTCTTTCTTTCTTTCCTTTCTCTCTTCCTTCTTTCCTTTCTTTCTCCCTTCCTTTCCTTCTTTCTTCCTTTTTTCTTTCTTTTCTTTCTCTTTCTTTCTTTCTTTCTTTCTTTCTTTCTTTCTTTCTTTTCTTCCTTCCTTTCTTTTAAGTAGGCTTCCCACCCAAAGAAGAGCCCAACACGGGCCTGAACTCATGACCCTGAGATCAAGACTTGAGCTGAGATCAAGAGACAGACGCTTCACCCACTGAGCCACCCAGGCACGCCCTGCCTGGCCAGATCTTTAGAGACACGTCACTGATTAGGTGGTGCCCGCCTCTGTCCTGGTGGAAAGCGGGAGTGTCAGGCTTGGAGTCACACGGGGCTGAAGTCAAAACTTCACCCCGCCTTTACAAAAAAGGTGTCCTCACCTCTCTGAAGGCTGCTCCCCTCACCTGCAAAATGCAGGTGAAGACATCTCACTGGCAGGTCCCTGGGGCTCCTTAGTGAGACGGTGAGTGTGCCTCAGACGGTGAGTGGTCCTCACTCGTGTTTTCTTCCATGCCCTGCAATGCCCTATGTGGTTATTTTGGCTATGGTCAGTGTGTACCTACTCTCTGTTAAGCTAACTCATAGCCACCACGACAACTGGAACCAAATGCGCATTCGAGAAATCAGCATCTCCGTGCATCTGGCAGACACAATCTCAACGCAGCCAGTTGTTCCCTTGCAAACACAGGACGGGCCAGGGGTCTCCCCGCGTCAACCTGGCTCGCGTCCGTTCCCCCGTGAAACCATTTTTATTCCATTTCTTTTCTTATCGGAGCTGATCGTGAGAATTTGCTCTTTTGCCTCTAAGTTTTCGCATCCCCATTTCACGGAGAGGCCAGCTGACTACCTGGGCATCAGAGAAGTCAGTCTCTTGCCAAAAAAAAAAAAAAAAAAAGGATGCAGAGGGATGTGTGGGAAATGAAGAGTAAGCACACCCAAATAAGGGATCTGTTTGGAAAGGTTACGTAGGAAGAACTTAGCTCCCGTGTTTGTCAAAAAGTGTGGGCAGCCGTGTTCACGCCCTCTGCTCCCCAAGGACGAGAGGAGGACGGCTTTCTTTGCGAGATCGCTTTCCTTTCCCGGAACGCAAAACCGCACAGTGGTTCATTTTCAACAGTCAGATGCCTCTGACAGGTAAGGCCGTGTCCCGGTGGACACAGGAAAATGGTAGCATTGGGATCAAGGGACTGCCGTTCATTTAAAGATGTTGCTAGCTCTCGCTGTGGCGAGTGAGCGCGATACGGCAAAATGGTGACAATACCACGGTGAGGTAAATACAATTCCATGAGGTCTTTTCTTTTTTAAATTCTTTTTTTTTTTTCCTCCGGCCGATGAGCTAGCTATTTCAAGAGTACAATCGATGATTTCGGAAAAAAAAGCAAAGAAGATGAAAAATGGGCTGTTCTCCTGCCCATTCCGACAGAGCGAATCTCAGGATGGCCTGGGAGGTGGCAGCTCAGGGGGCAGCAGGAGAAGGGCCACCGTTGATGGTGACGCATAGGGTGTCGGCTGAGCACACTGATTTTTAGAGCCTTCACGGTCCTGGGTTCAAATCCCAGCGCCATTGGCTGTCAGACACTGGCCAAGCCTTTGTAACTTCTCTCAGCCTCCGTCTTCTCATCTTTAGAATGGGATAATCATGTTCATTACCCCCGAGGGCAGTTGTGATACTAAGAAAGTTGTGATACTAAGAAAGGTAAGAGTCCACAGGGAGCCCTCACATCATTATTGTGATCCGCAGAGTTGACAACCCGGAGGCTTTTTCTGCTTTTCCCTCCTCACCCCATCCATCCTGCTTTCCAACCAGTCATCAAATCCTTGGTTCCAAGACCCGCTTCCAAACCCATCCTCTCCCTTCCCTCCACCATTCCACTGCCTGGCTTGGCTTACACTTCATGCCCCCCTGGACTGTTCCATAGCCCCCGGCTGGCATCCTTCCTCCAGTCCCCCCTTCCGGCCCACCCCTCACAGCGCACAAGGAGGGCCCCACCACAGAGATTTGACCACAGCCTCTACTTAAAACCCCCCAGAGTCTCCGTCACCTTCTGGACAAGACCCACGTTCCTCAGCGGACGTATAGTGTTTTTCAGAAACTGTTCTATTGAAAGCGACAGAAATCCACCTCACATTGGCTTCGGGAAGTAATAAAAGGAGGTCAAAGGGTGAGTTCAGCTCCTCTCAGGAAGCAGGTGCCAAGATGGGAATAGGCCCGCAAGAGACAGAAGCACCTGGGAAGGTTCAGGGGAAGAGTCAAGGTGATTCGGGTCCGAGCCTGTGAAGGAGAGAAGGAAAGAAGACGGGCTGGGTAGAAAGAGCCTTAGACTACAGAGCGATTTCTCCACGTGGGCGGGGGGAAGCCTGGCCTGGGAACAGATGTGGTGGGGGACGCAGAGGGGCTCCCAGTCTACCATGCCCCACAGCGACAGGTCTGAGGGGCTCACTTTCACAACCACCACAGGGAAAGACTTGGGTGCTCGCACACCCCCCAAATCCAGAAGCAGCGTTTCTCCGGGTACAGCGACATCTAGGTTCTTCCACGACATCTTCACAATAGGTCTCCACCTGGCGGCTCTGCTGTCCTTGGGAGGAGCTCCGCTCTCCGACAGGCTAGCTCCACGCGGTGGTAAGATAACTGCTACGAGCACCAGGCTCCCGTCCTCTCGGGTTCAAATTTGGCCGGAGAGAACCCACCTTTCCCGATCATTTGCAGAAACGTCCCGAGAAGAACTCTGATTGGCTCCGACCGGATCACGTGCCCATCTCTGCGCCAATCACCACGGCCAGGGGGAAGCCACGCTCCCATTGGCCGCTCCCGGATTAACTGCCCCCTCCTAGGAGCTGGGGGAAGATCAGCCCCACTCACCCCTCCCACCTGAGAGCGGGGCCACCGGTGGCCCGCCACCGGGAGCCCTGGGAAGGAACTGGGGGTGTGCTTAGCCGAAGAAAAGGAAACGAAGGCTGAGTGAACGCAACACGTGTCCTCTCTCCGTAGATCGTTCTTTACGTTTCTCCCTGTGGTGTAAACGCAGGGTGTCCCTTACCTCTCCACGGACAACAAACCACCGCCAAACTTTGGGGCTTAAAACAGAATGAGCCGATACTGCTTATGAGTCTGAGGCTTCACTGCACACGCCCTCTGCCGGTCTGGCCTTGGGTTGCTGGTGGGACTGCCTTCAGCCAGCTCAGCCTGCTCCTTGGGGCCCTCCGCCCCCTCCCCCTCCACATATTCTCCCCTCGTTCCGCAGATTAGCCTGAGCTACTTCACTTTAAGGTGCTGCTTCCCAGAGCATGGAGGACAAGGCTGGCACTTGTCATTTCCACCACTCTGATCGCATTGGTCAAAGTAAGTCCCAAGGACAGCCCAGGGTAAGGAAGAGGAGACATAGCCCCTGCCCCTCGCAGAAAGGAGCAGAGAAGAATTTGTGACCATTTTCAGTTCTGGAAAATAAAAACGAGACTGGGAGGGGGTCCAGATCTGGTCCAGATCTGGTAGGGATGGGGGGTTTCCTCTGCCACTTCGCTGGTCAGGGTCAGAAGCCGGCTTGTAGGTTTCAGATTCTTTCTTGGGAGATTTGGCGTGTGGCCGTGACTCCTGGAAGGGACACGCTGGGTATGCGCCCAGGGAACGGACCACAGAGGGGAGGCGTTTGGTCCCCTACTTCACCACTACACCCTGAGCACCTGATGGGGAGGACGCTGGGCATCCTTCATCCCAGGGTTGGGGGCCAGTAAGCCATAGGCAGGCAGAGAGCAAAGCCTTTGGGACAGGTAGGCCCAAGTCGTCATCCTGCCTGTGGCATGTGCGTGCATGAAGGTGCCCAGCGGCGAGACCCTGGCTGTCCAGGCACGGCTATTTCCCCAGCTCCCAGCACAGTGCCTGAAACACAGTAGGTGCTCAGTAAGCAGTTAATGGATGAATGAATGAACCTCTCTGGGCCTTATTTTCTTCATCTGAAAGAGCGTGGTAACAAGAGCCGGAACACTAAAATCTAGTACGGTCAAGACAGTGATGTCAAGACCCAACCCCCTCAACATGGCCTGTGAAGCCCTGCATGATCTGGCCTTTTTGTACCTCTTCCGCCTGATTCCACACCAAGTCGCGTGGATCTCTGCACTCTAGCCACTGAACCTTGTTCCAATTTCTCATATTTACCCATGTGCCTACCTCAGGACCTTTGCACACGCTATTCTCTGTACCTGATGAACTTCCCTCCCCCTCTTCACCTAGTTCACTGCTGGCCATCTCTAACATCCGAGCTTTATTAACCACTTCCTGGGAGAAGCTTCCCTTCGCCCCTGGACCGAGCTGATTACTCCTGCCACGTGCTTTCAGAGCACTGTGTGATTTTTCTTCCTGGCTCTTCTCAGGAGGTAGTATGAGGGTTGTCCAGAGAACAAAACCCAAAAATGAACAGTCAAACAAACCGAAAAAAACCCACACAGCATACACACACACACATCTTGCTCATATGTATACAGAGATTTATTGTAAGGAATTGGCTCACATGATTTTGGAGGCCAAGAAGTCCCACAGTCTGTCAATTATAAGCTGGAGGCCCATTAAAGCCAGTGGTGTAGTTCCAGTCTGAGTCCAAAGGCCTGAGAACCAGGAGAACTGAGGGTGTGAGTGGCAGCGTGAGGGCAGGAGGAGATCTACGCCCCTGCTCAACAGTCAGCCAGAAAGAGAGTAAATTCTCCCTTCCTCTGCCTTGTTTGTTCTGGTCAGGCCTTCCACTGATTGGATCAGGCCCACCTGTGGTGGAAAGGGCACCCTGTTTCACTCATCCTACCAACTTCCAGAGCTAGTCTTATCTGGAGGTGCCCTCACAGACACACCTGGGAATGATATTTAATCAAATATTTGGGCTCCCCTTGGCCAGGTCAAGTTGACACATTCCAGGAACCAACACAGAGGTGGTAGCTACATTGTGCCTATTACTGCTTGGTTAATACCAGTCTGTCCTCGGCCCTGCATGACTAGTAATGTGGCTGGTTTGCTCCATCGTGCAAATCCAGAACTCACAGGTACCTGGGATGCAATGGGTGCTTGACACGTACCGGAACTGGACGGGTCAATGGATGGACCCATACGTGATGGCTTGCATGGTGCATTGTGCCAAGGGGGCACTCAACCAATGTTAGTCCCCTCAGGAGGTATTAGCAAATTTTATTTAAGTAATTGAATGAATGAATGAGCTAGGGAATGTCTGGAACCAATCTATTGTACAAATTTGTGGGAGAAGACAAAATCAGAAATGTAATTACAAAGCAATGAGCAAATGTCAGAAGAATTTAAGCAAATAACTGTAGCAGTTCTCCAGCTGTCCCTCGCATTGTTCTTAAAATAAAAGAACTTCTGCTAATGGGGGCGGGGGGGGGAATGAAAAAGCCACATGAATGAAAAGAAGTGACCCCAAGAGCTGGCATCCCATGAGGACAGGCTGGAGCCATCAGTGACTTCATGACAGGCTGTCATCACCGTCGCCATGAAAAGCCAGCAGAACCCCCCTCAAGCCATCCCAGCCCCCACGGAGCCAAAAATGTACCAACGTCATGTCTGCAGTTGACCTCGGTTCCCAGTGCCTTTCTTCACATTCTTGGGGAGGCACTTGTGAAACTCAACCCAGATGCTGCACAAGGACAGGCAGGCGAGTGGCCTCTGCGAGTGAGTGCTCATCCCTTACCTTCCCCCCCAGCCTCACCGCTGCAGACGGGCAGACGCCTCCGCGGCACCCGCCCCCACAGCAGCGACCCAGGATGGGCCAGGCTGAGGCTTGAACCCCTGTACCAGCATGCTGGAGTTGGAAGGGGCCCCAGGAGCCTTTGGTCTGCTCCTTTGGGACAGACTGGGAAACTGAGGTCCAGAGAGGGAAAATGGATGCCCGAGGTCACACAGCAAATGAAGTCCACCGTGTCATTGGAGGCTGAGGCAAAACGTAATCAGTAAAACTGATTCGGTGTCCATTTTAAAATTTGGTGTTTTGTTCATCATGGATTTGGGCATTAACTTTGAGGTTAGAAAATATTGGACTAAAAATATTACCAATCTTGCTCGCTGAGTTTTTTCTTTTTTTTTTAAGTTTATTTATTTTTTGGGACAGAGAGAGACAGAGCATGAAGGGGGGAGGGGCAGAGAGAGAGGGAGACACAGAATCGGAAACAGGCTCCAGGCTCTGAGCCATCAGCCCAGAGCCCGACGCGGGGCTCGAACTCCCCGACCGCGAGATCGTGACCTGGCTGAAGTCGGACGCTTAACCGACTGCGCCACCCAGGCGCCCCTCGCTGAGTTTTTTCAATGCCCCCCTGAAATTCTGCTCCCGAGGCAAGTGTCTCACCCCAGTGCCAGCCCTGGGAGTCAGGTTACAGTCTCGGACCCATACTCCCTGCCTGGAAAGTCCACCACCCCTTCTCACACAGGCAGCACACCCTTCTGGAAAGAACTGGCTTTGTGGGCAGGCCCACCTGGGTCCTAATCCTGCCTTTAGCCCTCCCACCCGGTGACCTTGAGCAGGTCACTGAATTCTGCGAATTTCAATTTTGTCTTCTAAAAATGTGGCTATCCCTCATTTATCGAACTGACTTTTTTTTTTTTTTTTCAGGCCCCTACCACGTCCCTGGCACCGTGCCTGGTCCCTGGGTATGTTGAGATATTGGCCAAATATCATGGGACCGTGCACATAAATCGCCCGGGGCAGAGCCTGAGGATAAGGGCCTGACTCTCCTCTTTCTCACCCTCTCCTTTTTTCCCTTCTGAAACGGGGCAGTCTGAAACACTCGGTGTTTACTATCTCCCAAAGCAGCCTGTAAGCTCTCAGGGATTCGGGTAAGCGGCTCTAGCCGGGCATGGGCTGTTCCCATTCCGCACAGGACGCTCCAGAAATCTGACCTTCTGCCTCTTCCACCCTCCCCTCCCTTTCCCGCTGCATTCCCCGACTCCCGGGCATGAGATAAGGCTGCTGTCTCCTGCTTCTTTCTCTCCTGTCTGGTCTGGCCCGGCCTGTGTATATATGGTCTTCGTTTTCTGTATTTATAGCAACAGGGGTGGGGGAACGCGGGCAGGGGGTCCGGTGGCTGGCCCGGAGCTCCCGGGCCGTGGAAGCCGCGGGCCACAGGGGTCTTTAACGCTCTGCCCCGCTGGTTGTAATTCTGGGGGTAGCAGAGCTGGTCGGGACCTGGTCCCTCTGGCTTCGATGACAGGCCTTCAGCAGGCACTGTAATTGCAGAGTTCAAACCATTCATTTTCCTTCCTCCTGGCAAGCTGTAGTTAAAGAGGTGCTAGGGGGCAGCCTGCTTGTCTGCAGTGAGGCTGATCAAAGGGCTGAAGGCATCTGTTTTGTCTCTGTTTTCTTTCCCCCATCCCCCTTTGGAAAAAAAAAATAGTTAAAAAGTAATTTATGAAAATGAATACCTGTCCTTCTCCGGAGGCTAAAAGGCAGCCACATATTAGAGATATTAAATATGCATTGGGTGTTTCTTACACGACGGTCAGTTTTATAATGAGAAAATTGGAGCTAGGGAATGCTCCCGAAGTGTCCGCTCCCATTAAAACCTCTCAGCAGGGTTTTTATAATATCACACCCGACTCTGTACACTCTCGGGATTTCTTTTTTTTTTTTTTAATTTTTTTTTTCAACGTTTATTTATTTTTGGGACAGAGAGAGACAGAGCATGAACGGGCGAGGGGCAGAGAGAGAGGGAGACACAGAATCGGAAACAGGCTCCAGGCTCCGAGCCATCAGCCCAGAGCCCGACGCGGGGCTCGAACTCCCGGACCGCGAGATCGTGACCTGGCTGAAGTCGGACGCTTAACCGACTGCGCCACCCAGGCGCCCCTCGGGATTTCTTGAAGGAGATTAAACTCTCCCGCCTCCGGCCTGTGATTGGCGACGGTGTCCTGGCCCGTCCCCACCCCACAGGCCTCCCGGCCGACCCACCTCTCCCCATTTCCTGGGGCCCAGCGCAGAGGGTGCCCTGTGCGAGGCCCTCCAGGACCCCAGCCTCTCCCTCCTGGCAGAGCCCCACAGCTTTGGAACCTGCGGCTCACTCGACCGCGCGAGTGAGGTTTTCAGCTTAAAAACACACACGCCGTACTCGCCCACATTTCTCGCTCGGTTTTATAAGAAGAGAAAGGCACTTGGGCCTGAGAACAGAGTAGCCCAAGCGCAGGTGAAGAAGAACCTGCAGGGAAGCGGGGAGAGGCCTCATCAGCCGTCCTCCACCCTGCACACAGGTCTGTGGCCTCGCTTGGAACTTCAGCCCCCTTGTTCGCTCCCACAGTCGTGGACAGGTGAATGTGTCACCATGCCGGCCCAGGAGCTGTGAATACTGTGAAATCCTGGGCTGCTGACACCACGTTGGAAGGGCTCACGGTGCTGGCTTTTAAGACCTCCCTGCCTTGCGTTTCTTTTACATCCTTGTGCGCCAAGATTTTGCTAAGCCTTGAGTAGGTGCCCGACGAGGACCCGCTGCCACCTTTAAGGGTTAATTCTTCACCCTCTTTGCCACCCTCCCTCCCCATTTCTGAGTCCCTCTGGGAGAGCAGAATAAAATCATCCCTGCATGTGTGCACGGGCAACGTGGAGTTTTCACGGTATTTTCATAGCCCTTATCGCAACAGAATCCCCACCATGACCCGGTGAAGTAGGCATTGCGGGTCCCATTTCGCAGATCGGGAAAATCAGGGCTCTCAGGGTCACACGACTACGAGGCCGCAGCACCCACATCTGGATAGCTCCGAAACAAGTGAGGGCATCGGAGCCAGCTTCTTTCCAGCGAAAGAGCCAATGCTTGGCCCCTGGCGGATCCTGGTTGGAAAGCGACGCTGACCTTGGGCACGTTACTTTCCTGCTTATCTCGGGGTCTCGGTTCCGAGGGGCCACGGCGATCTGGAGCCTGGCAAAGGGAAGGCGTCAGTAGACATTACCGTCCTCCCTTTGATGACTCCCTTTGGCTCAAAGGGCAGAAGTCGCCTGTTTGGTGACAGTCTTCCAGGCTGTTCCTGGACCATGTGACTTTCCCTTCTCTCCTCCTGGCCTGAATGCAAGCCTTGGAAAACAGAACAAGTCACTTAAGCCTGTGGATGTGGAGATGCCCAGGCTCTGGTTCCTTCTTGACTTCATGCCCGCCCATTCCCAGCAGGCATGGCTGCTTATTAGCATAATTCAGCTGCCTGTTGGTACGGGCCGTGTGAACATTCTTTCTGGTTCCCCAACACCCCGAGGAAAGGAGGGCTGTGCCATCCCTACTGTTTAGTAATTCCGTTACATATGCCAGGACGCCTCTCCGTGAGGAGTGGGCCAGCCGATTGAAGTATTTTCTTCTAATGGGCTTTAATTCTCTTCCACAGAATGAATGCCCTGGTGTGACAGCTTTCCATTCATTAGACTCTGGGCCTCTGCCTGAGAAAGCTCGGCGGGATTCAATGGAGACAACCCCCCCCCCCGCCCCCCAACATGCAACTCTGTCAGGGATGGATCTGGGGGCTATTTCCCCGTCCCCTCTCGGCATCTTGGTGGAGATTTGTGGCTTGGCTAGATTTTCAATGGCAATTCCTTGCCATGGGCCAGGCTTCCCTGTAATAGGGAGAAAAAATTGAACACCTATTATGTGACAACTAAGCACTCTGCGAAGTAATTATTCCATAACGATATGCAATGTGCATTTAGTGCTTGTCATGTGCCAGATCTCAGGCAAATACTTTCCACGAATTATTTTTCGCTCAGGCTTCAGAAATGCCCTTGAAATCTGCACTGCTGTGATCCGCACGTTGCACCTAAGGGAACGGAGACTAGAATGTTCACTTGTCCAGGATGACAATTAACAAGCAACGATACACCTAGCTTGCTGTGATTCAAAGTTTTGGTGTGCAATCCAATTTTATAACATCAACTGGTGTGATCTTCACAATGACCCACGAGAATGAGGTTGCTAATTCCATTTTATAAAGGAGAAGATTAAGGCACGTAAACGGTATTGAACTTGGGTATCTCTCTGAGGTCATGTACCTGCAAAGTGGGAAGGCTGGGATTTGAACGCATGAAGCCTGACTTAAAAGTGACACACAAGGACTAGGCTCTGTACCCCATCACATTCTTGAACGTCCCATTCCCTTGTGGCTAAATACGCTTTCTTTGCCTGACCTAAGTAGCGAACTTCTATTTATCCCTTAAGACTCAGTTCAAATGCCCTCTCATCAAGAAAGACTTCCCTAATTATGCCAAACACATTGTGCTCCCTTCTCTGTGTACTTAGATAACCAAGACTGTATGCCCAGTTGTCACTTTTTATTTGCATCTGTCTCTCTCATTAAACAGCAGCTCCTTAATGGTGGGGTCAAAGTCTTATTGGTCTGCATATTTAAACTTAGGACAGAGTAGAGGCCTACGTAGTGATGGGATATAGAGATTAGCTCATTTCTTTGAGTCATTTTGGGCTCTTTGAATATATTACTTGATATACTATCATGGCTAGACTATATTATAGTATATTACAATATGTTATACTTTATTATATAATTATTATAATAATTATATTATTGAGTAACATAGCATAATAGATATAATATAGTGGAACATAATATGTTATTCTGTATTACTTGATATACTATATTAAATAACCTATTTAATACATACAGATCAGTGATTTTCAATTGAGAGTGCACATCAGAATCACATATGGAATTTTTGAAAGTTCAAATTCCAAGGCTAAAATGAAAAACACAGGAAACAACAAGTGTTGGTGGGGATGTGGAGATTGTGCACTGTTGGTGGGAACGCAAACTGGTGCGACCACTAAGGAAGACAGTATGGAGGTTCCTTAAAACATTAAAAATAGAGCTACCCGGGGCGCCTGGGTGGCGCTGTCGGTTAAGCGTCCGACTTCAGCCAGGTCACGATCTCGCGGTCCGGGAGTTCGAGCCCCGCGTC
>NW_024412377.1:64125438-64162489 GCF_014898765.1 Herpailurus yagouaroundi
AAAAAAAAAAAAAATAGAGCTACCCTACGATCCACCCAAGGAATACAAAACCTCTAATTCAAAGAGATACATGCACCCCTATGTTTATTGCAGCATGATTTCCAATAGCCAAATTAATGAAGTGAGGTGAGTGTCCAGGTGGGTGGGGGATGGTTGAAATAGGTGATGGGGATTAAGGAGGACACTTGTGGGGCGCCTGGGTGGCTCAGTCGGTTGAGCGTCAGACTTTGGCTCAGGTCATGATCTCACGGTCCGTGAGTTTGAGCCCCGCGTTGGGCTCTGTGCTGACAGCTCAGAGCCTGGAGCTGCTTCGGATTCTGTGTCTCCCTCTCTCTCTCTGACCCTCCCCCATTCATGCTCTGTCTCTCTCTGTCTCAAAAATAAATAAAACATTAAAAAAAATTAAAAAAAAGGAGGACACTTGTGATGAGCACTGAGTGTTAAACAGAAGAGTTGAATTGCTCTATTTATTGTACACCCAAAACGAATATAATGCTGTATATCAATGATGATGGAATTAAAATTTTTTTAGAAAGTTTAGATTTCAGGATCTACCTGAAGTCTAGCAAATCATATACTGTCATAGTTAGTATCATATCTGTCCAAGACCTAATCATTCACCTTGTTACCATTCAGAGAGGAATGTCACCTAAGTTGAGGCAATCAGAGTCCTTCCCTGGGCATTTTCCGCTGGAACCATAGGGAAGAGCTTTCTGTGTGATTCCAGTTACAGAGCTGGGAAAATGTGGCTCTGTGGCTGGCAGTAACCATGTTCTCCAACGCATGTGCGAAGCCTGTCTCCTGCGGGGGCTGGGTGGGAAGATACGGAGAATGAGAGAAAGAGAGAAAGAGAGAGAGAATACTCAGCCATCCCTAAGGTCCACTCTAGTCTGGCCCTTCGGGAAGGTTGATGAAATGAGATGGAGACTCTCCCTCTGTTTCTTAAGCTACTTGATAAGAGGTTTCTGTCGTTTGCAAATGCTGTGTGTGATGTATATACGTTATGTGGCATATACACATTTTAAGGAACTAGCGTGTTAAGTCGTATTTTTTATATGAAAAGACACATAAGTATGGAAATACTCCTCGTACCTTGACCCAGTGACATAATATCAAATAGCACTTAGCTCGTGAATACGTGCCCCTATGCAGGGAGGTCCTCTCGCCTAACATGGTCTGTGTGTGTGTGTCCCACACTGACAGAAAGAGTGGGGAGGATTTCATGGGCTTCTCAGCCATCACAGTTGAGTGGAATCCAGTTTTGTGAAGACAAGGCTCTTGAGGAACAATAAAATCTTGCTTCTTCAAAGAGAAAACTGAACGGGGAATTGAGGGTCACCACCAAAGATGACAGAGAAAACCGTCTATGAGATTGGAGACACAAAGCCATGTTTTTGGTGATTTATGGGGAGTTAGGAGTATTTGCAGTGTGAGTCTTGATTGTTCCTACTTTTACTTGGTGTTGACTTCGCATTCAATACGATCAACCTCCATAGTATGGAATGGGTTGTTTCTTAATATTGTCTGTCCATTGCTGGTGGCTTTTCAAGAATGTTACAGGCCACCTCTCGGCCCATCTCCCTTCTTCAGAATAATCTTCTAGCCCATGTTTCTCCATATCTTTGTGTTCACCTCTACTATAATGAAAGCAGGTACGTGACTCATCAAGCCATTAGCTAAGCACTTGCCAGATGACAGGCAGGTCTTGTGCTGGGCTCTGTACTGTGACAGGGGTTTGATAACAGGTGGTTCAAGGACAGAGCGGTCCACTAGCAATAACAGCAGGCAGGGGGGGTTCACAGAACAGGGCAACTTTGATTCAGGCTTTGACATATGTGTAGGAGTCTATCAAGGAGAAAGAGAAGAAGAACATCTGAAGGCTACATTCAAATATTTTCCACTTCAGCCTCAAAAATTATGTCCCTGAACTTGTATTTCAACGGTAAAGCACCTTTTTTTTTTTTCCTACAAAAAAAAATTGGAGGAGGGAAGAATTTATATTCTACTTGGAGATTTGTCTGGGGCCTTTTTCCTAACTTACACAACTGCCTCCTGAGGGAAGGAGAATCTGGTAAAATATCTTATGTCTAAAAGCCACAAAGATATACAGAGCAGGAGCAAAGTTTGACATATAAATACATTATATAAATGCACTCACAGCTCAATTTCCTCACCCTCTGACTGCCAGTAATTTATTCAGACAGCTTCAGCTGAAACCATTTCTCACTTGATATAATAATCTGCAAAGGTGTGTTAGAATTTTCTTCATTCGGCAGGACTTCATTCTTTTCTTGCCAAGAAAGCATTATATCCTTTAGCTTCTGGCTTCTCTGATTGGAGGTAGGCGGGAAATAGACCCAATTCTCCCTGGCAGGAAACTCAAGTGATTTTTGTGTTTCTAGATGTTTTCTCTCAGTTCAGTTTCGATTGGTGTGTCCAGTGCCTTAGAGTTTATATGAGGCTTTCACCCTTTGTTTACAATGACCCAGGGAGACGGACCTACGATTCACCTTGTTTTGTAGGTGAGAAAACGGAAGCTCAGAAAGGGAGGAAGAACAAAAGGAAGAAAAGGAAAGTACAAGAAAGACTTAATGGGCACTTGCTTTTGCAGGTACTTTTGACACGTGAGATCTGGTAAGTCCTCCAGACAATCTTAAGAAGGAGGCATCATGGGCCCATTTTACAGTTGAGGAAACTGAGACGTGAACTTAACCATCAGAAATCATCAAGGTCCCCATGTGACCCCAGGTCCCCTCGCCAAGCCCCTCTTACCTGGAGCCCAACCCCAAGTCACTTTGACATCATCCCATTGCCTCCACAGGACTGTCCTGAGGACCTACTATGTGTCTATCAGCTGCGGGAGATGAAGAATTGTAAGAGATAGGCCCTCCCCTCCCGGACCTCGATCTTGATGAGGAGCAAGGGCAAAGAGAGACTGGATGATAACCGCCTCCTCTATAAAGTCCTGATGCACGCCAGATGCTCACTGAGGGAAGCATTTGGTCAATCTTCCTGACAATCTGATGGTAGATGTGAATATTATCCGAGTTTGATAGCCCGAAGCCTGACGCCTCAGAATCTGCAGGGGATTTCAACACAGGCTGCCTGGTTCCAAAGTGCAGGGGAAAGTCACCGGGCTTGGTTAGCCTTGGAGTCATGCTGCCTAGGTCCATGTCTGCTTCTGCCTCTTATTAGCTGTGTGTGCCTGGGCAAGTTACCACCCCTCTCTGAGCCTCCCTTTCCAGGGCTGCCACCTTCTGCCTTCTGGTCATTCTGGGGGGGGGGGGGATCATAAATGCATACTGATTGGATACACACAGAAGGAGGGACGGGGATACACCCCGAGTGTTCGCCTCCAATTCTGGACCTGCTCTTCGGCCGCGAGGTGCCCGTTGTGCCGGAGGTAGGGAAAGCTTGAGGGAATGTTCCCTGCCTCCGATCCCCCTCCCCCACCCCCCCCCCCCCCCCCCAACATACACACAGAATCAGCTTCCACAAAGGCAGCCAGAGGAAAAGAACTTTTTCTTCCTTTCTCAGGATTTGGCAGGCTTGACCCTCAGGAACGGTTGGTTGGCAGGTGGGGAGGCGAAAGTGTGTGTCCGTGAAATGTGCCCAAGAACCAAGCAGAAGGCGCTTTTCCCTAAACTGCCGTTGGCATTCGGGAGGCAAATGCCTTAGGCATAGTCCTCTTATTATCCTCCTCGTACATGTTATTGGAGGTGAGTCAAATAGATCTGCCGGACTACCCGATGGAGTGTAATAAGGAGCACTACTGTCTGTGGGGGCGCTGGAAAGAATCCCATGGGCTCAGACAGACCACCTGCTCCCCACCTGGCTGCCTTGGAACCCAGCTCAGCCACCTCTTAACAGTGTCGCCTGGATCCTCCTCTTTCCCTGTCTGAGCCTCAGTTTACTTTCCTGCAAAATGGGAACGATAACTATCCGTTTCCCAGGGCTGCCGTAACAAAGCACCACACATTAGGTGGTGGTCAACAACAGAAATTCACTGTCTCACGGTGCTGGAGGCGAGAAGTTCAAGATTGAGGCATGGAGGGGTTACGTTCCCTCCGAAGGCCTGAGGGGAGACCCTCTTCCTTGCCTCTGTCCTACCTTCTGGTGTCGCTGGCATTACCTGGCCTTCTTGGGCTTGTAGACGCATTATTCCAATCTGTACCTCTGTCATCACACGGCATTTTCCCTGTGTGCCTCTGTGTGTCTCTTCTCAGTATTGGATAGGGCCCACCCTCACGATGCCATCTCAGCATTTTCAAAGATCCTATTTCCAAATAAAGTCTCTTCGTATCTTTTTTTGGGGACACCATTCAATTCGTAACAATCACATCACGTGATTGGGTGGAGGGTTAAAAAGATGCCTATACCAGGGGCTCGGTCCAGCGTCCGGCCCCTGGTTGCTCTCATTCCAGAGCCTTGTGAATTCGCTCCTCCCGCCTTCCACCCCAGGGTCCCCAGAAACATCTGTGCCCTATTTTGTTGTTGTCTCTTTGAACAAAATGCCATTTGTTTATTTAATTACATAAGAGCACATACTTGTAAAAGGGAAAAACTCAATATAAAAATGCATTTATATGAAATGTCTAGCAAGGAAAATTGATAAACACAGAAAGTAGATTAGTGATTGCCTCGGGCGAGGGGAGAGGGGAGATAGAGTATGACTGCTAATGGGTAGGTATGAGATTCGTGCTGGAACCATGGAAATGTTCTAAAATTAGGTGATGGTAACGGTTGCACAACTCTAAACACACTAAAAACATTGGACGGTGTACTTTAAATGGAAAATTTGCATGGTATGTAAATTGCATCTCAATAAAGCTGTTTTAAAAAAATATATGTATATACATACATGTAAACGATAAAAGAATGAGCCTCCTTTCCCTCTCCCATCCAGCTCTGTTCCTCACAGGAGCAGAAATAAACAATTTCGTCTATTGCTACAGATTTGTTTGCTGCACACTTATAATCATGTATATGAATATATGTAAATGTATAATTCAGGGGTACAGATTTTTTTTTTTTTTTGGGCCTTCACAGCATCACCTCACACGTGCCATCCATTTCTCAATATTTTTGTTATGTTTGTTATGATGGGATATGAGTTTTCTCCTTACTGATACATCTGGGACAAATCTCGTTCTTAGAACCAGTAGGGAGGGGAACCTCATTCATTCTTTTTTTTTTTTTTTTTTTAACGTTTATTTTATTTTTGAGACAGAGAGAGACAGAGCATGAACGGGGGAGGGGCAGAGAGAGAGGGAGACACAGAATCGGAAGCAGGCTCCAGGCTCTGGGCCGTCGGCCCAGAGCCCGACGCGGGGCTCGAACTCCCCGACCGCGAGATCGTGACCTGAGCTGAAGTCGGACGCTCAACCGACAGAGCCACCCAGGCGCCCCGAACCTCATTCATTCTAACAGCTGCGTGGCATTCCATAAGAAGACTAGAGCACAAAGGTTTCAGCACTCTCCTATTTGGGGACATTTTGGTTGCCTCCGGTTTCTCACCATGACAAAGTCAGACCTGTAGTTGCACGTGTGACTCATCCGTGCTTCACCAGAAGCTTCCTTCCTGCTTGATGCCCACTGCAGCCGCCCCCATGCCCCCCACCGGGCCGACCGCTGGTGCTGAAGAAAAGGTAGTTGGAAGGTCTGTGTGATCAGTTCCCTTCCGGGGACCGTGTTTCAGCCAGGGCCCCAGTAGCACTTAACCTCCTGGGCCAAGTGAACTTGCCGAGTTTCAAAGGCAAATCAGACCGAAAATGTGCCCAGCTTGGTAAAGAGGTTTAAAATAAGGCATTAAAGGCACGCCTGGGTGGGTCCGTCGATTAAGCATCCGACTAAGGCTCGGGTCATGATCTCGCGGTTCACGAGTTGGAGCCCCGCATCGGGCTCTGTGCTGACAGCTCGGAGCCTGGAGCCCGCTTCGGATTCTGGGTCTCCCTCTCTCTCTGCCCCTCCCCTGCTCATGCTCTGTCTCTCCGTCTCTCTCTTTTTCAAAAAATAAACATTAAAAAATTAATAAAACAAGACCCTGGAGCGCCATCACCTGCGTTCCCCTCGCTTTCCAAAAGGCAAAGCCTATCCTGTGGGTTATCTACTCGTTACCTAATCACAAAAGATAAAAAGTGAACTTTGGTTACAGAATCAATTAGAATTCATCATCTTCGGGTAACACAGCACCCCGCCCCCCCACCTTCCTGCAGACTCCTCCTTCTTTATCCATTCAACAAAAGCATCCCAAGCCCTCCTGTGGGTAACCCTACATACGTGCTGTCTGGTTTGGATATCTCACTCATTCCTCGCTGCTGAGGACATGACTCTTGCTTCCCTCATGGGGAAGACAAGGAAAGGAGAGAAAGATGCTCAGGGCTCACCCAGCTGGAAAAGGCACAGCCGGAATTTGACTTCACACCTCTCTATCGCCAAAGCCCACCCCTTTTCCCCCGGTGTTATTGAGGTTCGATTGACAAATAATCGTCCCATATATTTAAGGTGCGTGGTGTGATGCTCTGATATAGGAATACATTGTGAAGTAAGCCCTCCAATTCGGCGAATTCGTCTTTTCATCCCTTCATATTGTTGCTTTCCGTGTGCGCAGCGAGAACATGCGAGAGCTACTCTCTCAGCAGGTTTTAAGTATAAAATACAGTATTATCCGCGGTCGTCGCCATGCTGTCCAGCAGATCACCGGAACGTACTCATCTTGTGTTGAAAGTTCGTATCATTTGATCAGTAGCTCCCCCTTTCCCCCACCCCAGTTCGGGCTATTACCTCAATTATTATCTGTTCTGTCTCAGATACAGCACTGGTTGAATCGTTGGCTGGATGGACAGATGGATGGATGGATGGATGAACAGATGGGGGTAATGGAAGGATGGATGGGTGGTGCATCCAGAACGTCTCATGGTCGAACCCACCTCTCGTTTGAGCCTTACTCTACGTACGCCCTGCCTGTTCCCCAGCACCGACCTCCACTCTCTCCACTAGATTAATGGGATATCAGAATGGCACAGGCCAACTCCCTTTGTTCTGGAACACAGTATGCCTGCAGTTAGAACACAGGGCTGAGAACAGCGGCATCCAGAGTCAAGGCCTTTCCAGGGCTGCTCGGCTGCACAAGGACTTACGTCTTCGAGTAGAGCGGGCAGCTGAAGTTAAATGAGAAGGCTCCCAGGAAGGTGGATGTTCCAAATGCTGTAGAGCTACAACTCCTAGACCAGGGGGAGGTACAAGTCTCCAGTTCCCTCTCTTAGAGGACACAAGGTGGGAGGGTCTGTGAATCCTACATAGTCAGCCTTGGAATTGATAGCCAGCCTGCCCTCCGTTTAAGACTGGCTCCAACAGCATGGCAGATGGGTGTAGTGGAACGAGCACTGATTTCGGAGTCAAACAAACTCGTGCTGTATCCTAACTTTGCCTTTGATCCCGGGAAAATGTCTTAGCCTTGCTGGGTCTCAGTTTTGTCCGTAAATTGAAAATAGGGCCGTTGGGCTGGTGAGGGCGTGGGGTGATAGTGAGGGCTGCACTGTACAGAATGCGCAAGGTGCCTGGCACAGAGCTGGGAATATACTAGATGCTCCATAGATGTTAGTCTACCCATCCCAGCACCTCCAGCTTCTGTGGCTGGCTTCCAGAATACAGAAATGGGAATAGCTCTTTGTGTAAATGCAATCTGAGTTTCCTATTTTCTTCTATACCGAATGGAAATTTGATGAATTTGGTCTTGGTATATATTTCACTTGCTAGATCCTGCTTGGCTAAAGCTGAGGTCTCTCAGCGGAGAGAGTTGGAAAGGACTCGAGCGTCAAAATGTTTAGAATAAGATTCTGAATTTGCTCCCATCTCCCACAACGATACAAAAAATTGGTTTTCTTCTTCCCACCCCACTGACTCGGCAAAGGCGTGATCCTCTAAAATAACAGCTCCAGCCCAGGAAAAGGGAGAATTCCACGCTCTCCATCTGTGATGTGTCACGAAAAGGAAAGGAAAAATAAAGAAACCTTTAACAATTTGCCATATTGTATGCTTTGGAAGAGCCTGGTAAACTTTCTAGCAAATTGCTTCTAATTATAGGAAACCTGCCTTGGGCTTCAGGAAACACTCGCCAGCGTCATCCAGTTCTCAATTCTTGGCAGAAGCGGCAGTTTCTCTCATTATTATTTCAGTTGGCTTGAGCTATCGACAATGCATTTATCAAATGGGGCACGAAGCTGCCTCCATGGAATAACGTTCTAGAGAAGGCAGTGCTTGGGAGCCAGATGAAATGGACCGACAGTTGACATGATCTTGATGCCATTTCCACAACCCGAGTCAGCTCATCAGCAATGATCATCTGTCCTATCATCAATTTCTAGTCAAGAAGTTGCTTGTTGTCTTAAAATCTACAGAAAAGAAATCATAGCCAAGTATAAAATTCCCGCATTCCCCCCTCCCCCCAGCCCAACCCCTCCCCAGGGTGGTTCACCCATTCCGTTGACATTTCCTGACTTTGCTCACACTTTGCACGGACTTTCCTGTTGACCACTGCTCAGTTGCAACCTCGGAGCACACTGTTGTCCCAAACCCCTGGGACCCTTTAGGATACTTTTCCTCATCTTTCTCTTTGCAATGTGTACATAGTTTTTTTTTTTTTTTTAATGGGTTATGCGTTTAGCTGTATAACTGGCTTTCTCGATAGTAAGTTTATATTCTCGATCATTCTTGACAGTGTCTGTAGATGGACCCTACTCATGTAATGGTTATGTAATAGTCTATAGTAGTCCAGGCCAACAGGAATATAATGACAGACACATATGTAATTTAAAATTTCCTGCTGGTCACCTTGCACAAAGTAAAAAGAAACAAATGAACTTCATTTTGATGTCCCACATATCGTCGACCTTTGTTGATGACGAGTCAACCAGCAAGGATCTTTCCCACCACAGCCGTGGGAGAAGGTGGAAAATCGTGAATACTCAGGTTAACAATTACTATTGTCCCTGTTAGGTCTGTTTCGAGTCAAAGAAAACATATGTAAATGCTTAAATAGGCGGTAACTCTCCAAAATAAAAATGGCACTGGACTCATTGTGCTCAATACTGCTAATATATTTACCTTACTCTCTTTCAAGGGATAGCTTATTTTAGTTATGGGCTTTCAGGATATAGTTTACATCACATAAAAGTTTTAAGAACAAAAGTTATTCTTAATGTCATTCAATACATTCCAGTTTATTCTATGTCTTTCTTTCATCCTTATTATTATTTATTTTTACATTGAAAGCTGGTCATGAGCAACTCTATTGCCCGTTGCCCTACGGATTCCACGGCCCTATCGGTTTTGTCCTGCAGTTTGAAAACCACTGCCATAGTTTATCTTGGGAAGGATACTTTTCCTATCTTCTCTCCAGCACGCCATTCATGTCTCCCCAAATCGGCAGTGGGACACTTCTCACTTTCTTGATGGTCATCTGTCGGTACTCCTGGGTATCATCACTTTAAGAAAGTCTCCTGTCCCCGTGGCTACTTGTGGAGCAGTGAATGTGGGTCTTCGGTGGGGGGAGAGGTGAGTGCTCTGGTCATCTAGGTCTCAAAGCGTGGGTTAAGTTGGCCTGAAGACACCATTCAGAGCCCTGGAGGTCTTCCTCCCCATGGGTTGCAGGCTTGCTTTTCTACCTGCCGCATTGTTCGGAGGGCAGCTGTTACCATCGATGTGACCTAGTTGTGGTGTGTTAAGTACATGCATGCGAATGCACCCACCCACGCGCACCCACACAAGCCCTGTGAACAAACACGGATCCTCAGAGAAAATGGACTCACAGCTCATAAGGAGGAAAAGGAAGTTTTTCCTAACACCAAACAATTAGTCCGGTGCCTCTTTCTCTGAGCAGTCCGGACTTCGTGTTACTATTTTGAAAATACTAGCCTTCACGCCTCTAACCTCATCCCACTTTCAAATTGTGCCTCCCGAGGTCTGCCACGAGTAGGAAAAGAGCCTACTCTGCATCGTCTTAATGGCTCTGCCCAGGCACTCAAGTTGACTTGAGCTGGCCATTCTGGGAAGAACTTGATTCTATTGCTGGCCCAGTGCCCACGCTGGCTGTGGGGACAGATGGGATGATTCTTTTCCTTCAGACACATGGGGGAGACGCGAGAACTTTGCTGAGAATCGGGACTGAGCCGAAGACAGCAAAGGGATGAAGGATCTATGGTGTCCTAGCGTGGTGGGCCTAGGTGCCCACAGACACCCCCGAGGGGAGGGCCCTGTGAGGGTGTGTGTGAGCTCATTCGCCAGGCACCCAGCACTGGCTCAAAAGGGAGCATCCCCTGCCACACAGCTCTGCTGGACCCATCCCGAACAGGAAGGGGAAAGAAACCAACAGTTGTAACAGCCCACATGGCTCCAGCCATTGACTTAGGCAAGCCAAGTGCCCTGTGAGAACCTTGGCCTCTTGGTCCATGAAATAAAGACCACATCTTGGCCTGCCAAATTCACAGGGCTGCCGGCAGATGTGCAGGAGACCCATGTGGAATGACAGCATGCTCTGAACATGCAGCAGTTCCCTGCACATGGAAATACTATAGTTTTAAAAAGAATGATACTCATAATTAAGCATAAGGCCTATGACATACACTCGCATCCCACAAATGAGAGAAAGGAACTAACGTTTGCATGCAGGCCCTCAGCTGGGTGATTTCACAGACAACATCTCACCTCATCTTCACAATACTAGTATGAGGCAACTTATTTTTCTCCACGTCACAGAGGCAGAAAAAGAGGTAGAGGGGGATGAGGTCACTTGCCCAATTTCACAGCACAAGAAGACACTGGGAGTCTGGGCTGGGAGGTTAACTCTGATGGCCCGACTCCGGGGTTCTTGTTTCCCACCTCTACTCAATATCCATTAACCCAAAATGAATCGGGGACGTCCAGGCCCGACCCCATTGCACAAAAGAGAAACCCCACCAATTTCAGGCAGAAAGAACATGGCGGTGTGGCTCTCCACAGAAGGTTCCAGGATGGGCAAGCCCTCAGCAACGTGAATGCACCTCCAATAAAATGCAATTGCTTGCTGACCTGTCTTCCAGATCCTGGATTCCAATGACTACGGAAAACAAAGTCACTTCTGAGTTGGTCAGGGAACGCTGCTCCTTGAAGCCACTGGACTCCTAATCCTGTCCTTGCGTGACACCCCTCCCCCCCCCGCCCCCGACAGTGATCACACAACTCCTATTCATTTTGTGGAATCACAGGTCAATCTCTAGACACTTGACCTTGCCCTTCTGCTTCTAAGCTTGAATTAAGAGCTCCTCGAGGTGGCTTGGATTCTGAGGGCTGAGCTCTTGGATTTTGGAGAGACCCCCCTGGTTTTGGAGAAGGCTTTTTTATTTTTAAATGCTCCCTGATAACAGTTACCTGAACACTGCCAGCTTCCTGGCCCCATTCTGGAAAGGGAGAAGAGCTGCCTTGGAGAGGTTGTCTGAAGCTTGAGGAGGCGCCGCTCCCTGAAGTTGTTACATCCCGTCGGTCTGTTTTTGGAAGGCTCTTGAAGAGAAGAGATAAACTGCTTGGTGTCCCTGTTCATGATAAGAGGACGGGAAGCAGCCTCGTTGCCTGGATCAGATGACAGGGGGAGCTGGGATCTTGGGGACACTGCTGGCTCTGCATCAGCACCCGTCCCCTGATCCTGGCTCCAGGACGGTCCAGGCCTAAATATGCTGGGCTTCCCCAGGAGCCATCTCTCTGAAACAACCAGACCTGGGTCACCATGTCTCCCATCTGTGCCCCCACAATGCTCTGCTTATCCCGTCAAAGCCCTGGCTACCCAACGTGACAATTATCCATTCTCCCGTCTCTTTCGCCACAAGGCAATGAGTATTTTGAGGCAGGGACCATGTCTGATGCACCCAATTGCATGGTCCACTTCCTTGCACGGAGTGGACTTTAAGTAAATGTGAAAGGAATCCGTACGGAAGGGGGAAGGAGGGAGAAGGGAAGAAGGCTGAGTACTCCAAAGGAAATAGATGGTGTCTATAGCTCCTTGTTGCCAAAGTCTCTAGAATGCCGTGAAGACCATGCCCTAGGGCCAGTTTGGGCTCAAGCTCTGCTCTGCCCCAGCTGTGAGAACCTGGGCAAGTCACCTAACCTCTCTGCGCTTCAACTTTTCTCATCTGAACTCGGGATGGAAAGATTTGTGAGGATGCCTGAGGCAATACCTGGGAGTCACTCACAGACACAGCAGTACTTTAAGGGGGGGGGGGCGGTAAGTATCACCAGTTACTGTAACCCTTCAATCCCTGAGCTCAGCCACTCGTAGCACACTTCCTCCACTGTGCCTCTCGGGAACCCAGTCTCCTTCCATCTTGATTCTGAGGTTTCTCTCCCTTGAGCTGGCAGCTGGGGAAGGAGAACAAGGATCACAGGAAGAAGGGCCAGGTCTGGAACGTGGGGGTGAGGGGGCATCCTACCACAGTCCAGTGACCACAGCCGACCAGAGGAGCGGCTCAAAGATGGGGTTCTGCTGGGGGCACTGAGAGAAGGGGGAAAGAAGAACGTGGGTGGGCACTGGGGCCTAATGCCTCACACATGACGTGGCACATTGTGAGCTTTCAATAAACGTACGTGCTGTTACTAACAAGAAGGAATCCTGCTGAAAAAATACATGCCGTGACTCTTGATGGATGATGAGAATATCTTGCAGACAGCCAAGGGCTCCTCTCCCTTCCCTAGGCGTGGGCTCTGGAATCAATATTTTTTTGAATGTGTGGTCTGGAAGCACACCTGCATAGTTACCTGCTTTCATCCTTACAGTGGAGATGGGTTTACACTCATTTTACTACTAAGGAGACGGTCTCAAAAAAGGAGGTGAAATGTACCAAGATCACATGGAGCGGTCGAGGCAGAGCGGGACCTAGGACGTCATTCTAGCCAAAACTCTGCGTCTACGTGGCTGCGTCTATATCACCTCACCCAGCTCCTGGGGATCCCCGCTTCTGATCTACAAAATGTGTGAGGCGGGGAGGGAGATGTTTCGGAAAGGGTGATCTCAGCGTTTCCTTCTAGCTTTAAAAGGCCATTCTGGGACTTGAAGGCAACGCCAGGTCTTTCTGAAAGGAAAGGATTTGTGCCGGTTACACCGCAATTTGAAGAAAAACAACAACAACCCTGGTGAACTCTCCAGGTGACTGCAACAGCCCCACCTCTGCAGGAAAAACTGTGCTGATTTCTCCAGGGATCTGGCCACGGGTGTTGGTGCTTCTACCCAAGGTTAGCAGTCTGCGCAGATTCGATGCAAATGAATTTTGTTGCCTATTTGCCTCCACGACACTTGTTTTTTAAAAAATTAGGAATTGCAATTAAGAAGTAACTGACATTTAGCTAATTGGCCGAAATAGACTCCACCGTCAACCAAAATGGTTCGGATCTATGGAAGATGCTGCAGGCTACAGGGCAAACTCAATGGGGTTTCAGTTTTACAAAGACATGGGTGGTTTTCTTTGAAGTCGTTTCTCTCAGGAAGCTTGTGTCTGTGCCACACCCTCGCCTATTGGTCTGATCTGGGGGTTCGTCATGGTGTCATAAAAGCTCAGTTTGTTTCGACAATGCTCTGATTCCATTGTCTACCCTTCTGTGAGGCTATTAAGTATAGAGGAAGTTTTGGCAAATCATAGGCACCGAGTGTGCAAACAGTAGCTGCTTTGTTTTCGCTCACTATTTTAATCAAATTTGGGAAACAAATGACTTAGGGACATACAGATCCCAAAGGATGCCAGAATATTCCCCAAGCTGTGTCACAAACAATGGACCGCCAACTGTCCCTGTTCAAAATGCCCCATCTGATCTAATGACTTTTCCTTGGGGCTTTAGCTTTCAAAGGACTTGCAAATAGGTGGTCACCAGGACCTCAGGGCTGAGCCAGAGGGGGTCTGGAAGCTAAGATTATGCAGTTACTCCTTTTATTTGTTCTTCTTGAACAGCTTCTAGATTTTGAAGATGTTTTGGGGACTGAGGAGAGGAAGAGAGAGAAGAACAAAGGAATTCATAATCATCATGTGCCTACTTTTTAACTCCGTCAGGAATCTGGGCGAAAGACACCTTTACTCTCTTGGAGTAGAAGCAGCTTTTCAGCCAGAATTAAAGGGAAAAAGGATTCTTTGCTTACTCTACAGAGTCCTGACGCATGTTGGGCCAAATGTTGAGGCAGGGTTTGGTGGAGAACTTGCTTCTTGTTGCCCTTCCCTTTCATGGAGAGCTCAGCCAACTTTGCAAAGTAGACTGAATGATGTGGCATAGTTCATAAACTCCACATATGTTTCTTGAATGTCTACTATGTTCTGGGTCCTTGGTAAGCAGGAGAAACACGCTTCAGAGCAACCCTAACACGGCACCTACCCCCCTAGAGCTTACAGATTAGTGGAGAAAGGTATCAATAAGGTCATCGCCATGCACTGCAAAGAAGGTGATAGGAACTCATCATTGGATGATCCATCTAGTTGGGGAGCCGGGGAAGGGAAGCACTGGCTAAGATCTGAAGGAAGCACTGGCTAAGATCTAGAGGCAGACCAGACAAGGAACCAGAGAACCACAATCCCAGCAGAGAAAATGGTGTAGGAGAAAGTAGCGGGAGGCAGCAAGACATGGTCAACAAACTCAAAGAAGGCTGGTGTGGTTTTAAAGAAGAGAGTAAAGGCCCTTGTATTGCAACATGAGGCAGAGATCAGATCGAACAGGCCAGGTAGACCAGCTGAACATTTCTGACCCCATGAGAAGCCACGGAAAGCTCACAGCTTCAACAGAAGTCCTCCCTGGGAGACAGACAGGCCTTAGGTCAAAATTAGGTCTAGCACCTACTCATTCGGTGACCTTAGGTGAGTTTTTTTTTAACGTCAAGCCTCGGTCGGGTTCCTCATCTATACGATGGGTGTAGCTCCTATTGTGAAAGGCCATTTGAAGAGATTCAGTGAGAAAACATGTAAGACGATTCTTAATACAGTATCTGCTACCTGATGCTTCTAGTGTGTTGGGCTGAGATAAATAGAATTTATGGTATTTCTACCTTTCAATACAGGACAGGATTTGACAGCCTACTTCTTAACAGAGGGAGGACACTGAACTCAACAAAGTCTACAAAACTGGAGACTATCCACTCCTATGTTGGCTTTTTTAGGGGAGGGGTAGAAAGATGTCTACTTTTCCCCCCTAGAATGATAGGATCACGAGTTGTCGGGTGCGGAAAGGACTTTGAAAGTGACGATGCCAACCCCCTGCCCATTGCTCCTGTTGGGATGCTTATTTGTTGTAATACTGCTGTCTATTTTCCCTTCACTTTGAAATCCTTTGGAGGAATTACATCTTCTTTGTCAGATATAGCTTGATGGGGGTGCTTAAGCTTCCCATTCTGCCTTAGCCAAGGGGCCAGGACAACCCCCACACCAGCCCAGTGGATCCTCCCTGCCTGGAAGTTGAATCTTAAACCCAGAAATGAAGGCAGTGGAGCAGAATGGGGCTCTCCTCCCACCCAAGCCCCTCCTAGACAGATTGTTCTATTACTAGGTCTCCCCTCATGGTCTGCTTTCCAGTCTCTTGAACTAAAAGTCCCGGATCCTTTCTGTGCTCTAGGCCTGTTAGCCAGCTACCCCTCGCGTCCATTGGCCCCTGTCAACCTTCCAAAATAACCCTTTTAATTTCCACCTTAGAGCCAAAACAAACTAATTAATATAGCAGTAAAGAAATTGAAACCCAGAGAAATTAAGTGACCTGTACAAAGGCACAGCAAGTCTGTGAGATCTGGGGGCAGAGTCACTTAACTCCAAATTCAGAGCTCTTTTATCTACAGGGAACCTAGAGATTTTAAAACATGTGGGGTTATGGGGATGGGGTAGGGAAAACATTTTGATTTCTCTCCCTTTCACTTACTTCGTAGAAACAAATGAAGTTCTAGCTCAGAGCTTGAGTGGCTTCCTTTTGGGTCTGAAATAGTAGATGTTAAACTTGAAATTCAAGTTCCCCCACAGAATAATCACTCAGCTTTACCTCCCACATGCAACTACTGGCCTTACCTTCTACATAAAATGTACCATTGGCCAAAGGTGTTCCTTTCTGGTCCCCAGGAATACCTTGTTCTGTCTGGTCTTCACACTCTGCTCAGGCCACTCTTTTTTTTTCTTCCTTCTTTCTTTCAACATGGAGAGCTACTCTGTCCCAGGCCTGGGGCATTCAACAGGAAGGAAAAGAAAGACCTTCCCTCGAGGAGTTCCAGTCTACCGGGACAGAGGGGCAAGTAGGTAGGCACAACAGGGCTGGAGGTGTGGGGAACACAGGGAAGGTCGCTAGCTCCATTTTGAGGACTCGAGAAGGTTGCCTAGAGGAGGCATTTTGAGACAGAGTTGCCAAAGGATAAGTAGAAGGTTCAGGAAGGGGAAAATGTACATAAAAGCAAAGGAGGGGAAAAAAAAAGATAGACATGTTACCCAAAGTACAAGCAATAGAAGAAAAACAGATAAACCGATTACGGTCAAAATTTTAAAAAATTGTGCTCAAGGACACCCTAAAGAAAATAAAAATACAACCCACAAAATGGGAGAAAAAATTTCCAAATTACACGTCTGATAACAAATTTTTATCTAGACTATGAACAACTATTCTAACTCGGTAATAAAAAAAGACTAATAACACACTTAAACATGGGCAAAAGATCTGAACAGTCATTTCTATGAAGATGTACACGAAAAGCACATGAAAAGATGCTCAACATCATTAGCCAGCAGGGAGATGCAAATCAAAGCCATAACAAGATACCACTTTCTATTCAGAGTACGGCTAAAATCAAAAGATAGAGAATAACAAGGGTTGGCAAGGATGTGCAGAAAGTGGAACCTTCATACACTGCAGCTGAGATTGTACAATGGTGCAGCTATTTTGGAAAATACTGTGTCAGTGGCCCCGAAAGTTATGCATAGAGTTACCATATGACCTAGCAATTCTATTTCTGAATATCTGCCGAAGAGAAATGAAAGTCTATGTCCACACACAAATTTGTATGTCAATGTTTATAGCAGCATTATTCACAACAGGCAAAGAGTGAAAGCAGCCCAAATCAAGAGACAAATAGAGACAAATAGATAAACAGGTAATAGCCATACAATGAAATATTATTCAGCCACCATGAAAGGGAATGAAGTGAGGAGTGAAAAGGAATGAACCTTAAGCACATGACGCTACACAAAGCCACCAACAAAACCATACATTGTATGACTTCATTTCTATGCGAGGCCAAAGAGGAAAAGTCTATAGAGATGACTAGTAGGTCAATGACTGTCAGGGGTAGGGGGATGGTGAGGAGATTGAGGGAATGGTGGCTAAGAAATGCGGAGTTTCTTTTTTGGGATAACGAAAATGTTCTAACATTAATTGTGGTGATGGATGCACGCTCTGGGAACACACTTATGTAATATCTTTATCATAGTCCTTATCGTTACCCACTATTTTCCTGCTTGTTCAGGTGTATGTCCCTATGCGTTACTTGTCTGTCTCTCCTGCCTCTCTATGAAACAGAACTCAGCGCGTAGGAGGACCCTACAAGCACTCGATCAGTCTGATTAGTTGATTGATTAATTCATTTGAAGTCAAATGGGTAAGACCAAAGTCATTGGCTGAGACATAAAGCACATAGCCAAATCAAAGGACTTTGGAAGTCAGGTACTGCAACACAATGGGAAGACTAAATGACCATGAAAAACGTGGCGATCGTAGGGCCAACTGAAGAGTGTGTGGCTAAAGGATTCAAATCTAATTTCAGAGGGTGGTATTGGCCAAACAAAACAAATCTATGAGCAGATTCAGCCCAGAGGCCACCAGTTTGCAACCCTTGTTATAAGGGCTTGACCTTGACAGTTCACTGAGGGCATGCCTTTCCTTCTTAGGTAAGACTTTCTGTTCCAAGGGCATGAAAAACATCGACTTTTCGATTGAAGAGTTGGACATGTGAAAGAAACCTTGGGGAAAATCCATTTGTGAATGAGAAGGCTGATCTTTGGCAACGGCACTTGTCTTGCCAGTCACAGAGAAAGCTCGTGGGACCACCGGGTGTAGACATGTCTCTGTGTGTTAAATGAACTCATGAAACAAGTGTCTAATTGTGTGAGTTTGTCTCCGTGGAGGAGAGGAGACACCAGAGAGGAGAGTTGGGAAAGAAATGGGGAGGGACTGAGGGGAAGGACTGCACCCTGCCCGGAACCCCCTTGGTCTGTCCTACAGGTCCTGGTGAGAAAAGGAGTCCTCTTGCGGCCGTGGAAGGAGCTGTGTGCAAGGACTCTGTGACCTGGTGCCAACGAGCAGAGCATGGAGAAGAGGGGCCTTTCCCACCTCAGTGGTTCTGATCACCAATGCCGACGCATGTGGGTCTTTTCCACACTCATCCATCAATTCTGTGACACCAGCTGTGTGTCTGGTAGTGAAACTCAACTCTGACACTCTCTACCTGAAGAGAGCGTCGGATCCCACAGGTGACAGGCCCGGTCCTATAAGACACCCTCCCCAGCGCCCCCCCCACCCCCCACCCCACCCCCCACACACACTCCTTCAGATGCCAGTCACAAGTCCAGCTTGTCACTTGGGCTTCTGACCAACAGGCCATAGCTGGGAGGTTCTCACAACCCCCTCTTTGGGTTGGATTAATCTGCTGGAGTGGCTCACAGAATTCAGGAAGGCAGCTTACTTACTGGATCACCAGTTTGTGGTAAAAGGAGTGTCTTCTGCTGTTCTCATATCCCAAATGTTCACCAACCAGGAGCCTTCCAAACCCCGTCCTTCCAGGTTTTATGGAGGCCTTCCTACATAGGCATGGTTGAGGAAATCGTTGGCCATCGGCAACACATTCAACCTCCAGCCCCTCTCCCCTCCCCGGACGCTGGAGAGTTCCAACCCTCTTCGAACTCTGGCAACCAGTCCCAACCTCAGGTGGGGTCCTAGAGTCATCTCATTAACATAACACAAGACACCTTTATTTCTCTCACCACCTGGGAAATTCCAAGCGTTTTCAGAGTTCTCGGCCAGAAACAGCAAAAATCAAAGACATAGACTTTTATCATAAATCACAGTATCACACACTTCTCTGCACAGCTCTCTGGCCCGGGTTTCGCGAAGGTTTCTGAAACATAGGGTGGCTTCAGGTCCCTCAGGGGCATCAGAAGACGGGCCTTTGGCCCAGATGTCACCATTGCCTCAGAGGGCACCGACGCGGACAGCAGAGACCAAGGTGGGAACTGCCCTGGAGATGTTTCCTAAATAGGGCACAGAGTAATGGTTACAGAATAGCAGATTATGAGGGCCCTATTGTGAGCTTATCTGAGATTCCCCTTGGCCCCCCGAAATTTGTCAGGGAGAATGGCAGATGGGGGCCAAGATAGCTGTACTTAAGTTGATGGGCCTATTTGTCCATCATAGGCTGGTGTGGAAACTTGGGGTTATATTTGCATTTATATCACTGTTTATAAACATGTCAGAATACTCACAGTTTCTTTAGATCGATACATTGGTGGAAGATTTTCATTTTCTGCTGGTAGTCTTGCATTTTATAATTTTTTTCCTGAAAAGAACAGATATTTCTTCGTAAAATTATTATCAATAAGAAAATCCAAATTACATTATTTTAAATATACCTGATGAATGAGGTCAGACATTTTCAGCCATGACCCAGGAAACTGACTTCCAAAAATGTGATGGAGAAATCTGGAAGAGGCTCAGGTCCATTAAAGGTGACCAGGCGGCATCCTTCGCATCGAAAAATCATGTTATGATGTGAATTGGAAGTTCCCAGTCCTGACTGGTCATCCCACACCATTTTGCAGTCTTATTGCTTTTAATCTTTGAAATAGCTGTGTTGTGTATTATTCGCCATACTTTAGGACTGGGGAAACTGAGTCTCAGAGACCCTGGAGGCTGGACAGGTGTTTTATGATTAGAGGAGCATATGTAGTCAGCAGTGGGATTGACGTTTCAAACCTGGGTTTTTCTACTATTTCCTTCTTGATTTTTAAAAGGCAACTCTGGCTCCCAGAGTCTGGGATCTTCACCTGGCCTCAAGAAGGTCTGTAAACCTTTTGAAATTAGATCCAGAGTTTTGCATACACGTTTTTTTTTCTAAAAAGATGATTCCCAGTTCTACCACTCCCTCCAAATTTTTAGAACTGCTACTCCATGTTGTCCAGAAAGCATCTGCATCAGACAAAGCCCTGGAGATAGGAAAGGCTTCTTTTTTCTTTTTTTTTAAAGTAATGTTTATTTTATTTTTGAGAGAAAGAGAGACAGAGTGAGAGCAGGGGAAGGGCAGAGAGAGGGGGACACAGAATCCGAAGCAGGCTCCAGGCTCTGAGCTGTCAGCACAGAGCCCGACATGGGGCTCGAACCCAGAACCCATGAGATCATGACCTGAGCCAAAGTCGGATGCTCAGCCGACTGAGCCACCCAGGCCCCAGGAAAGGCTTCTTTAGCAGTCACCGGGAGAATCTAAAGGCGAACAAACCAGCAACACGTGGCTTGAATTTCCCTTAAATTACGCATGAACCAAAGAGTACGAACAGTTTGGCCAAATTTGCTCGGGGTTTTCTCAAACCCAAAGCGTTTGAAAAGAAATGCTGGTATCTTTGATGAACCCCAAACAGGGCTTGTTTGGGGGATTTGGGGTTGGGTGGGCATGCCTGCGGTGTGAGTTCGGCATGGCGTGCTTGTGTCTTCGGGGCACGGGTTCATCTGGGGCTGGATGTTGCTGCATTTGCGGTACGTTGAGTGTATATGGTGGGGGTGGTGTCGATTAGGGTGAAGGAAGACACCACATTGCTCTCTGCCGTGGTTTGTTCCAGGTTGTTTGTTACCAAGAAGAGGTTTGCCCACTGAACCCATCAGAGCCCCGGGGAGACCGGAAGGTGGTGGACCACAGCCTCTCCACCACAGAAGCCAGGGGAACCGCCGCGAAATCACGTTGGCAAAGAGTGGGGATCACCAAGAGGCTCTTCGGCAGAAATTCGGAAGGGAACAAAGAAACAATAGTATCCATAACCCTTTTAGGCTCCCGACGGTCATTGAGTGACCCGGTGACAGCCTTTGCTGATACTCCAAAACACAACCAGGTACAGATTGAGACTCACTACAGATTAAGACCTGTCCTATGCCAGGGACTCCCCTCGGGGAGTGGACAAAAGGAGGTGCCCCCCAAATCCGCCTTCAGGGCGGGACTTACTGCCCAGCCGTGGGGATCTGATCCACAGACAGTGTCCTGCTCTCGGATCCTTCAGGGTCCTGCTTCAGTCATCACCCGAGGTCACCCCCTGCCCCCTGCTTGCAAACAGTGACTGAGCACGGCAGGGGTGTAAGGACCCCGAGGTGGGGGACACTGTAATGGCTGTCCTTATCGCAAACCCTCTGCTCCGTTGACCAAGGCTCTGTTTGGCCTGCACTGCAATGTGTCTTTCCCCAGCTGCCCCTCTTTCCACCGGCGGTGCCCTCGGTAAACATCTCGTGCTCCACAGCTCCTCAGTCTCGGTCTTTGTTTCTGGAGAACGAGAGCTCCACCATCCCGTTAGTTCATAACCTCCATGGCCTTCTTATGAGGGAAGAATTATTACCCTGGGGCACCTGGGTGGTTCAGTCAGTTAAGGGTCTGACTCTTGGCTTCAGTTCTGGTCACGATCCCACGGTCGTCCGGCTCGGGGCTGACAGCACGAGCCTGCTTGAGCTTCTCTCTCTCTCCCTCTCTCTCTGCCCCTCCCCCGCTCACTCTCTCTCTCTCTCTCTCTCTCTCTCTCTTTCAAAATAAATGAATAAGCTTTTTAAAAAAGAATTGTCATCCCCATTTAACAGATGAGTAAACCGAGGCTCAGAGGAGCAAAACTCACGCGAGAGCGAGAGGACAAGCCTCCTCGGGGTAGGATGTCGTGGAACTGAGGTTTGACCTCTGCTTCCTTGCACTGCAGGTTCACTGCAGAGATCCCACTGTCCCAAGCAGCCTTCCACATTCCAGCCATTTTCCTCCTTGGCCTTGGCACACGCTGAGAAGTTCTTCTGCAGTTAGGTGTGTCGTCGACAGGGAGCGGACGGTAAATTGTCTAAGAAGAGAAGGCTCAAGGTTAACAATAAAGGCGGAGGGGATTCTTTCATTTATTGGGCGCTTACTGGAGTCGTAGCATTTCCATACAGAATTCTACTCGATGATGATAATAGCTGCCGTGTGGTGATGTTGACTAGGAGCTGGGCCCAGACTCATCAAACCCTCATTATAACTGATGAGGCTGGTGCTATTCACGTGCCCCCTGAAGAAGTGGCACAGAGCTGGGAGTCACTTGCCTGA
This sequence comes from Herpailurus yagouaroundi, assembly GCF_014898765.1. NCBI lineage: Eukaryota > Metazoa > Chordata > Mammalia > Carnivora > Felidae > Herpailurus > Herpailurus yagouaroundi. The sequence goes on from NW_024412377.1 coordinate 64,147,772, forward strand.
GGTCTCTGGAGTCTAAGAGTCAGGGTAAGACCCTCTACCTCAGCCCCCACGCGTTTCCCAACTCGGCTGCAGGGCTTTGCTAGCGAACCTCTGGGTAGCCATATCCCCATTCTATAAGGAGAATACCTAAGGCTCAGAATGGTGGATAAACTTACTAGAAAACTTCGCTTGTGAGGGTGGAGCCATATTCCAGGGCACATCTGCCCACCTCCAAAATCTAGGTCCTTTTTACCACCCGAGGTTGCCACGCTGGGGAGAAGCAAGGGACAGAACGCATCGGTTGTCCCAAGAGGACTCCGACCAGATTTTGCCGTAGGCCAGGTCCAATGGTGCCCAACTCCAGGGGGAAGGCGTGGCCTTGCCAGGAGAGGATGGGATGTCATGGAAAGGCAGATGCCCTCCTAGCCAGGAGCCTGCAGGGAGGATCCTGAACAGATTTGAATTCACATGCGTTTATTGGATGCTGACGACTCCCACATTCACAACCATCTCCATGCAGGCTTTTCTCCTGGGGTTGGGAGAAGGGTCCACGTACCCACCGGCCTCCCTTCCGGACAGCGCCACCCTCACTTCTCTGTCCATTCAGCGGGTATTTCTGGTGACCTGCTGTCATGTGCTCAGGATGCAGGGGTGAGCCCGACGCGCTTCTTGCCTGGTCAGAGCAGAGGGGGAGCCAGACGCGTATACAGGTGATTGCTGTGACCTTGTGCTCCCCACGCCGAAGAAGAGCAAGGAGCCTGTGTCTTTAAGAGGCTCCTCTTGTCTATGGGCCTCGGAAGCCCCTTCCGGATGACAGGAGAAGAGACAGCCACAAATCGGATCTCACATTTTTCACACGTGGTTTTGTGCTTTCTCCCTCACGGAAATGCAATGATGATTTGGTGAACCCGAGCGCGTGTGCTGGGCCCCCACACGGGCTACATCTTCCACCCGCACAGTGTCACAGCCCCCCGAAGACACTATCGTCCTGTGTTACAAATGGGCCCCACCCGTCACCCAAGTGCCCGTACCCAGGATCGTCCTCAACCGTCTCCAAACTTCCTTCTGCTCCTGGTTCCCCAGGTATCCTGGACTCCTCTCAGTCATTGTCAAGGGAGGTCAATTACAGCCCTTAGAATGTATTATCACTTTGCTTCGTCTCTGTTCCCACCATTCACTTCCCCCCTTGTGAACCAGCCGCCTCCCTGGGGTTCCTGCCTCCAGTCCCTCCTCCTCCAACACCCTTCATGCCCATCATCCTAAAACACAAGGGTCCCCATGTCATTTCCTGTCTCATCTTCAGCTTGGCATCACCTCCTGGACCCTGTTCTGTTCTAGGCCTTCCTCCATCCTCTGTACCAAATGCACCAGGATCTCATGCCACGGTGTCTTTGCACATCATGTTCTCTCCAAACGTATCCTGGACCTCACTTCTGCTGGGACACGTCCCTTGCACCCCCCACATACACCCAGTATCCCAAGCCCCAAATGCTTCCCTCCATCGGAACACTTGTCTCACTGTTACAGGGGCCTACGAACAGGCTGGCCTCCCCCTCTGGAAGGTGTGAGCCCCTGAGAGCGGAGACAATGTCTTCTGCCACATTATATTGTGGTAACTTAGAGTCTGGTACCTGTGCGGTACTAAAAAACCTTCATGAACGGGGCGTCTGAGTGGCTCAGTCAATTGAGCGTCCGACTTCGGCTCAGGTCATGATCTCGCAGCTCGTGAGTTCGAGCCCCGCGTCGGGCTCTGTGCTGACACGGCTTGGAACCTGGGGCCTTCTTCGGATTCTGTGTCTCCCTCTCTCTCTGCCCCTCCCCCACTCGCACTCTATCTCTCTCTCTCTTGCAAAAATAAGTAAACATTAAAAAAAATTTTTTAAAAACCTTCATGAATGAATGAATGAATGAACGAACGAACGAATGGAGTCCGCCACCCCAGTAAGCTCTCTGATGAGGAAACCCTCCTACATATCTTGTCCCCACCAACCCCAACCACGAGATCTTATCTAAACGTCTGCCTCTGTCGCTGTGTCAATCTTCCAGCGCGGCCTGAGCCTCGGGGACCCACGGGTAAATCATTCGCAGCAGCCAGAAGCGTCCTTTAGAGAATGAGTCATGTGGTCTTTGCAGGCACAGGCTGGTGACCCGCAGAGAGTTTGTCTGCAAACACCCTTGTGGGCAGCCATTCGGTTTCCTGAGCCTGAGGAGGCCTTTATTTCAGATTCCAAACTTTATTGCAACTTCTGAGTGACTGCCTGACCTCGTTTGTAACCTTGCAGCGCTTACCATGATTCATCTCTCCAGGAAACCAGGTCTCCCCCGGGTTTGCCCAGCGCTATTGGGGGCAGGCATGCCGGCTGGGAGTGGCACTGCAGCGAGGGGAAAGGCCCTTCGCCATTTGCTGTCTCCTGAGTGGCCTCTGAGGAAAAGCCTGGTGTCCGCAGCCACAGAGCAGAGTAAAGGGCGAGGAGCTGGACCCTGGACCCAGCCCAGCGGGTAATCAAATGCCGAGGTCCCCATGGCGAAGCTCATGGCCGAGGTCCCCATGGCCCCCTTCCAGTCATCCGGTGGTTCCAAACCGTTTTGGTTCAAATCTTTGCATCTTCTGAACCCAGCGCTTTGCGCCCTCAGCTCTCCCACGGTAACAGGAGGCAGACGATGCGCGGTGTCCTTTAAAAATGACAAATTCTGGGGGCGCCTGGGTGGCGCAGTCGGTTAAGCGTCCGACTTCAGCCAGGTCGCGATCTCGCGGTCCGGGAGTTCGAGCCCGGCGTCGGGCTCTGGGCTGACGGCTCAGAGCCTGGAGCCTGTTTCCGATTCCGTGTCTCCCTCTCTCTCTGCCCCTCCCCCGTTCATGCTCTGTCTCTCTCTGTCCCAAAAATAAATAAAAGTTGAAAAAAAAAATTTAAAAAAAAAAAATGACAAATTCTGAAGCAAAGCGCTGTAATTTTTAAGACTGTTTGTGGAAGATTAACACACATACCACGAAGTACACACATCATAAGTATGCAGCTTACTGAGGGGCCTCCAAGGCACACCTGAGGCTGAATCCCCACCTTAGCTGCCCAGACTTGCCAAGTCACATGCCCTCTCCGAGCTTCGGTTTCCTGAATTCTCAAATGGAGTTAAAAACCAGTCTCGCAGAGAGTCAGGCTTTCATTACAAACAAATCTGAAATCCTATCCACTTGCGTCCTCCCCCAACCCATGATCACGCTATCCCCTCACCCTGGCTTTACATTGTTCTTCGCAGAACATACCACCATCTGACGTGTTATTTGTTATTTGCTTACATTTGCTTATTTTTTCGCTCCCCATTAGAAAGTCAGTGGAGGGAACTCATTTTGTTCGCTCCTCTGGCCCCACAATCACATCGGTGCCTGTGCGTGGGAAGTTCTAAATGAATTTTTGCTGAGTGCACGAAGCCAGAGGTTTGGAGGACTGCTAGAGCGGTGCCTTAGCATCTGGGAAATGCCATTAGGACGGCTGTGGTAAAAGGAAAAACAAGAGCAGAAAATAACCAACGCTGGAGAACTCGTGTAGGAATTGGAACCCTTGGGCGTTTGTCGGTGGGGATGTAAAATGGCGCAGCCATTGTGGAAAACAGTAGGGAGGTTCCTCCCACCCCAAATTAAACACAGGCTTGCCGTACGATCCAGCAACTCCACTTTGGGGTATATACCCGGAAGAATAGACCAAGAATGGAAAGAATGGAACACAACAAGTACGCGCACACCCACGTTCATAAGCAGCGTTATTCACAATAACCCAAAGTAGAAGCAACTCGAGCGTCCACGGATGGATTCATGGGGACACAAAATGTGATGTATGCATCCACTGGACTACCACTCAGCTTGGAGAGGAAGGACATGTTGCCCCATGCTGTAAGATATGTGAACCTTGAGGACGTTGTGCTCGGTGAAACAAGCTAGACATTGAAGAACAAAAACTGTATGATTCCACTGATAGAAGTTCCTAGAATAGTCACATTCATACTGATAGACAGTAGAGTGGTGGTTTCCAGGGGCTGGGCCTGGGGGCGGGATGGGGAGTGGGGAGTTATTGTTTGATGGGGCCAAAGTTTCAGTCTGAGACGAAAAAGTTCCGGAAATGGATAGAGATCATAGTTGCGTGTCACTGCCCTTGTACTCAATGCTACTGAACACTTCAAAATGGTTAAAATGGCAAATTTTAGGGGCACCGGGGTGGTTCAGTTGGTTATGCGTCCTACTTTGATTTTGGCTCAGGTCACGATCTCACAGTTCGTGAGATGGAACCCTGTGTTGGGCTCTGTGCTCTGACAGTATAGAGCCTGCTTGGGGTTCTCTCTCTCCCTTTCTCTCTGCCCTTGCTCCCCCTCTCTCAAAATAAATAAATAAACTTAAAAAAATTGAAAATTAAAATGGCAGGGGCGCCTGGGTGGCGCAGTCGGTTAAGCGTCCGACTTCAGCCAGGTCACGATCTCGCGGTCCGTGGGTTCGAGCCCCGCGTCGGGCTCTGGGCTGATGGCTCGGAGCCTGGAGCCTGTTTCCGATTCTGTGTCTCCCTCTCTCTCTGCCCCTCCCCCGTTCGTGCTCTGTCTCTCTCTGTCCCAAAAATAAATAAACGTTGAAAAAAAATTAAAAAAAAAAAGAAAATTAAAATGGCAGATTTTATGTTATATATATTTTGCTGCAGTAAAATACAAAAAAATTTAAAAATGTGAGAAATGTGGAGTAGTAACCCAGTAGGCAACCCTACTGATTTTGCACCCCTGCCCCAGGCCCAACTAATTTCAGAAAATCTTCCCTAAACCTCTTAGTATCAAGACTGCATGTGGGGGCTCCCGGGTGGCTCAGTCGGCTAAGTGTCCGACTTCGGCTCAGGTCATGATCTCACAGTTTGTGGGTTCGAGTCTCGTGTCGGGCTCTGTACTGACAGCTCAGAGCCTGGAGCCTGCTTTGGATTCTGTGTGTCCCTTTCTCTGCCCCGCCCCACTGGTGCTCTGTTTCTCTCCCTCCCTCTCTCTCTCTCTCTCAGAAATAGACATTTAAAAAATAAAAATATAATATAAAAAATAAAAAGACTGCACAATCTTCAGCGTGGCTTTCTCCTGTCTTGCATTCACATCACGTCAAGGAGTCTGGGCTCTCCAGCAAGAACTTCGGGGCAAAAGGAAAAGGGAAGAGACACGAGGACATGCTGAGCACCCACCTCATGTCAGGCGGGAAGCCTTGTCCCCTCATTGTATCCCCACAACAGCCCTGGTTTTCCAGATGAGGAATCTAAATCCCAGAGGGAGATGAACCAGCCTGCTTAGGACCACATTTTATTAACCATTATTGAGCACCTACCATGAATTTGGCACTTTGCTAGGTGCTGAGGTTCTGGAAATGAACGAGGCCAGTCTCTTGGCCGTAAGGGGCTTCTTGTCTTGTGGAGAAGGCAGGCGATGAGGTAGGCAACCACAGTACCATGTGATGAGAGGTGAGGTGGGGAGGCTAGGCGACATAAGCAGGGCACGCACACAGGACAGGCTGGGAGCACCAGGAACCGGATGGCCCACACCTTGATCTTTGACTTCCAGCCTCCAGAAGGGTGAGAAATAAGTTTCTGTGGTGTGAACCACCCCGTCTGTGTTGTTTTGTTATAGCAGCGCAAGCTGACCAAGATGGGGGTCAAGATGGAATTCATTTGTCTCCAACATCCCTCATCTATTTTCACCATAGCGTAACGCTTCCTAGAATGTAACGAGTTAGGCTTATTTCCCTACCTTTTCGTATCATCAGTAATACTCAGTAAGGCCGAGCATTCAGTAGATGCTTTATGAGTCCTGTGGGCCAGTCCTGGGGCTCCCCTGGAGGACCTGGGGGGCACAGCACACAGGCTCTGTGGGCACGTACGATGCACGGGCATTGTGTGTGGGTCCACAAAGTATGAGAGAAAGGCCATTGTCACCTGTCTCTGGGAAAGGCTCTCCGTTAGTAAGTTTGCCAGTAAGTCTGGTGGCAGTTGCCACAGAATTGTCACGTCACAGTTGTAGCTGAGGAGCTGAGGCGAGCAGAGCGGGAAAGGGAGGGTCAAAGCTGTTGTAACTTGATTTGGGGAGCTTAGGTGCTGATGGTCTGATTTGCATTTTGCAGAATTCTAACAGATCCTTACATGCCCACTGCACACTCCTTGTTTGGGTTTACACATTCACATCCCCTAAAGCCCTCCATAAAGAATTTGGGCTAGAAGGCTCTATCTATCTATCTATCTATCTATCTATCTATCTATCTATTTGTCTATCTATTTAGTTAGTTGTTTAAATTTGGATTCAAGTTAGTCAACACATAGTGCAGTGTACTATTGGGTTCGGGAGTAGAACCCAGTGATTCATCACTTCCTTGAACACCCAGTGCTCATCCCAACAAGTGCCCTCCTTAACGCCCATCACCCATTTAGCCCATCCCCCCCAACCCATCTCCCCTCCAGTAGCCCTCAGTTTCTTCTCTATATTTAAGAGTCTCTTGGGACACCTGGGTGTCTCAGTTGGTTAAGCGTTGGACTTAGGCTCAGGTCATGATCTTGGCTCAGGCCCACTTCAGATCTTCTGTCTCCCTCTCTCTGTCCCTCCCTCCCCCTCCCCTTCCCACACACATTCTCTCTCTGTCTCTCTCTCAAAAATAAATAAACATTTTTTTTTAAAAAAAAGAGTCTCTTATGGTTTGCCTCCTTCTCTGTTTTTATCTGATTTTCTTTTTCTAGAAGATTCCATTTAGGATCGAGTTGTCATCAGCATTAAGATCTGCATTTCAGAAGACCACGAACTACTTTCTGTTTTGTAGTTCACCGCTGTGAGAGAGGACTCCAGTGCTGAATTTTGTAATAGTCACACCGTAATTACGTGTACCTGTCCACCTACAGATTGGTCAAATCACTAGATCAAAGTCACTCAGGACAGAAGTCCTTACAGAGATCACCACCTTGCTGCAAGATGGGAAACAGGCCCACGCAGGAGATGGACAGGCCCGGGTTACTGGGAGAGCCAACTCTCCAAAATGCACTAAAGCCCCTACTATGTGCTAGGGCATCTGAGATACAAACGACAAGTAGAATACTATCTTCTTATTAACTAGGAATCCCACATGCTCCCACTTCTTGTTAAACAAGACTTGATTTGGATTTAGGTTTGTACCCCTTTGTGTCCTAGGGTAAGAATCCCACATTAGTTGATCACTTGGTCTGTGCCAGAGATCAGGCTGGGCTTTTTGCAACCACTAGCTTGTTCAAATCTTACCAAACTAAGAGCTAAATATTAACATAACCATTCTGTAGTAGATGAGAAAATTGAGGCTCAGAGAGGCACCTTATCTTGCCCAAGGTGGCATAGCTGGCAAGGGGCAAAGCCGGGATTAGAACCCATATCTGCCTGTCTTCAAAGCCTTTGCATCTTAATCCTTTGTCTATGGCCAACCATTCTTTCTAAACCCTCCATAGTGGATAATACTTGGCCCTTGGGGGGGGAGTCCAGAAACTCTTCGCGGATGAGTCCACTCATGGGGTTCCCAGATCCCAAGAAAATTCTGCAGGAGGAGGCGGGAGCCTCTTTTCCTTCGCTTCCCTTACCATTCCTCTATTTTATTTATTATTTTTTAAGGCAGCTCTACACCGGACGGAGGGCTGGAACTCGTGACCCTGAGATCAAGAACTGCGTGCTCTGCGGACTGAGGCAGCCAGACGCCCCTCCTTACTATCACTTTATAAGCTCAAGAACTAGCCTTGTGCAACCAGCACCAGGCCAGGCACAGGGTAGGTATATTGATGAGCGAGACAGCCTGGGTAGGTGAGCTCCAGGGAGGAGGAAGCCATTCTCGGGGCCAGCAGACAGACTGACTCTGAGAACTCTTGTGCTCCAGGGAGGAAGACGCCTGTGGTTAATTGCGGAGGCTGTCCAGTTTGCCTCCCCGGCTTCAGCTCTTTGATTCACAATAGTTTAGCTCATTCCTCTGCGCCCTTCCCTTGGGGTTATGTCACCCAGGTGAACAAAGCCTCTTTTCAAGGACCCTGAAGAAACCAGATTATGTTATGGGTCCCACAAATTAAAGGCCTGGAGAGGAGGCCTCTTATTTGGGGATAATCACCATTCGTTCTCTGTTTGACGACTCACTTGAAGATAATTAGAGCTTCACTTTCTTTACTTGAAACAACCTTTTCTGTCTTCCTTTGTCCTTGGCCTGCCAGCCCCGGAGCCGACTCTCGTGGGTGCCGCAGTGAGGCAGGTGACGTCGGGAAATGCACGCCCGGTCCCCACCCTTCAGCAAGAGCTGTCCAAACAAATGCCGCGGAGACCGTCTTTAAAACTGAACCCAAGGGGTCTAGATAAGATACACGTTCAAAGCTTCACTAATTCAAATCTTTAGTGGACGCTCGTTCCGCATCTTTAACACACACAGCTCTAGAAAAAACAAACTAGGGCCCTGCCTCGCGGAGCTTACACTGTAGTCATGGAGACAGAGAAAGGACGCGAGGAGCTAGACTCGCCTGGAAATGAAAATAATTTTAACAATCAAAATAATTGTAGCGATAAACCTTTGTTCAGAAGGTAAACCCCTAAGAGTTGGTGGTTATTTTTCCCGGGTACCAGAGGAGGAGTGATAATAGCAAAATCACCACCATAATAATAGTAATAATCAGATCTTGTTTAAGGAAGCAATAAAGGAGCAGGCCAAATTTATTCATTATTAAACTAGGAGTTGCTGGGTAGATTCCTGCTAGAAGGAAGTGACCGATACCCAGGACCTGGGACTATTTTTGGTAAACAGATTTGTTCTTTCGTTGCGTACCACATTGTTGCAGGAAACCAGAACATCTGTGGAATGGGGTTTTCATTAACTGAATTCTCTTTTCTTTTCTTTTTTTCTTGTATAACAATCACTATTCATAATACAATGATGATTCGTTATCTTTCTGGGCCTTCAGACCATCGTTCCAGGCATTAGTGATTCTTCAGTTCAAGTCAATTGATATTCATTTCTCTGAGGTTGGGGCTGGGGTAAGACGCAAGTGAAAAAATTCATCTCTGTGGATAAGGAGAACTAAGACATTGGAATGCCATGTTCTCACTCCAGATGATTTTGGGAGTGAGAGTTCTTTTTTTCTTCTATAATAAATCTCAGTCATGTCTAGACTTCTGTTTAACACAATGTTTAACTGTGTGTCCTTTTTTACGACCTCTAATTTGAGGGAATGAATACGTAGTTGTGCAATAAGGAAAAATTTTTAGAAATTCAATTAGGAATTGGCAAGTTCATAATCATCATGGAGATTTTAATATACTTCTCAGTGATGGAAAGATCTAGAAAGAAAGAGGAAAATAAGAACCATATAGAAGCTTTGACCAACATGGACACACACAACCCCCATCTAATGAACTTATATAAAATTTTGCAGCCAAGAAACAGAACATGTATGTATTTCCTGTTCACATGGAGTATATGCAAATATTGAGCAGATATTATGCTTAAAGTAGCTTCAGCAAATACTAAAGAATCAAAGTCATAGGGGTAACCCTCTAACCACAATGCAATGAAACTTAAAACCGAAAGCAAAAAGGTACAAGTAAACAACATACATTTAGAAATACCAACAAAAGATACTTGTAAATAACTTGTCAAAGAAGAAATTATAATGAACATTACTAATTACAGTGGATGATGGAAATACTATTGTTGAAATATGTGAACTCCAGCTAAAGGGACCATTAGAGGGAAATTTATAGCCTTAAAGAGAAGTATTAGAAAACGGAAAGAGAAGTTAGTACGATAATCTTTTAATTCAGAAGTTTGTAAAAACAAAACCCATTCTTTATGCCTGGAATATATACAGTTTTTAAACTGACTCACTGGTAGGCAGTCCCACATATAAATAAGCTTACACAAAGAAAGGAGGGATTAGTCTGAAGGAAAACTAGAAAAGTTCTACAGGGAATCAGACCCTGCTAATGTAAAAACAAAACAAAACAAAACAACACAAAACCAAAAAATGGAAACTACCTCTCACAACAGAGAGTATAGGAGGCGATTGTTGCATTACAAATTACTTCAAAATTTGGCAAATTAAAAAAGAAAACAACATTTTTAATCTTCCCGTGTCTGAAGGTCAGAAGTCCAGGTGTACCTTAGCCAAGTGGTTCTGACTCAGTCTCTCATGGGTCACATGAAGCCATCGGCTGGGGCTATAGCCATTTGAGGTCTCAAGTACCACTACAGAATTTGCTTCCAAGTTCACCCACATAATTTATTGCAGGCAATTATGTTCTCCACCGGGTTCTCCTCCCTGGCGATTAAATCCCTTGCCGCATGGGTCTCTCCAAAGATGTGCTTACAACATGGCATCTTGCTTCACCTAGAGAAAATAATTTCAGGACACAAAGCCAGTCTCCAAGATGGAAGCCATAGTCTTCTACGACCTAATCTCGGAAGTGACGTGCCCTCACCATCTTTTGTGTATCACACAGACCCACCCTGGTACAATGGGAGGTGGCACTACGCAGCATGGGAATACCAGGAGGGAGGATCATCAGGGACCTTCGTGGAGGCTACCTACCACAGAGAAAGTCTCAAAACAATGGAATTTGTGCTTGGCTGCTAATCCTCACCACGGTGGAGAATAGGTGAGAAAAATCCATTCCAACTGGACAAAATCATTAGACTTCCCTTTGGGATTCAAACGATCTTGAAATTCAAGGAGGGACAGTGGCCTCTGGGTTGGGTTTCTTGGCATTTTGATTGGGACTTAGGTGAACTCTGTTATGCTTTGCTTTCATTACGAACCTTTAAATCTACTTTTCCCCCAAATAATTTTAGCCCCCCAAGCCCCTTAACACATTGTGCCAATCCACTCTCCCCATCATTTTCAAGTTGCTGTCTCCTCAAAGGGAAATTTGATTTAAATGTTTTTGATTCCTCTACACGAAAGTACTGAAATCCAAGTTAGCAAGAACTTTTGATAGCCAACAAATCCTCCGATTTCATTTGGAAGTCGCAAGGCTTATTTTTCTCAAAAATATGAAATCAGGCTTTGCCAAAGAGTCAATAAAACCCTGACTCAATGAGAGTTAAGTTTAACCACCCACAAATCAAAACATCTTGCTAACTTGAGGCCAGACTGAAGGTTTTTGTTGTTGGTTTAAAATATTGAATTGACCACCCCACCCGCTCCTCCCTGTAACTGAATTGTGAAATGATTTTCTGTCTTGTGGACATGTAGACACGGAAAAAAGTAAAATGCTGAATTAAGATAATTCAATTTGTTTAAAGACCTCTCAGAGATATGAGCTCTTTGTCTCGAGTTTCTTCCTACTTCAATCATGCTACCCTGGGACTCGGGTGATTTTTATGGAGACTCAGAGCCAATCTCACTTGCGGCCCCCTGCCACTGCTCCCCCACTGGCTTTTTATTGTCACTTTTCACTACCTTCTCATTATCTTCAGATAGATCCTACCATGGCATTCATGGCCCAGTGTCAACCTCTTTTCCTCACGTCCTCTTCCTCTGTCCCACCTGGGCTGGTTCAACTCCAGTCCTACAAGAAAGCTCGCCATTTTCTGAATGGGTCATGAACTTGCAGACCCAAAGTCTGTGCACGGGCTGTTCCCTTGGCTTAGATGCTTTTCCCTCACTCACTGCCTGGAACCATCCCATTCCCTCTTCGAGGTACCTTTCAAATGTCATCTTTTTTTTTTTCCCCTGGGGAGTCTTCTCCGACACACCTCCTCCTTCGACACCCAGGAGCTCCACCAACTCGATGAGAAATTGTAAAAATCTTTATTCCACTGGGCAGGAGGCCTCACCCAACTGCAAGAGAAAACGAACACTACAGTCTGTGGTGCTCCCACGAGGAAAACCAAGCAGGCATAGTGAACAGATAACCAGTCTCATTGGTCATTGGCCTCAGTAAGTTCCGAACATCTAGAAGGAAGGGGCTGGGTCTTCCCTATTGCTGCAACTTTAACACCTAGATCTACACGTAGCATGTACTTAGTGGGCACTTGTCACACATGCACATTAATGGATGCCGCTGTGGTTGCTGACGTTGCTTGAAAACTTCCTCGACCCTCCACTCCACCTCTGTGGACGTAGAAATAGTCTTAGGCTGTAGCTCAAACAAAACGGAGAAATGAATCAATTACCTAGATCATCCAAACAATCCTTCTGACTTTAATGACTGGTTAAAGGGATTTGCCCACCTTCTCCCTAAATAACCGATATGTCACTTCAAATCATAGCTTTGATGTCTAGTTTCTTTTCATTTGTTTGGGCAAAGTCACAATAACAAACATGACTTTTTCCTAATGAGCAAAATTATTTTTCAGCATTTGTCTTGGGCATGGCAACAGAGCGTTTCCTATCCACAAGCAACCTGGTAACCAAAGCTTCCGTGCCTAAGCTTCCTCGGATTCTCAGATGGCAACAACTTCTGGAACTTGATTTTCTTATAGAAAAGTAGGAATGGAGGGCACCTGGGTGGCTTAGTCAGTTAAGTGTCTGACTTTGGCTCAGGTCATGACCTCATGGTTTGTGGGGTCACGTCCTGCATCCGGCTCTGTGCTGACAGCTCAGAGCCTGGATCCTGCTTCAGATTCTGTGTCTCCCTCTCTCTCTGCCCATTCCCCACTCACGCTCTGTCTGTCTCTCTCTCTCTCTCCCCAAAATAAATAAACATTAATTTTTTTTTAAAGAAAGTAAGAATGGGTGGTAGAAATGGGTGAGAGGGGAGGATAAAATGAGACTGCTTCACTCAAAGTCTACTGATCCAAATGTAAACTCCTCTAAAAAAATACCTTCACAGCAACTTCTAAATTGGTGCTTAACCAGTTGTTGTTTGGCCAATGGGCATTTGACTATGGCATAGCCAAGTTAACAAATGAAGTTAACCACCATTGCTCCCTTGTCCTTATGCCTAAATACTCAGTTCAGTGGCTCCTCTGCTCAGAGACTTGCCAACTCCCCAGTTGGGCTTGGAGTCTCCTTTGATTGTCCCCAACAGAGCACTTGCTATCAAGTATTTTTGCTTTCTATTTATTCATCTGCTTCTCCCACTTGACTATGAGCTCCTCAACAGCAAGTATTTCCAATGAACGCATATCAAAAAGAAAGCAAAATAGGAGTGTCCTGGCAATACGTGAAGCTTTAGGTATAAAGCTTTGGGATTAAAATGAAAGAAATAAAAAAGAAAGTCCTCCCAAAGTCAGAAGATGAGACCAACTGTATTTTCCAAAGAATCCATCCCACAGGTTCTTCTTCTGATGTACCAGTGACACTTGTGCCATTGAGTGGTGGAGTCTATGCTCCCTCCCCTTGAACCTGTGCAAACTTTTGTGACTCTCTCAAAATATGTGATAAGAATGATGTGGGTTTCAAGGCTGGGTATAAAAATGTAGTGCACTTCTGCCTTGTTCTCTTGAGACTCTTGCTCTTGGAAACCAGTGCCTTCATGCAAGGCAGTTGGGTAGCCACACAGGCCAACACCAACCACTGGACAGAGAAATGACTGATTAAATCTTCAGATGATTCCAGCCCCCAGTCTCTGTGTCTCTGTAGCCTTCAAGCTGCCCCCTGCTGACACCAGGAGGAGTAGAAAAGAGCAGACCCCACTGAGCATTGTCCAAATGGAGACTGTGAGAAAATAAACGTCTATTGCTGTCACATATTATTAAACTCCAACAGCAGATAAGTGGAACGGAGAGTCAAATGGAGAAACTCTAAGGAAGGTGGGAATTCAGGGGGAATTCAGAGGGATGTGTAGTCTTGGGGGAAAAAAATCACCAAATCCAGATAGGCTGGACCTCACGTTTCTTTGTAGCCTGGTTTGTTTGATTACTGCCTTCACTGTAACTTTTGTGTATTTCTTTTATGCCATTAAAGTTTGTTTATTTGCTTTGCAAAAATATGTTTTCATGTTACCTTAAGTAGAATCTTATTTTTAATCAAATGGTCCATTCATTTGATTTTTAAAAATTTTTTAAAATATTTATTTTTGAGAGAGAGAGAGAGACAAAGCATGAGCAGGGGAGGGGCAGAGGGAGAGGGAGACACAGAATCCAAAGCAGGCTCCAGGCTCTGAGCTGTCAGCACAGAGCCTGACACAGGGCTCAACTGTGAGATCATGACCTGAGTTGAAGTCGGATGCTTAACTGACTAAGCCACCCAGGTGTCCCGGTCCATTAATTTTAAATAAATAAATAAGTGATGATTTTTTTTAATAAGAATAGCCAAATCTTTCCTTGAGGCTCAACAAATGATAGACAGATAGATAGACAGACACATACAGACAGACAGGCTTACGTAGAGATAGATCTGCACCTGTAATGCTATTTTGCAATATTTACGGGGATAGTTTTAAAGTTGAGGCTAGCTTCATGGAGCACCCGTTTTATATATGGCGAGCACTCCGTGGAGGCTTTACATGCACCGACTCATTTGTGTCCTCCCCAACATCTTTGCAAGCTTTACAGCCCCTTTTACAGATGAGGAAACTGAGGGTCATATTGCCCAGGCCACACGTCTCAGGGGTTAAGCTGTGTGAACCCCAGGCAGCGTGATTCCGGAGCCTTCCTCTTTTTTTTTTTTTTTTTTTTTAATTTTTTTTTTCAACGTTTATTTATTTTTGGGACAGAGAGAGACAGAGCATGAACGGGGGAGGGGCAGAGAGAGAGGGAGACACAGAATCGGAAACAGGCTCCAGGCTCTGAGCCATCAGCCCCGAGCCTGA
>NW_024412377.1:64162589-64164469 GCF_014898765.1 Herpailurus yagouaroundi
TGGGACAGAGAGAGACAGAGCATGAACGGGGGAGGGGCAGAGAGAGAGGGAGACACAGAATCGGAAACAGGCTCCAGGCTCTGAGCCATCAGCCCAGAGCCCGACGCGGGGCTGGAACTCCCGGACCGCGAGATCGTGACCTGGCCGAAGTCGGACGCTTAACCGACTGCGCCACCCAGGCGCCCCAGGAGCTTTCCTCTTTAACCACTGTCCTCACTCCGTCCATCTGAAAGGCCGTCTGAACATTACCGGGGGCAGACGAGATGTCCGACCTAGGCCCCCGTCCCTTTCTTTCCTAATAAGTGGCATGAAGCTCCTATAAACTAAGCCGGGGCAAGCCTGCCTGTGTTTATCTTCCCTTTCCATTCCCAGCAGAGTTTACACACAGTAGGTACGCATAAATGTGTGTCGACCAACGCCTCCAGTGAGGTGGCCTTTTGCATTCGGGCACTCCCAGCGTGCGTGGAGGAGGCAAGGTCAGCAGGAAGAGAGCCCAGAGCGTCAGAGAAGGGCTTTCTTTGTTGATGTGTTTTGGAGAGCCAGCACATCTTGGACACATTAAGAAGTGGCATGAAGGCAAATGGCACCTTCACTCAGTCCTCTTTCGGGGGAGGAGGGGACGCCAGGGAAGAACCTTCCCTTTTACATAGAAAGAGAAGTCGCTGAATGAAAGTGCGTGGTCGGCCCCTGAGAAGCGTGCCCCTCCGAGCGGGCTGAAATGCATTTTCCACCGAGCTCTGGGACAGATGAGGCCGGCGTGAATGTCAATCCTCCCCTGGCCCCCCAGCCCCCTGGTAAAGGCGATATGAAACAGAGGCCTCCGGAGGACCGCACCGCAGCGCATTGCGCGTTCCGGCCACTGTTATAAAGCAGGCCAAAGCCACGTCAGGTCCAATTAGTGTCAACGAGGAACATCTGTATTTCGGCACCCACGTAGCCGAACTGCAAACATTTCGTAATTACAGCCCCTCGCACACACAGCGTGTTAGGAGATGCGGTGTCCCAGTATGAATCACAGGCGCATTTTTGAGAGCCGTCAGCAGTCTCGGTCTGGCCAGGCTGCCGTTAACGGACCGCCCATCGGAGCATTTCTCTAAAATATTGAATTAAGCACAGTCCGGCTTTTTCCTCTTATCTGTGAAATCTTGCGGTTGGGGCTTGACTGTTTTCATAAAATGAAATATATAAAAATGTATAAAATGCAAATAAAGTTGAGGTTAGAGTGGTGTGGTTTCTCTTTCTCTCTCCCTCTCTCTTTTTTTGAGAAAGACATCTGGTTTCCCCCCTCCGCTTTTCCCTTCGGTGTTTTCAGCTGAAATGTAAAGGTTCAATTGTCAAGTGCAGTCTGAAAGGCTCCAATTCCAACTGGTTTTTCACCTCATCGAGAAGCAAGTCTGGTTATAAGGGACCCAACCGGTCTGGGACATTTTCTCATGCACAGTTTTCCCTGGGCAGACTGATGGATACTGGCTTTGCAGTCCAGGAAATCCAATAGCCCCGGGTTCAGAGTTGAAGATACTTTAGAATTCTTATGGTGCATTCAGTGGGGCCTCATAGAAATAGAAGGCGTGGACTTGAGGACGTTATGACTCTTTCGATAAACTTGCAACAGTCTGGACAGATGTGTCCATAAGTCACCATGCTCAAGGAATTTGAAACTTCCTCCATTGCCACTTTGTGGTGACACCCTGACCTATTTTGGATCCTTGTCTCCTGACCCCATTTCCGGATACAGCCCCAATTTTGTCAGCAGACAGGACCCCAGTGGCTGCTCTCCCAAGACTGATGTCCCCCTCCCCCGGTGTGTAATTTTTAAGGTGGCCCCCGATGCAACTGATTGCTGGGAATTCGCTCCCAGCACAGCTAAGGGTTCCATCTCC
>NW_024412377.1:64164869-64199217 GCF_014898765.1 Herpailurus yagouaroundi
CAGCATTAATCTGCTGGTGTAAGAAGCTCCCTTTGGACCCTTGTATCGGGCACTTCCCTAAATGAAGGCGACTTCTTTTCCAGGATTTGCCTACTTTTGGTTCTTAGGATGTAAGTATTGAGGTCGAAGTTTCAACACATGGAGAGACCCAGAAAATGGTCAGCGAATTATTGCCCTTTATTTTATGTTCCATATGGCCTTGCGCAACATGCTGCTATTCCCCCCACAAGTTTTAGGTAGGGTGGCCAAATAATTTACCATCCAAGCCTATAATTCAGGGAACAGAGAGAGCACTATTAATGGTTACACTGGGATAGCAGGTGTGAAATGAGACTGTCCTGGGCAAATGAGACCTGTGGGCACTCTAGTTTAATCCTCTGCTTTACGGATTTCTTCTTTTTCGTATTTCTGAACTTGTCTGAGCCCCATCTACTTTGGTCGGGGGAGAGGCAGTTGAACGGGAGTCTTTCTCGCACAATCAGGAGTCTGCTTCAAAATAGCGAGGTGTTCCGAACTTTCTTGTAACCTCTCCTGGGACGGGCATGGTTGGGAGTGAAGTCTCCTCATCTGTGGGCCATTACCACGTTTTAGGCACACTTCACAAGCACCGTCTTGGTGGACCACTCTGTTTTCTTTTTTGTCACATCCAATTCAAGAGCCTTGGGCTTTACCCTCTCGTCCAGGGTTCTCAGAATGTCATGCTCGAGTCATCTGGGGAGGTGACCAGATGCCTGTTCCCAGGCACCTCCCACAGAGGGTCTGATCAGTGGGCCTGGGGAGTCGCTGAGCACTTTTAAACAAGGAAGTGCCATATCTTTGCAAGATGTATAGATCTATTCCACTGTAGGTCAGTCAAGGGCAGGGACGGATAGTTTCTTCTCCATCTCTGAAACCTAAGATCCCTGGTACACCGCAGGTCCTCAGTAGGTGTTTATTCAGGGACTGAATGGCCATTCTGGTCAACAGGATAGGTTGTAGACTGGAGACAATGAGACTGGAGACCAGGGTGATGAGGACGCAGTCTAGCGAAGGGAGGATGTGGCCTCAACCAGGATTGTGGCAGATGGCACAAGGACAGCGGACTCTCTTGCCCAGTTCCCAAGAGGAAAAAGAGAGAGAATCAGTGATCAGTGCCAAGCAAGGTCAATGGCCTTACTAATAACCAGTGGGTTTCAACCAAAGCTCCCCAGTAGGCAGTGCCCTTAGGGTGGGCAACCTGCGATGCAGACTCTACTCTTAAACCAGGGGTAGCTGATGAGTCGGGGGCTAGGGCTCCCACGTCAGGCAGTTGAGAGGGTTATTGAATGAAAAGCAAGGCCTGATTCTGGGAGGCAGGAAGACATGGGAGGGGAGATGTAAAAGGGAGGAGAGTTTAACCATGGGAAACAAGCTCCAAAAAAAAAAAATGGTTGTCTTTAGAGGTTATAGCCGTAATGCAAAACAGGTGCGTTTTAGAATTAAACTCAACCTGGAAACCCAGCTACTAGCTCTGTTGGTCTTGGCAAGTCACGAAATGCCTCAAGACCTATTTCCTCATCTGTTAAATAAGGATAGGAATAATTGTCTCAAAGGCATTTTAGTTAAAGGCAAACGATACACATAACATAGCCTGATGCATAGCAGGGGATGAATTAAAGTTTCTACTTTCGATTTTGAAATATTTCAAGCATCCGTCGTAGTGTGGGCAATCTGTAGTAAATGCTCACTAGTCCCTGCCTAGCATTGTCAAGGCCAATGTTTTACCTCATTTGTTTCAGTTTTTTTTTTAACGTTTATTTATTTTTGAGAGAGAGACAGAGCCTGAGCGGGGAAGGGGCAGAGAGAAAGGGAGACACGGAATCCGAAGCAGGCTCCAGGCTCCGAGCTGTCAGCACAGAGCCCGACGCGGGGCTCGAACCCACAAACCGTGAGATCATGACCTGAGCCGAAGCCGGACGCTTAACCGACTGAGCCACCCAGGCGTCCCCTCAGACAGTTTTTGAGAGAAACGAACTATTTCAGCTACGATTGGCTCTCCCTGTGTACCCCCTCCCTGGCCGGATTCCCACCTTTGTCAAAGGGGGATGTGCTGCTTGTCACTCCTAGACTATTTTAAATTATTCCTATTAGGAGAAAATTGCCAAGATGACCACTTTCCCCCATATGGCTTGGTACACATGTGTATCATTTGGTGCAAATGAGAGGTTTTACTGCTTCACATCAGCAATGGGGTTCGCCAGGTTTCTCCGTTTGTGCCAGTCTGTGTCATTGATTATTCTAAGGAAGGATAAGTGATAGCAGGATCTGCACCTCTGGATTTTCTTGGACTGCTCTAATTCAAATATAATGAATGGCCTGTGGTCCCTGTAAGTGACAACCACACTGGTTAGAAAAGGTAGTGAATATTTAGATCAAGCCTATGGCTGCAGTAAGTAAAGAACCAGCAAACCCAAGGCTATGGGGTGCCCTGGGCAGAAGGGGACCTTGAGGGAATGGCATTATCTTTTCCAAACCTGACCCTGCTTTCACATGGCCTCCTAAGGACCCCGATCATGCTGATTCTTGCATCCTGGATATTTTTTTATTTTCCCCTGAGACGAATCACGGGGGAAGAGATAAATTTTTAAAAATTCAAAGGCTTTAGTCAATACACAAATAGGGGCTTATAAAGATGATTAAGACATCATCTTTGTGTTTGAGGAGCTCAGGGGCTGGAGGAGGTGATACGAGCAGGGTGAGGGAGGCAGGGTGCAGGGGAGCGCAGAGGAGGGGAGACGCGTGGGGAGCTGCTCCGTCTGACAGTGAGCTTCCCCAGGGTGAGAACAATGTCTTGGGCAAAACCGTGTCCTGGGATGGGGCACCTGGTCAGTCAGGGGCCACACAGGTGACAGGAGGGAGGGAGTCACCTGCCATGGACGTGGAGAGTGGGGAACCTGGCTGTACAGACCCCACCGCAAGGTGACTGTAACCAATCAGGGACCCGAAAGGAAGACGGGCCAGAATCCACCCTTGGTGGTGGTCGTCATGGCACATGGAATTAAGGATTAAACTTCCCCTGTTTGAAGAGGTTAACTCATTCTATTGTTAACCCATTCTATGGTTCACGACCTAGATGCCGCATGTGTCCGTACGTGACCAGTTTATGGCCCTTGAACCACTCGAATGTCCTCTTCTGTATTCTCTAATAACTGCTGTCTGCTGAACGTGTACCTTGGGCCCCGGTGCTGCTAACCTCTTCCTATAGTATCTCATTATGCCTTCAGACCTGCCTCTCAGGAATGTGCCCGTGTTGTCCCTGTTTACAAAGGACAGAGAGATGGTCCGAGTCACGCGGCCGCTGGGTGACAGGGAAGACTGAGGCCCGTTCTGTTTGTCTCCACAGCCTGGGCAACTTGATTTTCCCCACAACAGTGGGAACGAGAGATGAAGAGAAGCCTCCTCATAAATGTGACGTAAGTTGCACCTTGTTGAAGGATTAGGAGTCGGCCAGACAGAGAAAGACGGGGTCGCGGGGAGTATCCCAGACAGAAAGCACACATTTGGGGGCCGAAGAGTGTTCTGTGTATCTCAGGGCATTACAGGCACAGGATAGAGGTGGTATAATGACAGTTCTTGACATAAAGCCATGGTTGAGTCAGTGTCTGAGGAGTCAGCACGAGTGACTGGAGCGCCTTTGGGATGTCCCTAAACACGGCACAGGGTAGGCCGTGTGGCGATGTACCGCATGAGCATCACATGAGATGCTCCCTGGGGCTCCCTGAGACATCTCAGGAAGGTGTGGACAGGAGAAGGCTGGCAAATGGAGACGGGCCAGCCATATTTGACTTAATATGACTTCATGTGTACACATACGCTGATGTGGAAACTTGGGGGTATATTTGCATTCACGTCACTGACCAGAAATACATCAAAATACAGAGCCCGTCCCATGGCCGGTGCTCGGGAAACTATCCCTGCAAAAAAGACATGACTATTTATGAAATGCAGGTCAGGAGTTCTGGAAACAGTGTTAGAGAAGAGTTCCCGTTTGGAGCAGCTCATTTCTGGGTGTCGTTTCACTTCCTGGAACTCTCCTCTTGCATTTCAAGGATGACCAGTTCTGTCACAGAAAGTTTAGAATCAGTTGAATCATGACTTCCAATGTCAGGGTTGACTAACTTTTGCCATAATTGAAGGCCATCGTTGCCTGGCAAGTAATAAGCTCATTTTCTGAGCTCAGGGAATTATGTCCCCCTTGGGAGCAAATATCAGCACTGAACTCCAGGAATGCAGCGCAGGGCACTCCGAGAAGCTTCTGGGCTCCTGACAGGATATACTGCTCCCGTAATCAGAGAAAGAAGTCTCCTCCTGACTCCAGAGATCCAAGAGTCATCAAGAGGTAGAAGAGGGTCCCGGGAGGTCCTGCAAGTCCACAGTTTATTGCTTGTGTCATAAAGAAGGCAAAGTCAAGGCCCTTTCCTTCCAGACCTCTCACAACCTCCCAGCTTCAGGAGGGCTGAGCTCCAAGGGAACAATGGCTTGGAGACATCCCAGCCATGAGCTCACACAGGAAACCAGCATCTCATGTCAGAATCAGTCTAACATGAGCTCAGGCTATTGGGCATTACAGCACCTGTGCTTTATCAATGAAAGCCTTCACTCCAGGCTCAGAACACTCCAGGCTCAGGGACTTTGCAAACCTGTGACCGATGTTTGCTCTGCACAGAGGCCATTAACTTAAATATTCTTCCTTCCCTTTGTGCGAGCTCTCTTCAGCCCAGTCCTTATGTAGATTTGGGATGAGCCAGGTTCAGAGTAAATGACTGGTGTTAAAACAAAAATATGTTAGGAGGCACCTGGGTGGCTCAGTTGGTTAAGCGTCCAACTTCGGCTCAGGTCAGCATCTCGCAGTTTGTGAGTTCGAGCCCTGAGTCTGGCTCTGTGCTGACAGCTCAGAGCCTGGAGCCTGCTTCGGATTCTGTGTCTCCCTCTCTCTCTCTCTCTCTCTCTCTCTCTCTCTCTCTCTGCCCCTCCCCTGCTTGTGCTCTCTCACTCAAGAATAAATAAACTTAAAAAATTAAAAAAAATTTTTAATCTTTATTTATTTTTGAGAGAGAGAGACAGACGGAGTGCGAGCGGGGGAGGAACAGAGAAGGGGAGACACAGAATCCGAAGCAGGCTCCAGGCTATGAGCTGTCGGCACAGAGCCTGACGCGGGGCTCGAACCCACGAACCGCGAGATCATGACCTGAGCCGAAGTCGGATGCTTAACCGACTGAGCCACCCAGGCGCCCCTAAAAAAATTTTTAAACAAAAATATGCTGACTGGTGGTGGGAGAGATGGTGATCAAGAGAAAAAGGAGATGACCTAGAAATTCCACATCTGGGTGTGCACCCAAAAGGATTGAAAGCCGGGACTCGGATATTTGCACACCCATCTGCATGGCAGCTTTACTCACGGCAGCCGAAGGGTGGAAACAACCCAAATGTCCATCAGAGGATGAGTGGATAGGCAATGTATCATATACATACAACAGAATATTATTCAGTCATAAAAAGGAAAGAGCTTCTGCTTCATGCCTCAACACAGATGAGCCTTGAAGATGTAACGTTAAGTGAAATAAGCCAGACACGAAAGGACACATACTGGATGGTTCTACTTCGACGAGGCACCTAGAGTAGTCAAATTCCTAGAGACAGAAAGGAGAATAGAGGTTACCCAGTGCTGGGGAGGTGGAGGAAGAAGGCATTAGTGTTTAATGAACATAGAGCTTCCGTTTGGGAAGATGAGAAATTCTGGAGGTGGACAAAAATGGCTAAAATGGGGCGGGGGGCGCCTGGGTGGTTCAGTCGGTTGCGTAGGACTCTTGATTTCAGCTCAGGTCCTGACCTCACGGTTCGTGGGTTCGACCCCCACACGGGGCTCTGCACTGACAGTGAGGAGCCTGCTTGGGATTCCCTCTCTGCCTTCTCTCTCTGCCCCGCCTCCACTCGCACTCTCTCTCAAAATAAGTAAATAAACTTAAAATATATATATTTACAAAACGGCTACAACGGTAAATTTTAAGTTCTGTATATTTCACCACAAGAAAAAAGAAGAGAGAAGGGAAGCCAGAATCGCACTGGGATTTATGCCTGACTGCCCGGTTTGAGAAATCCTGATGCCCACGCTACGCCCGAGATGAATTGCATCAGCATCTGGGGTTTTTTAAGCACCTGGGTAATTCCCAAGGGCGGCCAAGGTTGAGAAGCACGACTCTAGAACTTTGATACCCAAAGTACAGCCCAGAGAAGCACTGGGGTAAAACTCTCGCTCACTGAGCTCCAGCTGCACACCAGCTCCTTAGTTCATAGGAAGCAGACAGCTGGCTTACCAGTAAGGTTAAGCACACATCGTGGATCCCGTCCTAGGACAGTCTCATTCATGCCCGTCCCGGTCGCGTTATTAATTGAGCCCTCTTTCACTCTCAAAGCTATCCCAAATTAAATGATAAATTATCTGAGCCCCTGCCTGTGAGGCAATCATCACTCTGCCCTCTAAGTACGAGACACATACTACACCCGAAGAGATTTGGAAATTTATCCAAGGTCACACAGCTATTAACAGGTAAAAATGGGACTTGATCTGGGTTTCTCAATTATCCACGCTCCTGTTCTGTGCCCTGTGACCGTCTGTCCCAGGAGCTAGATCCAAAAATCATTTTCAGAGGCATTCCGAATGATGACATTTTTTCTTAGAGAATGTAAAAATGGAGTTTCTCCCTTGTTTCTTCTAAAGGTAGGGAAATGGGGTGGGGGGGGGAATGAATAAAACGCCCAATTGTTTGTGCTGTCAGTATTTATCGATCACCTACTATGTGCCGGGTGATTTTCTAAATGCGATACCACAGTGATAAAATGATCCTTATGCCGATCGAGTATGAAACCAACACAGAGTAGAGTCACCTATCCGTCATGAGGAGGGCTGTGGGGGAAAAACAGGGTGCTGTGGCCAAGAAAAATGGATAAAATTGAGGGTGATGGTCAGAGAACATTCTCTGGGGAGGTGGCGTTTAACACAGGACCTGAAAGAGCAGAAAGAAACCAGTTAAGCGATCTCTCTTCATCAGCGACTTGTTTTGCCTTAACAATAGAACCAGTTTGCTGGTTGCTAAGCCCAGTTCTTTGAACATGCGGCTCACGTCTCATAGACAGTTCTGGTAAAAAGCCTAACTCCATATTGGCATGGAGATTCGGTTCTCAAGATGCCTGGGACAGAGAGACGAGATGCAAACGTACCCGGCTTGGGTCTGGGGCTCTGTTATCGACGGTTTCAGCAGTACCTGCCTCTACCTGCCACAAAAGGAGGATTTCTGCGTCAAATGAGACAGAATCCCAAGCAGGCTCCACGCTGTCAGCGCTGAGCCCGACACAGGGCTTGAACCCACAAACCGTGAGATCACGACCTGAGCCAAGTCAGATGCTCAACTGACTGAGCCACCCAGGCGCCCCGAGGCACGATTATTTTTTAAATTTTGTACTGACGTATAAACTACGTGCAGGAAAATGTCTCTCAGTGCATTGTCACACCCACTCCCAGGAACCACCACCCACATCAAGAAAGAGAAAGTTACCAGCACCCCAGACACCCCCCACACTGACCTTTGTCATGAACACCTCCCTTTCCCCCCCGGTAAGCACCATACATTTGTCGTGCAATTGACATATTTTTCAAGCTTTGCATCTTAGACCTGACTGCCTTGTAGTAACGCTGGCTACTTATGTTCTTACCAGCCATGCATGAGCTGCCTTTCTCCCCAAATACCACAAACCAGGCCATCGTCATCCTCCTTTTATTTTGACCGACCTGATTGATGACAATAAGCTCTCAGGATTCCTTTGGTTTGTATTTGTCTAATGATGAATGAGATGAAATAGTGCGTAGTATGTTTAATGGCTGTTTGAATTTCTGGTGAGAATCACCTGTTCGTGTCCTTTGCCCGGTTTTCCTTGGGAGTGTCTTACTCATTTAAAAGCGTCCTGTGGGTGGCAAGCATTTTAATCCTTTGTTGACTTACACATGGCAAATATTTTCCCCAGTGTGTCATATGCTTTGTAGGTACCTTTATGATGCTCTAGCTGTTTCTCTCCTCCCATCCACTCTCGCTCCCTTGGTCATCTCACCAGGTCTTATGGGTTTCAATACCAGTTGTAACTGCTGTGGAATGAAATTGTGTCCCCCCCAAAACTTACATGTTGAAGCCCTAACCCCCAATGTGATTGTATTTGGAGATAGGGGGCTTTAGTAGGTAATTAGGGTTAAACGAGATCATGAAGGTAGGGCCCTAATCCAACAGGACTGTAAGAAGAGGAAGATCTCTCTCTCTCTCTCTCTCTCTGCCCCCTGAGGACACAGAGAGAAGGTGGTCCTCTATAAGCCGGAAAGACAGGTCTCATCAGAAATCAATCATGCTGGCGCTCTCTGATCTCAAACTTCCGTCCTCCAGAACAAATAAATGTCTGTGAAGCCACCCACTCTGTGATATTTTCTTAGAGCAGCCCGAGCTGCCGTATGCTGAGCCTGCCCCAATCTCTGTTTCCAGCCAAGGCCTTTATCGTGAACTTCACACTCTTCCTTCTAGCGGCCTCTTGAGTCCTGGCCTTGATGTCTAAAGCACACTCCAAACTCGGTCTGTCCAAAACGGGATCCTGATCTTCTCCCTACCTGCTGAGCTCACAGCCTTACCCAGTTTTCTAGGGGCTCCAGTTGCTCAGACGAACGTATCTGGAAGGCATCCTGGCGATTTCCCCCTGCTCATTCCCCATCCAGCCTCTCAGGAAATCCCATTGACTCTGCCTTTAGACCGTATCCGGACTCTGACCGTGTCCACTGGGTTCACCTGATACAAGCTGCCTTCATCGCTTACCTAGGTGGCCACAGTAGCTTCCTGGTGGATCTCCTTCCGGCTCTGGACCACCTGCAGTCTATTCTCAACATAGTAGCACAGCGATCCCGTTCAAACACAACAGATCCTGTCTTTCCTCTGCTCAAACCACTCCAGTGCCTCCTGCCTCTCTTGGAGTTAAGCCAATGACCTTGCCATGACTTCTCCTACCCTGTTGACTCCCTGGCCTCCCAAGCGCTCTGTCTTTAGCTAGCTCACCTCCAGCCACAAGTTGCCATTTGCTACTCCCTGAATGGTCCAGACATGTTCCCGCCTTGGGGCCTTTGCACGGCTGCTGATTCTGCCCAGAACGTTCTTCTCTGGCACAGGCACATGGTCCCTCCCTACCTCTTTCCAAATCGTCACTGCTGTTGCCTTCTCAGTGAAACCTATACTGACCAGGTTATGTACAACTGCAACCCACCCCCCGCAGCCTCAGCCCCCTTAGAGAAAATAAAAAGTGTGGTACGTGTATTTATCTTATCACTCTCTATACAATGTACAGTTTATCACCTTCTAACAAACTGTGAAGTTTACTTACATATTAATTTATTATTGCTTATTATCTATCTTCTCATGCACTGGGAGGACCATGAGCTCTCTTGGTTTTATTCACCACTGTTCCCCAAGTGCCTTTACCAGCACTGGGACGTTGGAGCCATTCCTTCTTGATTGAATACATACACAGATAAATTCATTTTTTATTTATTTATTTATTTATTTTCGAGACAGAGAGAGACAGAGCATGAATGGGGCAAGGTCAGAGAGAGAGGGAGACACAGAATCCGAAGCAGGCTCCAGGCTCCGAGCCGTCAGCACAGAGCCCGACGCGGGGCTCGAACTCACGGACCACGAGATCGTGACCTGAGCCGAAGTCTGACGCTTAACCGACTGAGCCACCCAGGCGCCCCGTACACAGATAAATTTAAATCCAGACGCCAAATCTATCAGTCTTGAACTTCCTGCTGTGGTGGTCATGCCCAGGAGGCCCCCTCAAGTCATGAGTATGGGAGCACCGGAAGGAAGAAGCATTGCCTGGCCGCCCATATATCCTTCCAGGCTGTATTTTGTACACTTAGAATTTTCATCTGTTTTGGAATTTGTTTATTGTATGGCAGGAGGTAGGGAAATAATTTTTGTAAATCCATGATCTGTCTGTTTTCTAATATCTTTTCTTTTTTCTATTTCAGAGCTTAGATTAATTTTTTTACCTTTAATGTTTAGTATACCTAATTTGGTTTCTGGACCTTTTATTACATTTCATTGACCTAATTATTGACAGTTATATAAAATTTATATACTTTTATAAAATTATAAAACTTTCTTTTTTGATCTTTTAAATAACTGGTTCTCAGGTTTATCAGTTCTACTGGGTATTTTTTCCCGTTGTATCTAATTGATTTGCACTTTTGTTTTTAGCAATGTCTACTTTTTAAAGGCTTACTTTATTATTTTCTTTTTAAGTTTTTGTTTGTTTGTTTTTGGTGGGATGGTCTGCTGATTTATTTTCATTCATACAAGAATCCAAGGCTATGTCTTTTCTCTGAGTGCAAGTTTGACCACATCTCTTAAGGTTTGATATATTTCCATTGTTGTCCTCTAAATAACCCATAATTACACTTCTAATTTTATCCATTTTTCTTTTTTTTTTTTAATTTTTTTTTCAACGTTTATTTATTTTTGGGACAGAGAGAGACAGAGCATGAACGGGGGAGGGGCAGAGAGAGAGGGAGACACAGAATCGGAAACAGGCTCCAGGCTCTGAGCCATCAGCCCAGAGCCCGACGCGGGGCTCGAACTCCCGGACCGCGAGATTGTGACCTGGCTGAAGTCGGACGCTCAACCGACTGCGCCACCCAGGCGCCCCATCCATTTTTCAAGAGTTGTTTAGCTTAATGTTTTTAATTTCCCATGAATATACTTCTATTGTTATTTTAGGGTTATTATTTTTGTTTCAAGTATCTATTATTGTGGCCAAAGGATATTTCTATAAATTTTCTCATTTGGAAGGGTTTTTTTATTTTTGAGATTTTTCTTTAGAGACTTGTTGTTTCCTCAAAGAAACATGAGAAGAATGCATATTCTTTGTTGGTAATTACTGAGTTTAATATATATCCATTAAGTTGAGCTAAATAATAATTTTGTTCCTTTTTTTTCCATTTTCTTTTGTTGTTTGCTTTCTCAAAGGGAAGAAACATTGGTTAATGATCTCTTCTCCGCTGGTGTTCCTATGGATTTCTCCTTGCGTTTCTAGCTTTTTCTCTTTATGTATTTTGAGACTATCTTTCGGGGAATGCCGTTGATGATACCTGAATACGTGTGAGTTTATTTTTGTTGGTGAGCTCCCAGTCCTGTATTTCGCCAGTTTCTCTGCTGAGGTGTCCACCTTTTTATGGATTGGAAAAAGCTTTTTTTCTATATGAAACATATTAGCTTCCTATTCTGTGTGTTCCAAATACTCTCCCAACTCCCAACTTTTTATGTGTTTTCTTAAAATGCTATTAATGTATTTAATATATAGGTACTTTTCATCTTTCTCCGGTCAAATATGCTTTTGATTGTGTTCTTAAAACGCTGATGAGGGGCGCCTGGGTGGCGCAGTCGGTTAAGCGTCCGACTTCAGCCAGGTCACGATCTCGCGGTCCGTGGGTTCGAGCCCCGCGTCGGGCTCTGGGCTGATGGCTCGGAGCCTGGAGCCTGTTTCCGATTCTGTGTCTCCCTCTCTCTCTGCCTCTCCCCCGTTCGTGCTCTGTCTCTCTCTGTCCCAAAAATAAATAAACGTTGAAAAAAAAAATTAAACAAACCAAAACAAAACGCTGATGGGATTTTAAGTGAGGAGCAAATGTCCTGGTTTGCCCTCACTGCTCAACTTTGAACTTCTCTGCCTATTCGATTCAGAGTCTCTTAACCCAGTCCCTCCCTATTTTCAAGCTAAGGTACCTTGTTATCTCCTTCTTCTGGTGTTCCAGAATGTTCCAGGGTCAACATTTTTCTTAGGGAAAGAGGGAACTCCTTTTATCTTTAAAAAAAATTTTAAAAAAATTCTTTTTAATGTTTATTCGTTTTTGAGACAGAGAGAACCAGAGCACGAGGGGGGAAGGGCAGAGAGAGAAGGAGGCACAGAATCCGAAACAGGCTCCAGGCTCTGAGCTCTCGGCGCAGCCACCCAGGTGCCACAGAAAAGCAGGTTACTTCTTAAGAGAAATTCTGATGTCAACTACTAATATATTTTTTCATCTGACAATAATTATAAAAGTAATACTATAAGGATGTTTATGATTATGTTTTAAAAAAAAAAACAAAGAACGATTCCCAGGGCACCCGGGTGGCTCAGTCAGCTAAGCATCTGACTTTGGCTCAGGTCACGATCTCTTGGTTTGTGGGTTCCAGGCCCTTGACAGGCTCTGGGCTGACAGCTCAGAGCCTGGAGCCTGCTTCGGATTCTGTGTTTCCCTCTCTCTCTTCCCCTCCCCTGCTCATGCTCTGTCTCTCTTTCTTTCTCAAAAATAAATAATCATTAAAATAAATAAATAAATAAATAAATAAACAAACGTTAAAATTAAAAAAAAAAAAAAAACTATTCCCTGTAATAAAAGGTTGAAGAAAATACAGTGCTAGGAGAGGATGTGTTGGAGTGGTATTGCCTTGGGCACATCATTTGATCTCTTGGGATCTCGGTCTTGTAGCCTGACAGGCCCCGCCCAGTGTCATTGGATGTGGGCTGAATCTAAGAAAGTACAGGCCATGTGACTTTGTCGTTACTGAATCACTAATACCTACCTCACGACTCAGCTGACCGGTGGCTGACTTGAAAATCCCCAGTCTGGCGTTCCCTGACACAATAGCGACAAAACAGCCTCCGACTTTTAAGTCAGAATTTTGTCTACACTGATCTCTCAGGTCTTAGTGACCCCTTATTTCCTTCCACATTCATCGAGTACCTACCTTTTGCCAGACACACTATAAACGTTTTTGCCCATTTAAGGTGGTGTCCCCAGCATCCAGTTTCCTTCTTCCTTTCTAGAAGCCCAGTTGTGTCCAAGTATCTGCACAATCCCAAGCAACCAAGTAAGCCAGGGAGAGCGGACTCCACCTCTCCCATCTGGGTTGGGTCCAAGAATGGTTCCATGTTGCTTACCGGCAACTGGAGAAGGAACGGTTATGTGACCCAGCTCGGGCTCATGAGCTGACAGTCTGTTAAGGCTCTGCTGGGGAAAGTTCTTTATTTCTTTTTTTAATTTTTTTTTCAACGTTTATTTATTTTTGCGACAGAGAGAGACAGAGCATGAACAGGGGAGGGGCAGAGAGAGAGGGAGACACAGAATCGGAAACAGGCTCCAGGCTCTGAGCCATCAGCCCAGAGCCCGACGCGGGGCTCGAACTCACGGACCGCGAGATCGTGACCTGGCTGAAGTCAGACGCTTAACCGACTGCGCCACCCAGGCGCCCCGAAAGTTCTTTATTTCTAAGAGAAAGTCCTTTGGAAGGAAACAGTCCTTTGTCTTCCTGTGAGCGTTGTCACATCTGGAGATGAGGCTTAGCGTTGCAACTGTCTTAGTATCGGTCTGAGGTTGGAGACAATGATGAAGAGGGGGGAACAGGGAAACAAAAAGAACGTGGGGCCTTGGTGATATCATTAAGCCACTGAATCAGTCAGCCCTGAAGCTTGCCCTCTGTCAGGCAGAGCTCCCCTTTTTGAAGAATAATAATTATCCTCATGGCTGAAGGCAGTTTAAGGACAAGATCATTGTTACTTGCAGCCGACGGCATTCTAACCGAAAAGCCTGCATGGCTTTCTTTAATTATTTCATAACCCTTTCCTCCAGGAGCTCCCAGTCTGGTTGGTAGGTGTTAGGTTTGATACATTTCCACTAAATTGAACTAATCATCATTTCATCCATTTTCCACCTCCACTTCCTGTGAGAGAAGCAGATGTCTAAATGGGTTATTACCAAAAAAAGGCACCATCCAGGGGGAGGGATGATCGAGCAGTGTTCTAAGAGAACACAGAAGGAACCATTGCTTTTCCCAGGGGGTCATTGCAGGCTATGGAGCCAATGCTGGGGTGAGTTTCGAAAGCTGAATAAGAATTTACAAGAATAAGAAAGGTTAAAAAAAAAAAATGAGAAAGACAATCCTGATAGAAAACTAGCACGTGCAAAGGCATGAGATGCTTCAATCCGGTAATCATAGACACTTCGCTGTTTTTCATGGAGTAGCGTTCTCTCGCGGAAAGAAGAGAGGAGACCTTGTGCTCACTCGCTCATCGCTCACTCAGTCGTTCATTGGACCCATATTTCGGAGCATCCGCCGGGCGCCAGGCGTTGTTGTAGCTGCTGTGGTTAGAGCATTGAGCAAAACTGGCAGAGAGCTGCCCTCACGGAGAAACATTATCATATCTCCCCCTACTCCCACCGAGTCCCGCACGCCCACTTTTGACTTGGAATTGGTGGGTCTTCCCTTGCTGCGCTTGCCGACTGTCCGTGAAATTATCAAGCGGAACATCGGTCTGAAGCGCCTCCGCGTTTCTTCTTTCAAACCCTTTCCTGCATTGACCTTGCCCCTTTTCCCAAGGCCCACTTTGCCCCTTCCCACCCATTTCTACCAGTGGCCCATATGTTATATACTTTGTCCATTTGTCTTTGGGATTTTCATTTTACCCAAGTTCAAGTGATAAGGCTCAATTAATGAAGTTCTACTGGTGGATTGTGCGAAGTCAGCCCGTAAATAGGGGTCGCGTTCTTTGGAAAACCGGAGACGTTGTCAGTAGGGCAGCTCAGGCTACAATCTCTAGGCTGGTGTCTACAAGACTGGCCTCGCTGGGACAACGGATCACAGCAAAATAATCTCAGAGAAGCTGACTGTGACTCTTTGGTCCTTTGTAGATGGAGCTTTAATCCTCGCGAGAGACTCCTGCGGCCAGGGAGCATAGGGCAAAGGGCTCTGAAGACAGGTCGCCTAAATTCAAATTCTCCCTCACTTGCGATCCGAGCAAACTGCAAAACCCTTCTGAGCTTCAAATTCCTCATCTCTAATATGGAACTCATGACGCCCCCCTCTGCAAAGTTGATACAGGGGTGAGAATAATTTGCATGCCGGAAACAGTGAATGCTGCATTCATGGCCATTGCAGTTTATTTATTATGATGTAGTCATGGCTGTACCCTGCATGTGGAAGGTCTTCAGCTGGAATCAGGTTTGCATTATTGGGAGAGAAAGCATCGTCCACCAAACAAAACCAACTACCCATTCATTAAGTCCATTTGGTTATTAAAGGCCAATAGGATTAAAGAGCTAATTACAGCGTCCTAGGTTTGGCATTATCCATTGTTACCGGGACCCAGTCACTGCCCCGTCCCCGGCTTTTTAAGAACCAGCTCGACATAGCACTTGGTTCACCTGGGTATGTTTTAATTTCCCTGGAGTAATTAAGCACGGTTATTAGCGCTCGCGAACTTCAACCAGACGAGCAATTCGGGTTTAAGATAGAAACAGGCCGATACGGTGCCCTTCCGGGTCTCCTCTTCCTTGCCGCTTGCCCCTCCGGGTCCGGGCTATGCCCAGCCTCCCCCGTCGGGCAGAATGCATACAGCATATATTAAGGGAAGTTTGGACACTTAATGAGGTAATTGCAGGCTAAATATATTCCTGGAGAATCAGAGATATAAAGTTTCCCACCATTCTTTTCCCCTTGTAGCCTTTTTCCTTTTTTTTTTTTTTTTTTTTAAGGTCTTATTAATTTGCAAACCGGTTAATTATGACTCCTCCGGGCTAAATAACTGTGCAGTTGGCGCTGTAATAGATGAGTGGTTGGGGCTGAGAGAGAGGTCCTGTTTTTTCTTTGCCTATTACACACATTGTTTTAGGTAATTAACATCCACTTTGTAGTGGCAACTCTGACGCCTCCCTGTCTGAACAGTGTCTTGGCTGACAGCCTTTGAAACAGCCCTGGTGAACTTCTTGCAAAACCATACGATATTATTATATAATTCTCCCCGATGAAAGCTCACAGAGAATGTGCACGCCTAGCTACGTGTGAACTTTTGGATCCGGACGCCCTTGCACGAAGCGCCTTTTTGAAGGATGGTTTTCTTCCAGCCGGGCAGAAACTGCGGCGGGAGCAAAGGAAAGACCCGGGTTTGAATTCCGGCACTGCGGTCACCAGATAGGACAAAGTCATGCTGACTTCCCGGGGCTTTCGTGGGCATTCGGTGAGCTTTTTTTAACAGTACCTGGCAAAGAGAAGGCTCACCTTCTACCAAACTAACAAGCTGTTCTCCAAAGGTAATGAAAACTAACAAAGAGGCTTTCAAAAGGATCTTTGATTCTTTTTTCCTTTTTTGTTTTTGCCTTTAAGCACCATTTGGAATCATAATCTGGAGCTCTGGATTAGAGTTACACGGGCCAGAGGAAGCCCTCAGAGATCACCCAATGGCCTTGAATTAGCCAAGTTACTGGTCCTGAACGTGCTTCTTCCTCTCTCCTCTGCCCACTGTTTCTCCATATTCTGGCTGGCTTCTTCGGCCCTGCTTGGTCTTTGAGGCACATGGAGTATTCACTTTCACGGTCTTTTCCAAGATCAGTCAACAGTGGGGGTTGGATGGAAAGTGTTTCTAAAACATTTTGCAGCTCTTTGCTTTCAGGAAATGCTGAACCCCAGAAGAAACGGTGAGGGGGCATTTCTCAACACTTTATCATCTATTTCACTGTGTTTTGTTTGTTTAAAACAACTACAACAGCAAGAACAATAAAATATATGGCCAGCATTGCGTAATTGGAAGCAGCTTGACACCCAGTATTTTCTTGCACTTGTGACATCTAGAAGCCTCCACCAATTAACAAATCACTATGCTCTCTTTCTTCCGAAGTTGGGGAAAGTTGAGAAAACTCATGAGTCCGGAGTGACACTGGATGACTCTATCATTTCCTCTTTATTTAAAAAAAAAAAAAAAATTGTGTGGAATTAACTCATAAACGTTCCCTCCCCCACCCCCCTCCCCCACCCCGAACCTGGAGTCTTCCCAGAAGTAAGTCTCGCAGCCCAGGGTGGAGTGTTGCTGCCCTGATGGCCTGTGGGCCGGGGCTTGCTGACTCCGACGGTGGATATATTACAATGAATAAGTGCGGGGAATAAACAAAGGCTGCCTCTCTGTCTCCTTTTGGAAAGACCAAAGGACCTGGGGTTGAAACCACAGCAGATCAAAGGAACTGCAGGTCTGAACAGGGGCAAGAGGAAAAAAAAAAGCCAAGGAGAGGAGGATTCCCGGGGAGGTGGGACCTGTTTTCAAAATGACACGTATTGAATATCTGCCACACACCCAGCAGAGTCACATAACTATTTCGTGTAATCCCCACATTGGAATTCTATGAGGAGACTATGAATACCACCCAGAGAAACTTAGACTCCAAGCAGGTGGGGTGACTGACGTGAAAGTTACGCCACAAATTGGTGGCAGAGTCAGGCTTCGAACCCACATCCGTCTGACTCCAGGTCCGGTGCCTGTTCCACAGACCTTGTGCGACCACATTTCCCTTCCCGGAAGTCGAGAGCGGAATACCACTTTGGCATTGGATGGGCATGAAGGAGGGCGCTTGTTGGAAGGAGCACTGGCTGTTATACGCAAGAGACGAATCACGGGGTTCTACTCCTGAAACCAACACTATGCTGTTACGTTCCCTAACTTGAAGTTAAATAAGTTAAAATCTTTTTTTTTTTTTAAAAAAAGAAAGAAAACCAATGTGGTATGGGGAAGGGAATTGGGGTGGGAGGCAGGGGGAGAAAAGGAAACGGTAGATTCAGTGTCTGTCCCCTGGTGGCCGGCCAGAGGTTGCCCGATGGGCTCTGTTCTTCAGACTCCACTTACCCTACAAAGCTCAGTCAGAGCCCAGCCGAGCGGAGGCCTTCGTAGAGCGTAGCCCTCGCTCGCTTGCATTCCGATACCCCAGAGGTCACAAATTGGCAGCCTGCAGGCCAAAACTGGCCTAAGAATGTGTTCTGTTTGGCTCGTAAGAGTTGGATCATACAACATATTTTGAGAACTAGGTCTGTGGCCAACACTTAAAAATCGGGGGGTGTATCTTCCACTTCCAGCTGTAATGGGCTGGGTCATCTCGGACCAACCGTCCCACTATGAGGAAAGCTGGACTTGCAGAGCTCTCTGTGGGGTGCCAATGAAGAACAACCAAGGATGCCAGGGCTTGGAGGGTCTGTATTCCCAGAGAGAAGGAAAATGCTTCGGAAGGCAGCCAAAGAGCTCAAGCCTTCTGCCGGTTCCTAAGCCGTGCAGTCCTGGAGTCCGAGGAGCCATGGGGACGGCGGCGAGCGGGAGGACAGAAGCCGAGAGGAGCTTTTGGGAGCCCCACGGGCCGGAGAGCCAAGGTAACGTTCAGGGCTGGCGAGGCAGCCAGGACCTCGGGAGCCAAAGGAAATACAGAGAAGTGAGCCCAACATTTGAGGGTGGCCCTTCCCTGCAAGGGGGGTACTGAGCGGAGTTTCTAGGAGTCTCACGGATGTGAGGAGATTAAAAAATAGAACTCAAGACCCATGAAGAAGGAGGAGTCTTGGTGAATGGCCAGGACTCTCAGCTGGGATCCCAGCAGGGTGATATCCCAGGAGTCAGGGCAAACAAAAATAGTGTCTCGCCAAGGACTAAAAGTCGGCCTCACAAAAGCTCAACCCCTGAATGGGAAGATGTGACTCGCCCCCACTTTGCCTTCTAGAAGCAATAGCAATCCTCTCTGGAGGGAGATAACATCATCCAGAGATGCTAAAGTGCTTCGTCTTTGTCCCACGGGCATTTGTGCTTACGAGACCCAGATATTATGAGTGAAAGATGAAGGAGGCACGGATGGAGAACCAGGATCCATGGATGTAACCGTCTCTGGAATGTGTAGGTCCCAGGAGAAAAGGAGATAAAGGGCAATGGCGTTCTCCAAGTTTCCCCCAGGGCAGGTGTTTGCTCTGCAGAATCCCTTGTGAAGCTTCTACGCAGCTGCTCAGTAGAGCCGAGCCTTCTCTGAGTTATCTCCTGGGATGTAGCACCCCGTCGTGAGCATAGCAGGTGCTCAGGAAACGCCTGTTGGATTGAGTTGTATCACACGGCCAAGTGTGGAAGCTGATGCCCACTTGTAGGGAGTTCACAACCAGTGGGGTACCGGAGCTGACTCACTCCTACTCAAGAGAGCCGACTGTGAGCACCTCTTCCCAAACAGCATTCAGCGATCTCACATAGGTAGCTTTGAAATCAGCTACAGTGGGAGTATCTGCCCCATGGAAATTGGCTACGCTACAAATCAGGGACTTGTCCCCCCTGCGGGTGGCCCATTGCCAAATGTTTACTAGCACAGCGCTGCTCACAGCCATTTTGAGATGAGACAGTCTTAAGGGGCACGTGGGTGTTCAGTCGGTTAAAAGTCCGACTTCCGCTCAGGTCATGATCTCACGGTTGGTGAGTTCGAGCCCCGCGTGGGGCTCTGTGCTGACAGCTCAGGGCCTGGAGTCAGCTTCGGATTCTGTGTCTCCCTCTCTCTCTGTCCCTCCCCTACTCGCGCTCTCTCTCTCTCTCTCTCTCTCTCTCAAAAATAAATAAACATTAAAAAAAAAAGACTACCTTCAAAGCAGAGGTTGCTTTGAAGGGTTGCTCATTTACACACACATGCACATATGCCTGTAGCTTCTTTATCCATGACTGATTGAAGCTTCCTCGTGAACCTCACTTTGCTGAATATCAATGGAGCTACCCATTGATAAAAGAGATAAGCAATACATTTTGTTTAATCCAGTAAACTCAGTCTGACCCAATAATTTAGATCTCTTTCTTGGGGGTTAAATGCTCAGATATTCAGATTTTTTTCTTTCTTTCTTTTCTTTTCTTTCTTTTTTTTTTTTTTTTGCCTTCTTTTGTACAACAGCCCAAGTGCCAGAAAAAGAAAAAAAAAAAAAAAAACAGAAACAAAAACAGGCTGAGGGATAGAGAATTAAGTACATAATTTTATTGAGAAGTGCTCTCGAAGTCGACACTGTCAGAGAGGGAAGAAAGGACTGAGTAGGTGGGCGCAACTGAGAGTCACAACAAAGACCTCAACGGGTCCCACGGACCCGATGGCTCATATGTGCCTGCGTGGGGTTTAAACTTGTTTTCCACGAAGCACCAACATTTTAGTATCTTTCCATCAAAAGCAGGCTTCCCAGTTTCTATGGAAAAATTGGAAGACACGGCAGTGCCAGACTGGAGCTGGGGGCCTGGCTTGGCCTTCCCAAGTTCAGGGTTCAGCTACTGTGGGCTGCACCTGGACAACGTCATAATGATTAAGAAATACGGCTTCGGGCATTGAGGAGGGCACTTGTTGGGATGAGCCCTGGGTGTTGTACATAAGTGATGAATCACGGGAATCTACCCCCAAAGCCAAGAGCACGCTGCGTAGACCGTATGTTAGCCAACCTGACGATAAATTATATGAAAAGAAATAAATAGATAAATATTTTTAAAAATTAAAAAAAAAATATGGCTTCAGAATCAAATAGCACAACCTAGAACTCCACGTCTACAACTTAGTCGCTGTGTGACCTTATCGGGCTACTTGATCAGAGAAGATCATGTTTTGAAAGTTCTTGGCACAAAGCGAGTGCGTCATAAAGGGTGCCTAGTTATACTTCGCTGACCCGCATTGTCTCCGAATCCTCTCGGGATTTTGACTGATTCCTGGAAAATATAAGAAGCCTTTCGTTTTATGGAATCCCAACCACAGACATGAACCAGTTTTAAAAATGCAGTCAGCCTTTTGGGTATGTCATCAACCATCTACGAGGGGTAGGAGAAAATCTTGCCTCGGGGGGGAAAAAAAAAAGCAAAATTCAACAAACCCTGAAGAGATACCACTCCCTAAAAATGAAAGCTTTATTTGGACTGATGTGTCCGTCACATTTTGGCAAAAGCAATTTTCTTGGAGCAGGTGTTCTGTCACGCTCACGTTGCCAAGGGAGCACCATGCTGAGTGAAACCACAAGTTAGCGGGAGAAATGCACTAGCTGGGAGTAGAATCGTGTCGTGAATGAGCTTCTGGTGACTATTAGGAACGCGAGTTTCCTTTTACGTTCTTGTGCCTTTTTAGCCTAAACCAAAACCTGAAAACAAAGGTCTTCGACATTTTTTTTCCGCCCTCACACCATGCACAGGCCAATGGAATCCCATCAGTAATAGGTCTCATAATGCGCACTGCTTCAGTCACAGTGAGGAAGGAGGGGACGCCCCTCCTCAAAGTTTGTATCGGGACGGAAGTGGTGATGTGCGTGCAGTGTGGAGGGCTTTCCTCCAGCTGGGACGTCTCCAACTTGGGGCTGCTGGTGGGGGTGGTGATGGCAAATAACTTGCCCTGATGGTAAACTCCGCCATTAAACACTTTCGGAGTCTCTCCTTACTTTGGGCTCCTTGCTCATTCACAAAATTTTATTGAGCATTTATTACGTGTCAGGCACTGATCATAGCGAATAACAGAAGGCCCCAGGTATTAAAGAGCAGAACACAGTCTTATGGGAAAGACAGAGATACAGATAAAGAATGATATACCCCAACATGATACTTAACTGAAAGTCAGTGTATGTGCATTCAATGCCTTCAATGGGGTGGAAGTTAAATGGGGCCAACTCTGCCTGGGGGAATTAAAAAGAGCTCACAGACCATTGGCCTCTGAGCTGGGCCCTTGATGGAGGCAGAGGAGCTGGCATGAATTGAGGGACAGTGGAGAAAGCACATGGAACAGAGGCAGAGCATTTGGGGCACAGTGGGTGGTTTGTCTAGACTTCAACAGAAAAACCTGTGAGGGGAAGTAAGGAACCAGGCCTAGCAAGGCAGGTTAAGGACCAACTTGTGCAGACCTTGAAAACCAGGCTAAGGCGTCTGGACCTTTCCTCCAAGCAGAGAAGAGCCACTGATATTCCCAGCTGGGGAACACCACGCTCAGCTTCCCTTCTAGAGCTCTTGGTATTTGTCACTTCTGTCGTGTCAAAATTATTTAAAGCGATCCTCTGAGGTCAGCAAATCTGGTGAAAAGGGAGAAATTGGAGGGGAAAATGCTGCAGACTCAGAACAACTTTCCTCAAGCAGGTATGGTCCAATTTTTATGGGCCAGAAATGGGCAGAAGCAAGTGTACATAATTCAAAATGGCAGCAACTCCAAGAGCCTCCTTTACAGTTTACTCGGTACGTCTTCATGTTTAAAGATGATGTGTGTCGCAAATTCTGGGGACTCGTTCCAACCAAAATGGTGGCTCTTTATTCCAGGATACTTAGAAAGCTGTTTGGGAAATCTTCCGCTTCCAAGCTCAGCATCACTTCAGACCATTCCAAACCGGACAACATAAATATACATAAGAAAGTGTCAAGCAAGGTACATGATTCATAATGGGTCCCTTTCCACTTTTCCCTTAAAATGATGGGACTTCCGCACACAATCAGACTTACCTGGAAGGCTACAGGTAACACAGACTGGTGGGCCCTATCTCCAAAGTTTGTGACGCATCGGTAGTGGGAGGACCATCAAGAATTTGTATTTCTAGAAAGTTCTAGAAAGCTCCTGGCTGATGCTACATCTGTTAATCAGGAGACTACAGTTTGAGAACCATTGCCTTAAAACATGGGTAATATTCTAGAGACACTGTTCAGGTTCAGGGGTCTTTCTTGTATAGTCAGCCCAAAGAGACAACAGGTACCTTGTCGAAAGCATACGGTGCAATATTCTACATGCCAACTGTTTATGATCTTGCTGGTAAAATTTGCTGGGCATAGTGTGGGGTTGGCTCTGTCGGAATGGCTGAAGCTGGAGGTCCTTTACCATTTTCTTCTGACCCCTTCGTTACCATGCCAGCCTGGATGGGGGGTGGGTGGTCAGAAGTTATGAGACCCGACTAGCAAATTCAGGAAAGAGAGTCTGAACCAATGTCAGGGGCTGGATGCCCAATCCTGGCCCTTGAAGCAAAAGCGTAACCTGCATGACTGGGGTCAGCTGCAAACAGCTGGAGATCAAGGTGCAGGAATGGGCATGGGGCAGTACTGGGGTCCTGGAAGTGACCCCCCGTTTCCCTTCTCTTCTCTTAAATGGGACCTCTCTGGACTCGGCATTCCTACTTTCCCCACCCCTGGCAGGCACAGGGCAGACCAGAGACCCTGGTGCCCAGGCTTCTCCACAAAGAAGAACCAGGCTTGGCTTCAGTAAAGAAAGAGCTAAAAGAAATCTGGGGGTCCCCTGGACCCTTCTGGAGAACTGTTATGCCAGGTTGTGGTTGCTGATTTATTGGCTCATGGGGGGGTCTTATGATCCCCTCACTGTTTTGTATGAGACAGGTGTGAGATCTCCCACACTGCCTACCGCTTCCTCCATTTGGAGGGAAGAAGATTGGGGCTGATGTTCAATCCCCCTTGCTGACTTCACGCATCCGCTTGCACAGCCCGGCAGAAGCCGACTGGACACCAGAGGGCGCTGCAGCACCAGCTCATTCGGGAAGGCTCCGTCCACCAAGGGCTCCAGGCCCCAGAGCAATCCAAGAGTTCTGAGCGCCGGGCTCCCATATCCAACGAACTCAGAGAGGGAAGCGATCCAGAAATGGGAACTTCATGTTTTTTGCTCGGTCGCAGTTGCCGCTGATGGTTCACCAGATTTTCTGGAGGAAAGGAAACAAAAAGTTTTACTAAGATTTTAAAACTGGTTGTGATTTCAGACAAGTTCAAAAATTGGAAAAAAAAAAAAAATTCCTGCGTACCTTGAAAACGAGAAAATGAGGTAGCAATCACCGGGAAAAATCCCGTGGGGACCCGCGCAGATGGCCATTTGCAGGTTTCACTGCGGCAGGAATTTGTGTAGGCGTCAGGAAAATTCCAAGAGTCCAGGAAATAACCACAGACACAATCTGACTGGACTTCAGGCTGTTTCCCCACCTGGGGGGAAGCTCAAGTGATAAGTGTTACCACGTATTGAGCTGTTACTATTCCCATTAGCTAAGTAGGCTAAAAAAAATTTTTTTTAATTTTTTTTTTCAACGTTTATTTATTTTTGGGACAGAGAGAGACAGAGCATGAACGGGGGAGGGGCAGAGAGAGAGGGAGACACAGAATCGGAAACAGGCTCCAGGCTCTGAGCCATCAGCCCAGAGCCCGACGCGGGGCTCGAACTCCCGGACCGCGAGATCGTGACCTGGCTGAAGTCAGACACTTAACCGACTGCGCCACCCAGGCGCCCCTAAAAATTTTTTTTACATGGATTATCTCTTTTTATCTTCACAGCAGATAAAGACGATCTTACTGGTAAAGAAACTTGGCTCAGAAAAACTGAGTGGAGCAGAACCAGCTGGTGAGCGGTGGCCCAGGATGCAAGCCCAGGTTTTTGTGGAGGTGTTGAGGCACACACCTGTGACCCGCGTGTGCACAGCTTCATGCATCAGGTCTCACCCCCTGTCCTTGCCGTCTCACCTCTCAGCCGTGTCCCCCAGCAGGTGCCCTGGGCACCAGTCTGGGCTATATATAACCCCCGAAGGACAGTGGGGATCACAAATCAGCACAGGTGGTCAGCTGAGAACCCACTGGGGGGCTCACGGGGCCCTGGGTGGGGACGTTTACAAGCAGATGAAATATTTCTGTGCAGACACCAAATAAAACAAGTTTTCCAGGACAGTCTAATTTCAGATACTCTGTGACATCCGCTGTCCGATGATGCATGCATGATGGGTCAAATGATGTGCCCTGATGTTCAGTCTGCAAATTATGAAACCGGGTGTTTTCGGAAGAACGGAGACTCTAGAAAGAGGAGCCTCAAGTAGAATCCAGGTTTGGCAGTGGCCGCATTTTATGAGAAAATGAATGAAAAGGCTATTGCAATCCGAAAGCGCTGTGTGAAAGAAAGAGACGATTTTACGTGATCCTGTTCAGGACGACCTTCCTCTCCTCTCTCTCTTGTAGGAACACCTCCTCCCTTCCCAGGGAGAGACATCACGCGCACTGCAAACAAGCACGAGTTAGAAGTGGATTCAGATCTCTGCTCTGCTGCTTCTTAGTTGTATAGCCCTGAACGAGTGGTTTCACTTCTCTGAGACTCAGTTTCTTCATATCTTAAGTGGGAATAATAATCATACCTCACAGAGCAGATGATACTCTTGACTGCACATGTCATGAAAGTCAGGCCCTTTCCCCCCCTGCTTTATATAGTTCAGCTCCTCGCATCTTTCTGACGACTTCTATTAGCCTCCAACCTATCACAGAGCAGGGAGCAACCCAGAGGGGTCGAGCAGCTTGCCCAAGGACATACCACCACCGCTGAGGCACAGAGTTCGAGCTCAAACTCAGGCTTATCAGACCCTAGGGCACAGAATTTAGCCACCAACCGATTGGTCACAGAAGGCGCCAGGGATTAAATCTGAGCCGGGAATGTGACACGTTGGCGTTGGCACATGTAGCAATGAGACCTGTGACGATTTAAGCGACATCTTAGGTCCTCACCAATAATCTAATGGCACAGGATGAATTTTGTTAGAGAGCAGAGGAGGCAGAGACAGAGAACCTTCTGGTGTTCTTTTTCTTCTTTCTTTCTCTTTGTGCAGGACCTTATATTTTCCAAGATACTTTACATACACAATCTCTTTTAATCCCGATGCTAATCCAGTGAGGTACACAAGGCAGATGTCATTATCTTCACTTCACTGAGGATTAAATGGGCTTTGGTAGCTACATGCCTGGCCGAAGACCCCCCCTCCATCCCCCCGGTAACCAGGGTGCACTTAAAATGTCACAGGGTTGCCACAGGATTAAAAGAGAGAGTTCATGAGCACATCATGCCTGGCACGTCAGGTGGCACACAGCAAGTGCCCAATAAATGCCTACAGGACCTGAAAGAGTTTGAAAAGGCTTCCTGGACCATTCTCATTCACACGGATCTGCCACTACGCGGCCCGAGGGCGGTTCTCAACTAGGGTGCAGAGAGAAAGTTTTGGACAACACGGACCGTTTGGTGAACAGCTTGGGGCCGTGTTATGAGCTCTGTTGGAGCCGGTGCACAGGGCTGCCCGGTCTCTTCAGGGAATCGTAGAGCTGGGAATAATCTAGAGAAAATCTGGTCCAGCATTTTCCACGTATGGTCCACCAGTCATCGCGGGCCACTCCGCAATGCTCTTGACTTACAGTTTACTCTAAATCAACTCACTTTTTACCTCCGATGAATGCCTTTCAATATATATTCATCAAATCATGAATTTGATTTGCTGGGTGTAGATTTTTCTAATACATGCGTCTGTTCTATTTCATGTATTTCTAACCAACAACCAGAACTTGTGAATAGAAAGTTAAAGTGCTTGTCAGATCACAGTATCGTACAACTGAAACTAATAGAAAATTGTGCATCAACTGCACTTCAGTTAAAAAAAGAAATTGAGGGGCCCCTGGGAGGCTCCGCTGGTGGAGCGTCCGACTTCATTTCAGGTCATGATGTCGCGGTTTGTGGGTTCGAGCCCCACCTCGGGCTCTGTGCTGACAGCTCGGAGCCTGGAGCCTGCTTCGGATTCTGTGTCTCCCTCTGTCTCTGCCCTTCCCTGCTTGCGCTCTGTCTCTCTCTCTCTCTCTCTCTCAAAAATAAATAAACATCAAAAAAAATTTCTTTTAGTCAAAAGTGTCCATGCTCCACACTTCTGGAAATTCTGTCGAATGTCTTCCTAGTCTAAAAGAGAAACCTCAGCACCAAAGAACGCATGACACAGATATTTAGTGGCACAGGGAGGCTTAGACTCAAGTTTCATCCCTTAGAAACCAGGGCTCTTTGCCACTAAGTGTTCCCTTTTTGCCCTTGTGATCTGCAACATTGGCAAGCAAGCCTTGTGAAGGACCGAAGTGCCTGAACGTGGGGGATACACATTCCCACAAGGCTTCTCAGTGGGTACCCCAGGCAGGGGAACTGTGGATGGCTTAGGCTTGTTCTTTGTGGGCTATCTTCTCACTGGGTGTGGGTTCCTTCCATAATTTCATTTGCTCTGTAAAAAAGAAGGTAGAGTTATTTTTATATTTTTTATAATGTGTATGCTTCAAACATCTAGAAAGATGCGCATCGCCCCTTAAATTTTTTTTTAAATGCTTATTTATTTTTGAGAGAGACAGACAGGATACAAGCAGAGGAGGGGCAGAAGGAGAGAGAGAGGCACAGAATCCGTAGCAGGCTCCAGGCTCCGAGCTGTCAG
Source organism: Herpailurus yagouaroundi (assembly GCF_014898765.1). Classification (NCBI taxonomy): domain Eukaryota; kingdom Metazoa; phylum Chordata; class Mammalia; order Carnivora; family Felidae; genus Herpailurus; species Herpailurus yagouaroundi. The sequence goes on from NW_024412377.1 coordinate 64,191,959, forward strand.
CACAGAGCCCGACGCGGGGCTCGAACCCCCGAACCTTGAGATCATGGCCTGAACCGAAGTCGGACCCTTAACCGACTGAGCCACCCAGGGGTCCCTCATTGCCCCTAACATTAAGGGAAAAAAATCGTGTTTCCTGTTCATCAAGTGCTTCCTCTCTGATAGTAATGCCCGTCAGTTGGCTGAGCATATGCTTGGGGCCGGGCACCGGCTTAAGGATTCGTCCAAATTATTTCCTTCTCACAATCCTGGAAGAAAGATATTATTGTCTGTGCCTTCCAGCAGCACCAGGAAGGGGTAGAAGTGGGATCTGAGCTCAAGGATTACCCTCCTCCCCTGATTTCTTGTCGCAGACAGGACGACGGCTGTGATTAGCCCCCGCAGAGGGCTATATCCTCTGAGCCCAGCACCGAGGTGGGTGAGATGATGTTGGTTCCCATTATCCAAGTGCAGAAGCCGACGGGCAAAGAGTGCCCACGATTTGCCAATAAAATCACACAGCCGAGGCCAAGGACCGAGGCATTTCCGCCCCCAATTCTTTCTAATGACTGAGAGCGTGACCTGCGCTCGGCCGGGCACATTTGTATCTAAAGATGGAACAAAGCAGCAATAGCTAAGCACGCCCAGCGCAGACGGTGCCTGTCCGGGCGAGGGTGGCCTTGTTGAAGGAAATACCTGTCCGCCAGCCTCCCTGCAAAGGGCGACATCAGAGCGGCCCGTCATCTGATAGTTAACTGCTCTTCCCACTGCCCCGTCAGGTGGAAGTCAAAACATAGTTAAAGTTTCGTGGACTTCATCTATGTAATAATAAAAATAATAATGGCTCAATTAATAGCAATCCTAGGCACTTTTATGGACGCTTTCATCTGAGAATCAAAGTGGTTTGGAAAAGAGGCCATCATTAGGCTGATTTTACAGATGAGGAGAATCGGCATAAAGAAGTTAAATGACTTGCCCAAGGTCAGGGCCTGAGTCAGCACCGGAGCCACGGGGAGAACGCCAGGCTCCGTCGGGGCTCTTGCCTCCTCCCTGCTTCCCTCCCCCTCTCTTTGTGCCTGGTGCTTTGGTAGGATCCTTCATCCGAGAATCTGAAATTAATCTCCCAACAATTATCATCATTCATCAGAGGCCAACAACAACAGCAAAACCTCGACCTGGCTTGCCAAGCAGGGGCGCCTCGATCCTGTGCTGCCTCTCCTGGACCTGCAGGGAGGGGACGGCACCGAGCACCCTCCGGTCCAGGCTCAGGGTACTGGGTCCCGCCACTCAGAGGGGCTGGGGCCCCGCACTGCCAGGAGAGCGGAGTGGAAAAGGCAGCGGGCCCAGTATTTAAAACTATTTCCCATATAATAATTCTGAAAGCCGTCTTGGTGATGCCGGCGTCGAGTGTCTGTTTCTCTGTTTATGCCAACTGACATAAATCCAGAGATTATGGCGTGGGAGAAAAAAAAAAAATAGATTTTGGAGTCAGATACCTGCATCGTGAGTTTGTTATTTATTAGCTGTGTGCCCTTAGACAAATTGCTTGACCTCTCTGAACGTCAGCGTCTTCATCCACAAAATCAGTATGGCTGTATCTTAGGGGTCTTGGATTCCTACAAAATCAGCTACATGTGCTCTGTCTCTTTCTTTAATGGAAAACACTGTAAAATGATATTTTGCATATTTTAACGTACTATACTTAGCTGTATATATTATATATGTACATCCCCAATGTACATATATATTATCCCAAACCAGAGGTACCAAAATTTATGGGTGATTTTTTTTTTTTTTTTAGCTTTTAAAGGCTTTTCAAGAAAATTTTATTTTTTTTTAATTTTTTTTTTTTTAATTTACTTTTGAAGGAGAGAGAGAGAGAGACAGAGCATGAGCGGGGGGAGGAGCAGAGAGAGAGGGAGACACAGAACTCGAAGCAGGCTCCAGGCTCTAAGCTGTCAGTACAGAGCCTGATGCGGGGCTCGAACTCACAAGCTATGAGATCATGATCGAGCTGAAGTCAGACGCTTAACAGACTGAGCCACCCAGGCACCCCAAGAATATTTTAAACAACATTCAATTTTTACCTCATACTCTGATTAAGAGCTATAATGTCCTTCCGCCATAAAGGCCATTTGTGATTCTTGGGAGGTTCAAAAGAATGTTCGTGAGCTAATGGACACTCTTTCATTGGGAGCAATATTTCTTAGGCACAGTCTAACAAAACTAAAACAGCTAAAAAATAAAATAAAGTAAGATAAAATAAAATTAAGGTAAAATAAATAAAGTAAGATAAAATAAAACAAAGGTAAAATAAAATAAAATCAGACACACTAAAGTAAGATACAATAAAATAAGGTAAGGGGTGCCTGGGTGGCTCAGGTGGTTAAGCAACCGGCTCTGGCTCAGGTCATGATCTCACGGTTTGTGGTTCCAGCCCCGCATCGGGCTCTGTGCTGACAGCTCGGAGCCTGGAGCCTGCTTTGGATTCTGTGTCTCCCCCTCTCTCTGCCCCTCCCCTGCTCACACTCTGTGTCTGTCTCTTAATAATAAATAAACATTAAAAAAAATTAATAAAAAAATAAAATAAGGTAAGATAAAATAAAGTGAGATAAAATAAAATAAGGTAAGATAAAATAAAATAAAAGTGAGATAAAATAAAATACGGTAAGATAAAATAGAATAAAGATAAAATAAAATACAGTGAGATAAAATAAGGTAAGATAAAATAGAATAAAGATAAAATAAAATAAAATAAAATAAAGTAAGATAAAATAAAATAAGGTAAGATAAAATAAAGATACACTAAAATAAAATATCTTGCCTATAAGTAGGGAAAAAGAGCTGAAAGAATAAAGAGGTAGCAGAAGGCATAGAAAAGCCTCCCCGTGGGGTTCCTGGGTGGCTCAGTCGGTTGAGCATCCGACTTCGGCTCAGGTCACAATCTCGCGGTCCGTGAGTTCGAGCCCCGCATCGGGGTCTCTGCTGACCGCTCAGAGCCTGGAGCCTGCTTCCGATTCTGTGCCTCCCTCTCTCTCTGCCCCTCCCCCGTTCATGCTCTGTCTCTCTCTGTCTCAAAAATAAATAAACGTTTAAAAAAATTGAAAAAAAAAAAAAAGAAAGAAAAGCCTCCCCGAGCAGCCATGGCCAGCAGAGATGGTGTAGGGCAGCCCAGACAGCCCAGCTCGACCCCACCAGTGCACTGGAAGATACTGGGGGGAATCTCGCCCCCACAGATCTTCGCCCCACCAGGGGGAAGTAGGTCGGAGTCACGACAGGACTTGTCCAAGTTCACAGAGCCAGTAAGCGGCTCACAGGGATTTGAGCTGCAGCCCGTCTGCCCCCCAGGCCTGGGTTCTCCGACAGGGCACTCTGAGGCCTCCTTCATCTGAGAGTGCATTTTTCACAGATCGGAAGGTAAGGAGCATTTCCTGTTACAGCCCTCGGGGTCCCCGCAGGAAACAGCTGGTACCCTCATCTGAGGGTCAATCGGAATCAAAGGTGTGGGCAGGGTGAAGTGCAGTACCTGGGGTGGCTAGTGCCCTAGACCCAAAAGGATAAGGGGAGGCAGAAGTTCCTGGAACCTGGGAATAGAGTTATGTGGAAAGGGCCCCCTTCTGCAAAATGGGGCAGGAGTATGGAGGATCGATGCTGTAACCTCCAGCCAGGCTCCCCATGACGAAATCATACCACAAGGCAAAGGGCAAGGGAGCGTGTGTTCCGCGTCAGCCTGCTGGGGCAAAGAGCAGAAGAGAGAGGTGTAGACAGTGATGTGGGGCGGGGCGATGGAGGGGCCGGTCCTCCTTCAGTTCAGTTATGAACAGTCCCCAGGGTAAGATTGCCTCCCTTCCCGGAGTCGAGTGGTCAAGGCCCTGCTGGTCGGCCCTAACCTTGACTCAGAGCCCCCCCAAGAGGTCCTGTCAGGAGACGGGAAAGCAGCCTTGAGGGCTGGGTAGAGAAGGACATCCCGTCCATTTAACAATGAAAAAGTGGAAGTCCAAAGAGACTAAGCAATGAGCTCAAACACTACAGGGGACATTGCCAGAAAGAAGATGGTGCATTAATTGCTCATTCTGGCCTGTAGCTGGCATCTTATTCATTCATTCATTCATTCATTCATTCATCCATCCAGCAATTATCTCTGATTATCTGTAGCGTGGCTACTGAATTCCAGACATCCTATTTGACCGCAAGCAAGTCAGGGACAATGATATTTAATCGCCCTCCTATGGCTCATTTATAAATCGCTGTAATCACTGACATTTATTTAGTGCTTACTGTCTGCCAAGGACTGAAAGAACTCGCCTTACGCCCGGCATCATCTCATTTCATCCTCGCCGTAACTCTCGGAGGGAGGCACAATTGTTATCGGCTCCTTTTTACAAACAGGACGTTGAGACCCAGAGAGATGAAACAGCTTGTCCACAGTCAACCAGCTGGTAAGGGATGGAGCTGAGCTCAGAACCCAGATCTTTCTGACTCCAGAAGCTAGTGTTTCACCCCCCCCCTCCCCCTCCCCCACCCCCTCCCCACCAGCCTCCATACATGGCTGGGTGGGTGGGCCTTCCTCGTCTGTCCCTTTACGCCCAATGCAATACCGTGACATGGGGTGACTGCCCCCAGGATGGGGACTGGAGCTCTCTGCCTACAGAGGGTCCCTTTTTCCTTTCCACCCGGCCACGTCTGCAGGAAACCTGCAAACAAAAAGCTCAGGGCAGTAAGCAACCAACATTGTACCTTTCCTCCACTCCTCCTGGCCCACCACAGCAACGGAGCACAAAAGGCAACCCCGCAATGCCAGGAAAATGCCTGACCAAAGACGCCTGTCTCCAAATGCAGCCCATGGCAACCCCACTGAAGGCAGAGAAAACACTTTCAATAATATCACCTTTTATCTTCGCTTTGTGGGCCAAAGGAATAGAACACAGTTGCCAAACACAAATTAATGTATAATTATTTTCCTTGCCTGAATCATTTGCTTTCATGTGTCAGAGCATGCTGAGCAAATAGCACCACACCTTGGGCTTTAATTGTGGTAATCAGGGCTCTGAGCCACAAGAAAGGCTTTTCTAATGCCTCCTTTAGCACTGACTTTCAAGTCGAAGCAACTGATTTTTTCCTCCTCCTCGTCTCTTCTTTTTAAGGAAAAAAAGACATATACTGGGGGAGGTCTCAAGGCTGCTGGGAACAATATCACGCCCGCTTGGCCACAGGAAAGTGCCCACCCTCCCCGGGGAAGAAACACAACCACCTTTGACAGGTGACTGTCGTGCTAATGACTGTTCTATTCTCTTATTCATTTGGTGACTAATTATTTGCTTTGTCAGTTGAAGACCACCTATCTTTGTATTAACGCTACAATGGGATACGCGGTACATTGTTTATCCGCTAACATGGTCTTGAAGTTTGAGTCCCGTGAAACCAGTAAGGGGAAGAGAGACGTGAGGGTTTCCCACGGGCCTCTGTCGAAAGGGAAATCGGTAGTGCCTTCTGACCTCTGGGTCTCGTGTTGTAAGTTCTTTTGAGCTGTTTCTTCTGGCTGCCCCTGCAGACACAAGGCGACACTCCTAGGTACACAGCGATGGTTTGGACAACAGAAACCAGCTCTTCCATCATAGGAAAATCACCTCCCTCTTGTCCTTGGGGACGGTTGTTTTCGAAGACATTGGTGGGGCATCGGAACACAACGGCGGGGTTCCGTGCCTCTAGCTCCTCAGCGACGGGCATGACGATGTCACTGCACAAGGGTCCTCTCCGCTTTTCCTGAGACTCATCTGGGGTCCTGGCGGGTGAGGGAAGGTGATGAAGTTGATGATCTTTGCTTTCCTTGAAGTGCTAAATGAATGCGGAGGCTGTTTGGAACACGCGACAGACAAGTCCCCGAGTTTGGAAATTTTTCAGCGTTTCCACTTTTAGTGTTTGTCGTCACAGTGGGAGTTAGTATCAACACAACTGGCACATAGTAGGTACTCAGCAATGTATGATACGTATAGGAACACCATATGCACGCATGAGTACCTTAAGACAGTTTTTCCTGAGGGGGGATTGGCCGGGGATAGGGCTAATTCTTTATTCGTTCTGTCACACAGGCATGCATTCATTTATTCGGCAATTATTGAGTGCCTATCCCAAGAGCTGAAAAGGAAAAGGAAAAGGAAAAGGAAAAGACTCAACCCCCGCTCTCAAGAAGAGCAAGGAAGAAGGAGACACGGGTGGAAAGTTTCAGAGCCCCGAGGCAAGGGTTACTATGGAGAGAAAGCCAGAAAGCCAGGTGGCTCTGGAAGCACTGAGGGCGCACCCCGCCCGCCAAATGTTGCTCCGTGTTTACCAATGGATTCTTGAAGTGTAGTTCTATTTTCGTTGACATTAACAAATAGGATGAAAGCAAAACAACAAAGATCGCGTTGGAACCCTATGCGTCTGTCCACCATGCCAGCATTTTCTCTGCTAAGTTGGTTGCTAGTTCTCAAATCCTGGCGGGACCTTTCTTCAATTTGGGGGGCTATTCACGACGTAAGTCTCCAGACGTGCTACGTTTGTAAGTTGAAGCTGCATTACTCGTATTTTCTCCATCACTTTCTTCAGTCTAGGCAATCAACACGATAAACCAAGCCCTGATTGGTAGCGTTTGCCAATTTCCCTGGTGTAACTACTCCAGCCTTGCTGATTTCAAAGCTATCTGCATGACATCACTGAGGGATGCCCAGTAGGGCACCATTATGTCGAACTTCCACCACACAGACGCGACGGGTGGAAATAACCTTAAGAGCACAGATAATAGTAAAATGTAATAAAATAATTAGGAAGTGATGAGTTTTGACTATTTATGACCTTTGTTTTTAATATAATTTATTTAATTATAAAGTGCTTATAGTTTAATCCTTAATAATTGCTGTGTTTAACAACCGGCTTGCAAAATTCCCAACAATTTCATAATTGGCTCTCGCAGGCCCGTAAGGGCAGGCTCCGGCACATTCCTGTGCCTAATCCAACAGAAGGCAAGGACAGCTTCTCAGAGAAGGAGATCCCGAACTCAGGAGAAACACCGTGGGGTAGAGAAGACATCCGCCTACACGTACAACTTCTGTGACCTTGTTGCCCGTTGCTTTGTCATTCTGTGCCTCAGTGTCCTGTGCCTTAAAATCAGTGTGCCCAGGCCTAGTCACAGGGGTGTTTTGTAGATGAAGTGCCAGGGCCCCAGGAGGTGCTAACTTTTTGAAAAGCAAGTTGGCACCCAGGGGAGGGGACGGGGAGCACGGGCCGGGGGGGGGGGGGGGGGGGCC
>NW_024412377.1:64199317-64216396 GCF_014898765.1 Herpailurus yagouaroundi
CCCCCCCCCCCCCCCCCCCCCCCCCCCCCCCCCCCCCCCCCGGACAGGGAAAGCTAACACACGGAGCGGGAGAGAGCCAGCCGGGCACTTGTGGGAACGGCCAGTTGTTCTGCAGACACAGCATTCGTGACAATAGAAATCAGGTTGGAAGAGTGCGCAGAGCCTCGAATGTCATGTTCAGAAAAGTCACCTTGATCATGGGGGTTGGAAGCTAAGCACTGGAGTGGGGCAAGAGTGTCGCTCGGGGCTTGCTTCCTCATCTATAAAATAGAGCTCACTCAGCCATACCGTCATTTGGGGGTGACTGGGGGGACTACGGGGACTAGGGGACTTTGGATTGTAAAGTGCTCGGTGCGTTGGCCAACAATAAACGTTATTTTCTTACCACTGTTTTCTATGATTGGCAGAGCCGTGCTGGGTGCCGAGGAATGACAGGAGATAATGTTTGTTAGTTCCCTCAGGCAAAGGCACTCCCCCACTCCATTCTGTCCCTACCCCTGTGCCCTTGGTGCACAGGGAGAGCGGGTCAGGCCCCTGGAAGGGATTTACCTGCTGCGGTACAGGTGTGACCAGAGGTGGCTTTCCCCCACCTCCAGAGCCGGAGGGCGCAGGAGATCGACGACTCCGTCGACTCGACACCCGTCCGGGATTCTCTTACGGTCCCTTTTGGGTTTTTTTGTTTTTTTTGTTTTTTTTTTTTTTTCAACGTTTATTTATTTTTGGGACAGAGAGAGACAGAGCATGAACGGGGGAGGAGCAGAGAGAGAGGGAGACACAGAATCGGAAACAGGCTCCAGGCTCTGAGCCATCAGCCCAGAGCCTGACGCGGGGCTCGAACTCACGTTCCGCGAGATCGTGACTTACGGTCCCTTTTGAAAGAGCAGTCACCCCAGGTGGTGTCCCCACAGCCCAAGCCTCCATCAAGCTCCTAGCTGGCCGCCAGCTGCTTCTGGAGAGTGCATGGTGCCCCTTGCTCCCTCATGGCTGCCTGGAGACCTGCCCCCAGGATGGCCCTTTCTTCCTGCACCAGGTAGATGTGGGTTTAGTCTCGGGCAACACAAACCCAGGGCAACGGCCATCCAGGATGATTCTCTGGATAATTTCGGGCCCTCAGTGCTGTTGCTGAGGAAACAATCAGAGACATTTGCTTATTTGTTCTGCATGAAATAACCGGTTTGCCTGTTTATAGAAAGCTATTCAGAGCTCTGCTGTTTATCTGGCCCGAAGAGACACAGCCAAGAACTTGCTGTTGCCTTTTTAATTAAATACCTACTGTGTGCCAGGGGCTTTCACGGGGGCTAGTCCCAGGCTACCACCCACAGTTGGGGGAGATCTCTGGAGATAAGCCCGGTCAACAGAAGAGAAATCTTGTGTTTACAAAGCATCTAGGCAGTTACTGGCTCATCCAAGCCTTAGGACAACTCGGAGGGGCAGGCATTATTAACACCATTTCAGAGATAAGGAAAATGAGCCGCAGAGAAGTTAAGTGAATAATGGTAACCATGATTATTTTGGAGTGTCGAGGACCGTGAAATAGTTTTGCATGCATTAACCCATTCCTGAGTTGCTGCAACTCAGTGAGTAGGTGCTATGATTATTGCCCTAATTTTACAGATGAAGGCTCTGAAGCTTAGACCGATCTTAGCTGCTAAGTGGTGGAACAGGGATTCCAGCCCTGGTATCATTCCAGACTCCAGGCTCTTAACCACGTCTGGCAAAGGGCCCAAGGGCGGGGAGGCGGAGTCTGGGTTTGCGACCCGCCCGCCGCGTCTCCAGGGGGCTGTGTTCTCTCCATTCCCCCGTCACTACCCCCCACCCCGAAGAGCTTCGCCCTCTGACGTGACCCGGGGCTAAGCTTCAAATGCCAACACGCTCACCGTGGGGTGGGTTCAAGTGCATCCCCTCTCTCTGGGTCCACTGGAGCCAGTTCTCACTCATTTCTAGATTTCAGTCCAGAAAATTGGAGTGAAAATACAGCCCATCCTTTGTTCTCCCTCAAGCTCCTCCTCTCCCCCTGGGGGAGATGCATCCCCAGGGGGGAATGAGGGCTTGCCCAGTGTCCGGGGAGAGCTGGAGAGACGCGTTTGCTCCACGCCGGGACCAGACATCTCATAACATACACCTCCCCGCAAACAGCGTCTCCTGTCTTGTTTGGTTTTCCTCCTCCTTTCATTTCGGCCATCTTCACACCAAGTTTAAGGCCTCTCGTTCGGCCTCCCGGAGGAAACCAAACCGAGAAAATGAGAGGGGACCGGGCTGGAGGAACATGATGCATCGGAGACCAAATATATACCTTGAGCTAAATGCCGCTGAGAGAGAGGCTTCGCCACTATGTTCTGCTGGCCTCAGCGGAATCCGGTTTTCATGATAAATATCTGGCCAAAAACGACTGGTGGGCCTCTCGTTTCTGAGGAGGGTGGGGGCACTGCGCGAGGAGTCATTTGGAATCGCAGCTCTTATCTGCGGCTGGGTGACCTTGGACAAGTAGCTTCACCTCTTTGAGCCCTTGCAGCCTCTTAGGTGAAGTGGGAGGATACAGCCCGGAGCTGGCTGAGTCTTCCCTGAGTCTCGCAGAGCTCTGCGGTGGCAACTGTTAGCATGCCCATTTTATAGATGAGAAAACTGAGGGACAGAGAGGTTAAGAAACTTGCCCTGAGTCACAGAACCAGAAAACAGCAGAGGCAGGCTGGCCACGCATGCCGTCTGCCTCAAAATACGCATGTTATGCCCCTTCTTGTGCTTGAATCTGGACGTGGTAGCTTTTCAATGTCATCCCTTTGCTTCTGAGGGTCTTAGAGGTAGAAGGTCTGAGAAAAGACTGGCTCATCCACACGAGCCATGGAGGACAATCACTCCGTTGGCAGGTCACCCCAACTCTGCCATCGTATAACCAACACTCCTCCGCTGTGAACCGTTTTCAAAATACAGTTAGGCCAAAATAATAAATTATAGATGAGCCACAATCCCACCCACGCCAAGGAGACAACTCCTGACTCCTCGTGAGCTTTATTCCCGACCTCTTTCTACGTATACAAATACATACTCTTAAATATCTAACAAAAAAAAACAGTATTATACAACACATAAGCTCTCATTTTGATTTTTGGTCCTGATGTAGACGTTGCTTTATGAATGTATATGATTTTTCATCTATACGTTGTAAAAGCCACGTAGGTGTTATGTGAAATGCTGAAGAATTATTGAAAAACCACCCTAACCCCACCAGCCCGAAGTGATCACTGTTTACTTGGTGATATATATCCTTCTCAGCCTCTGTCCATGTGGGATAAAGTGTAGACACTCCACTTTTTTTGTGCAAATGTGACCATGCCTTTAGTTTTTTGCTTATTTTGTCTGCAATATTATATTGTGGGCATCATCCCATGTTAAGACATATGGCCCTACGTTAGGGTTTTCAATGGCTACACAGTATTTTATTTTTTGCATGTGTCATAATTTGCTTAACCCTTCTCCAGTGTTGGTCATCCAGATTATTTCTAAGAGTTTTGTTTTTGCAAAGAGTGCAGTGATGAACAGCCATACGGCTGAGGTTTTGAGCATTCTTAGTCGTTTCCTTAAACTAAAGTCTGAGGGTTAGCATGACTGCATTTAAAGGTACGTATGCTTTAAAAGGCCATGGACTTAAGGGGTGCCTGGATGGTTCAGTTGGTTGAGTGTCAACTTTGACTCAGGTCATGATCTTGGCGATTCACAAGTTCGAGCCCCATGTCAGGCTCTGTGTTGACAGCTCAAGAGCCTGGAGCCTGCTTCAGATTTTGTGTCTTCCTCTCTCTCTGCCCCTCCCCCACTCGTTCTCTCTCTCTCTCTCTCTCTCTCTCTCTCTCTCAAAAATGAATGAAACATTAAGAAAAAAAAAGTCATGGACTTAAATAAGAATTCTGCTCCTGGGACACTCAAATGCAAAGATTTTCAGTTAGAGCTCAGGAATCGTGGGAGTGGTAAGCCTACTGTATCCTACCCAAAGTGAGGACTCCTCAGGGTGGATTTGAACCACTGGTGTTTGTTTTTTGCCTCCTCTGAAAAGGGAATCCTATTTCTCAGTTGGACTCAGTTTCCCCCTTGTTCTAATGTTCGCATCACGCAGGTTTATACTTGTAGCTCAGATGCCAGCTGCTTGTTCCAGCTCTTGAGATCCAAACAGGTCAAACGCTCAGCATCGTGTCTTTCTGAACCGTGCAGATTTCCAGGGGTTATGCCCTCCCCCTATGTCACTCTGGGCACGCCTTGGCCAGTTTCCATGGCAAAGCATTGAACATCAAGCATTTCCCCCATTCCTGTAGAATTTCCTGGGGGATTCTGACAAGGAAAAATGTTCACCCTCGGTCATTAGTCATCCCCACTTGTCCAGGGTCCCTCTTCCTCAAACTTCCATTCCCCATGGGGAGGTCTCTTTCTTTGCCTTATATCATGGACCACACCCAATTAGCTCTCTATTTTCTTTCCTCCTTAGCGTCCACCCAGGGACTTCGCATTTGTTACTCGGATATTCCCCTAGAGTCTCACTTTCTACCCTAAACAAGATATCAAGTTATTTCTTCCAAATGAATGCAATGGTCTTCCAGAAGAAAATTGTTGTTGTATAACTTTACAACATCTGCCTTACGTACCTCCATTTTACTTATAATAAATCTATGAGACTGTGTCAATTTAAAATAGTTGGTCCAATTGTACCCATCAACCTAGCAGATGTCCTTAGAAATTTCAACAGTAATTTGGTATTTACTCTGCCTCTCCCAATCAGAGTGAGCGTAGCTATCATTTATGTGTTCTGATTTGGGGTCTGAAATCAGGCTTAGCACACATCACACAAATAAAATAAAATACAATTGATAGAATTTCAGTTCTTTTCTTAACATTCTGCCTTGCATTAAGATCACTGGTCTACATTCACAGTCCCACCTTCTTCCTCCATCGGGTGGTAAATTTCTTTAAGGCAAAGATGTAATTACTCAATTTTGGACCCTCCAATTCCATCTCCCCAGGCCTGAGCATGGTGTCTAAAATGAAGTTGCCCTCCAGTAAATGCCTACAGATGTAATTGGCTGTGATGTCCTTGGTCCTCAGGGCGATCCCAAAACTTCTCGGGTGGACCCCTCTGAACAATAACACTGGCATTAACATATACAAAGTTACACAGACTATGCCAACAATGAGCTGCGCAAACATCTTTGTTTGCGTGTTTCCATCTCGGGAGTCGCTTCCTTCTGGTCCAGTCAGGGAATAAATAGAGATCTGTCTCTGAAGACCAGTAGGTTTGGGTGTTCTAGATGAGGCTTTCTTCCCAGACGGTTCACATTCGGATTTGGGTGTTTTCTAGTTACTGATTACAAGGGTGCCTCGAAGGTAAGAATGTTGAGCTGAATCAGAGCCCCGTTCTCTGGGCCAAAGAGGGCCACATTCCCTCACCCCCTTCCCCACGGTCTTTCATTTTACATGGGATTTCTCATATTTTATCCTAGCGTCTTAAATTTGGAGGGGGATAAAAGGGGCTATCTAAAACCTTATATAAAACTCTATGTAAAATGAGACCTATGCTACTACACCTGGAAAATGATTCTTTTATCCGTCAAAGATGAGAAGCTTTCTTTCTAACACAGAAGCTCCATTTTCCCTGAATCTGTCATTCGGAAAGTGCTGTCAGGTACCCTCACGTGGCTTAGCCCATTTATTGCCTATGATGATTGCAATGCCTATTTCAAAGATCTGGGAACAGAAGCTCAGGAAGGCAAAGTGACTCGGACCCTTGGGACCAACTGTTAGTACAAGACAAGGCCCTGGACACACTTGTTCATGTGAACTTGTGATCACTCTCTAGACGTTGCTGTGTATATGCCTTGGGTCTCCCAGCCCCCATTTTTATCTCCTCCAGGGATATGACCACGTATTCAAACTTCGTGTCCCTCCCAAAACCTAGAACCAGGTTGAATTCACTGTCGAGTTCATAAAGCACAACTTGGGGTCCATGACCACCTTGCTCAAAAGCTGGGTTTTTCATTTCTTGCTGAAGAAAACCCAACCCAAATTCTCTGGTTAGATACCAAAGGACCTCTACAACTGGCGCCAATCTCTTTCGAATGCTTTTTCTCAGAACTCCCTTAAACAAAATTTGTATTCCAGTCAAACTGATGTGTTAAGGATTCCTCAAGCCTGTCCTGCACCTTCCGCCCCAGTGCCTTTGCACACACTGGTCCCTCAGCTTAATCCGTCCTCTCCTCTCTTGCTCCCTCCCTCCACTCCTCTCTACCTCCTGACCTTCTCATTTTGGAAACAAAAGCGTAACCAGATTCCGAATTCAGAAGATCCATTTCTGGGGACGGACCTGGAGGACGTATGGCTGTACCATCGATAGGTACAAAAGTAAACAAAACTAACGTTTTGCCCTTCTATCGATTTTTTTTCCTGTGCATATCACAGTCTGACCACTGACAGACCAGTTCACATATTAGACAATTCTTCCGCTAGTATCTTGTCATCATGGTGTGAATAATAATTTTGTCAATAAATATTACCTTTAAGCATGATAAAAATGACCATTTTGGAGACTCCGTTTGGGAAGGGTATGTGTTTCACGGTCCCTCCCCAAATGTGTTCCCGCTTGGATGTTGTCACTTCCCCTGGGCCGTTTCCTCTGCCTTCCCGGCACTGGGGTCGGAGCCCTCCCGGAGCCCTTCATAGCCCGTGGCCTTCCCTTTCACAGTACTCACTACGCTGAATTGTAATAGGACTTTCATAGTCTATCGTTTCAACTAGATTATGAACTTTTCAAGGGCAGGGGGTGTGAATATGCATCCTCATGGCCCCAAGAACCAGCCCGGGTCTGACACAGGTGGCTAGCAGAAAATGTTTTATGAAATCGTCATTAGCCAGACTGACCCCTTGCCATCGGACTCTCCCATTCCTGAAGCTGTCACCTCCCCTTTCCTGGATGGGCAGTGGCTCCCTGCGAGAGCTGCTTTGCAGTTTTCTCTGGGTCAAAGGCCACTGCCCGGGGCTCTGTGAAGGATGCTCAGGCCTGGCCAGAACAGATGACAGGCCAGTGAAACCCGATCGCGCCCTCCGGCGGCCGCCCTGACTCGTGTTCCGTATCACGTCCTGCGAAGAGGTGCCTCGATTTGCCAGCGGCCTTGTTTGCTTGAGTCGTGCCCCTCTCTGGGGTGGGCCTGAAGGGGGACAGCCAGAAAGGAGCTCTTTTCACCCAAATAGGCTGTCGAATTACTGATGACTTCACATGCCAAGAGGCTTTGATCAAGATTTCCTCACCAGGCCCTGTATCACCACCAACACTGCAACCAGACTGCTTTTCATTACTATGCGAGCTCAACAGGGGCTGCTCTGGGTTTCTTCCTTTCTGTTTCTTTTTACTTTTCCTTCTTGTTTTTTTTTTTTTTTTTTTAAAGCGTTTAGCTGGTAATGGCTTGCACAGAAAGAGATGGTCCATTTAGCTCTGCTTCTTGTCTGGTTTTCTAAATGGGAAGCAAGTAAGCACGATGGGAGTGGGTTTTGATATGTTTCATGTTTTCTGGGTGCTACTGCAATAGACCGTGCTGTCCCCACCTGTTTCGAATCTATTAGGAAACTTGTAAGGGGTTTTGATTGTCAAAGTTTGATTGGGTGCTAGGGTTGGAGTTGACGAGGTAGGAGCAAAACAAGACCGATTCAGTTCCCAACAGCCAGCCTCTAACAAGCTGGTATTTGTTAGAAGATAGTTTTGTATGACAAATGCTGGAAATTGTAATGGCTTTTAATAAAGTGTAATCAACCATCCATCAAGTGTAGAGCCAGCTGCTTTGCAACGTGGACTGCTATGATCCTTTGCAAAGGAACCCTTCTCCCTCTGCCAATAATAAATAATAGTGATAAAAATCCTGGAAGCCTCTAGAATGAGTTAATAAGCTGGCTCCAGGTCACCTTCCTCGCCCCTCCCCCTCCCCCGAAGAAAGAGAGCTCAGAAGCTTCTAGAAGTGAGCTTGATTTTTTTCAGATGGCATGCCAAGATTATAGATGATTCTGGCAAAGAATGGACCACGAGATTCAGTGCAAATCATTTACGGTATTGGGGCCCCCGTTCCACCAGCAGTAAATTAAAAGAGAAGATTATGAAAAGGGGTCTGGGTAACCCCCAGTCCTATGACTCCAAGGCCCTCTTCCTGTTGGGATCCGTGCTGATTCCTTAGAAAGGGCTCTGGTCGTGGGTGCCTGGACTTGGTGCTTGATCTACTAACTCCTGGAGATGTGAGAGTAGGGGGGTCGAGTGGTGGCCCCCCACAAGTTGTGTCTACATCCTAATCCTGGAACCCACAGAACATACAATGGCAAGAGCCAACAGGAATGTGAACTCTGGGCTCTAAGTGATTATGACGTATCAGCGTGAGTTCATTGGTTGTGACAAGTGCGAGACACGGGTGGGGGTGCTGGTGGCAGAGGAAGCTAAGCTTGTGTAAGGGAGGGGTGAACGGGAACTCTCCGT
Source organism: Herpailurus yagouaroundi (assembly GCF_014898765.1). NCBI lineage: Eukaryota > Metazoa > Chordata > Mammalia > Carnivora > Felidae > Herpailurus > Herpailurus yagouaroundi. The sequence continues at coordinate 64,207,806 of NW_024412377.1, forward strand.
ACCTTCCTTTCAATTTTCCTGCGAACGGAAAACTGCTCAAAACCAATCCAGTCTTTGAAAAAGTAAATTAAAATAAAATAAGCAAATCAAACCAGAGACTTTAGGGGTGCCTGGGTGGCTCAGTCAGCTGAACGTCCAGCTCTCGATTTCGCCTCAGGTCACAGTCCCAGGGTCATTGGATCAAACCTGGCACGGAGCCTGCTTGGGATTCTTTCTCTCTCTCTCTCTCTCTGCCCCTCTCCCCGTCTTGTGCTGGCTTTCCCTCAGAATAAAAAAAATTCAATTAAACTGAAAAACTAGAGACTTTAATGTCTCCAGAACTCTCTCTGAGCCTCTCTCTGAGGGCATATGGCATCATTTCTCCCTGCAGACCAGCTTTCTCAACCAAGGGACGGCTCAGAGTTCCCTACAGCTTCAGGCTTACATTTTCCTAAAAATGTTCCTCTTGGTACTCCTTCAAAATCTCCCAGGAGCCGTCAACCATACAAAAAAGCAAATGCACAAGTTATTCACTGCAGTATTATTGAGAGCGAAGCAGGGAAGCATTTAAACGTCCAACCAGAAGTAACCGGGTCAGTAAACATTGTGTAGGTACACAGTGCACAATTTATGGGGAAAACCTCTATAATCTGATATGTAGGGACTTGTGGGATATATTGCTCAACAAAAACACTCATAGGCTTATTTTTGAAAAAGAGACACAAGGGGCACCTGCGTGGCTAGACCGTTAAGCGTCCGACTTCAGCTCGGTCATGATCTTCCGGTTTGTGAGTTCGAGCCCCGCGTCGGGCTCTGTGCCGACAGCTCGGAGCCTGGAGCCTGCTTCGGGTTCTGGGTCTCGCTCTCTCTCTCTGCCCCTCCCCTGCTGGCGGTCTGTGCCTCCCTGACTCTCAAAAACGAATAAACATTTAAAAAAAAAAATTAAGGAGAGACACGAGAAGACGAGCCAGGAACTAAAATTAAAAACAAAACAAAACACCCAGCTGTTTGACTCTAAGAGGTGGGTGTGACCAGTAAAGTGAAGGGGTGGAAAAGGCAAACTGAGTGAACCTTTTAATAACCCATATTGACGCTTTACTCGCAAACACAAAACTGCATCAGAAAAGATGAAATAATACCCTACAATTGCACACAAATGAAAACAATGAGCCTAACTGCATGTGAGATTGCTAGCCACTCAGAAAAAAAGGAAACAGCCCAAGTCCAGATTCTGGGACTAGGGTTTTACTCTACAGAGACCCAGGAAGGCAAAAGCATTGAAAAAAACCCAGTGAAGGTTCAAAAGGCAGTCGCCACATGGATAACGGCGAACAACTTGGCATGCTTTCCTGAAAGTGCAGCACCGAGATACTAGTTTCTGGAGTTTGGGGGGAAAAAAAAAATCTCCCAGGACAGATTCTGATTGGTCCCTGGGTCAGGGTTCCACCTGCGCTGGGGGCAGTTAAGTGAAAGGTGAATGGGGGGCCTGCACTAGACGTGGTCAGGCTGTCCTTGCCCCGAGGAGAGGAGAGAACAGGGCAGTTGAGGCAGTAGATGCCTCCCTCCTTCCGAATCTGATTAAATTATGTGGTGGAAATGTTCAGAGCCGGAAAAGTTCAAACTGTTACGGTATGTGTCATCTTTAAAATGGAGCATTTAATTGGACGATGCAGTAGATTTGGGCAGACCCTTTCCGCAGACCCTTCTGCAGGAAACTTGTTACCAGTAGGCAGACTGGAGAGAGGAGGAGGGAGGAAGACTGAATTGTAGAGCCAAGATTACGGGGCCGGGCTTGGGGGATTTAAACCCAAGCCCTGGCTTTGCTTCCAGCTCTCTGGGCTCCAGTCTGCTCCTCTGTAGAATAAGGGTTGGATTTACCTTTGCGTTTTCTGAGGCTGCACCGCATCCCGGAAGGTCTTCGAAAGAAAGGAGGAGAGTCCCAGTGGCAGCTGTACATGTCCCCATAGTCACGACATCGTCAAGAGTCTTCATTTATGGGCTGGACTCTGGTTATCTTATTTTCACCATGAAGTATAAAAATCTGTGCTTCATAAAATTTAGAAGATAGTAATTATTTCACTAGGAACAAAAGGATTTTTTTTTTTTTTAAACTAAGATCGAGGGGAAGAGATAGGTGTGGGGGAGGGGGTGAGAGAGGCTCCGCGAGGTGCAGAGATTTGCCCGGGGTCACTCAGCAAACAGGAGGCGCTGAGCCTGGTCAGGGCGCCTCCCAGCCTGTGGTCCCACTGGCTCCCACCCAGACCTGAACCAAGCCCCCACCCACAAGAGTCACATTCAAGACCCTCTGACACCCCCGCCTTCCTCCTCCCCAACCTCCTCTGTCCAGTGCAGGATCAGCACACTCTGACCCAAGTCACCGGCCAGGAAGCTTGTCAATGGCCAGCCCTGGGGACAGTGTGACTAACACATAAGGCATTGTCAGGTAATCGACCTCAAGGGTTCTCCTAATGGTGCAAGATGTCCTGTTGCACAGAACGGGCCTCTTTAGAAACCACAGAGGACAGGGGACCTGATCTAAGTTGAGTGGGCACGAGCAGACCCCACCTCCCGTGGCAGAAATTTGCATCATCTCCATGTCTGAATTCAAATACGATCTTCTTTGGCGCTCCCCACTCTCCCGCCCAGGCATTTATGTGCCCTTCTCTCTAGTGTTCCCAGGGCACCTTGCTTGTCTCTATCAAAGTAGCGATTACACTGTGTTGCCATCGTTTTATTTTCCTGTCCCCACCAGACTGAGCCTCCGCCATAGGGGACCAAGTGGACACCCAGGGAATAGCGACGGAATGACGGCATGATGAAGCGAATGGAAAAATAGACCTGTTTCTTCCGGTCCTCTTTTGCCTGTGTGTTTCAGTGACAGGGCGTGAGACGAAGTGAGCCCAGCCTTGCGAACAAACCTCCTCCTACCTGCACGTGGCAGGACCCGACTCTAAAATGTTTTCCTTCCCCTCAGAGAATGACCGTGTCATGAAAAGTCCTATGACTTTCGTCATAAGAGAAGTCAAATTGTCCCAGGATCTTTTGGGGTTGCAAGAGCTGAGGCAAAGGCTAGTCTAGCTTTGTTACAGGAGACCTTGTAGGGTATAGGATTGTGAGTCACTATGTTGTAACCCTGAAACTAATATAACGCTGTATGTTAACTATAATTCCGAACAAACAGAACAAGGAAAACGCGCCATGCCAGGTAACAGTAAAATATAAAGCTTACCAAAAAATACTTTGCCGATCTTGTCAAAGAAGCGGGAAGTGGTCTTTGTCACTGGATTGACTGCCCTGCGGAGGCTAAAGGTACCTTCCTTAGTTGTTGCTCTAATTCTGGGGCTCTCCCCCCAAAACGTGGCGCACAGAATGTCCTATTGGACATTGAGGAGTTGAACGTGAGGCTGAACGTGAGGTCATAGGCCTCGATGAGAACACATGCTCTCGAGGGGGTCTCGAACCCTTGCCTCAGCAGGAGAATTTCTGTGTTTATCTGCATAACAGATCAGGCATCTGAATGAGCCTGTTTGAAAAGAAGGGTTCCATCGCCAAATAAGTCTGACAATCCATCAGGAGAGTAGATGTGCTTCCTGTCCCTTCTGCCTTGACAGTCAGCAAATTAACACCTGGTCCATTAACAGAGTTGGAGGATCCCCCGAGGACAGATTCGTGGTAATTTGTTCTATGTGTTCCCTTGTGATGCTCATTTTCAACTCTCAAGGAATCCCAATAAACAGACAAAACCCGAATTGTATTTGATTTTCACTCGTCTCTTGAGCGGCTGTGCTCGGAACCCACGTGATGACAAACAGAATTTTTCACCAATTCTCCCGTGATGCCGTTCTCGTACAGACTTCCTGTTTGTTCGAGCCTTTTGCTTTGTTTCGTTTCCCGGAGGAGTTCGAGCATTTTGGCCAGGAAGGATGTAGCCCAGAATGGTGGGAGCACCCAAAGAGATAAAAGCCCCAGGAAATGGATGCCCAGAAGGAGAGAAAAGTGTAAGCCCCTCGAGGTAGAGCTTCGGTCTTTGACAGGTGCTGGAAGGACAGAAATTAGAACAAGATTTACTGTGAAAACAGACAGCAAGAGGACCTGGCTGACTTCTGGACTGACTGTTCTGAAAACGCTTCCTTCTCCCCGCGTGTCCAGGAATCAGCTAGAGATGTGCTACGAGGAACACTGGGGCCTCGTTTGAAGCCACATCTTCAGGCAAGCGCACTGCTTTTCCTCAGACTGTAAATTTCTCTGGTGTGGCTGGAGGGGCTGACGGAGATGAGGAGGCTCACCCGTCAATCCGGCCAAGCCAACACTTGCTTGCTTCTGGTCAGTAAGGCCCTCAGACCCAGGGAAGGCTGTGTCCTGCTCTGGGCCCTGCCCTTCGGAGGACGCGATGCGTCAGAATTACAAAAAAAAAAGTACACGAGCTAAATATCACATAAGGGTTCAGTCACATGACACAATCCACAGCCCTAAACACCCACTGCATGACCGACACCATTCAGGCCCCTGGAAGATGCTTCTCCACATCTTTTGTCTCCTGTCCACGAAACAGGCATGGGCACGTTCAAGTGCTGGGAAGGTTTGTGCCCCATTCTGTTCGGACACCGGAGACGTTGCTGCTTCAGCCAGAGCGGAGAGTTTGGGGGCCCCAGGGAGGGAAACCAGCTCAGTCCCGAAACAGGGTGCTGTCGAAAAAAACCACCAGACGCCGAATAGAAGCGAGGCAAGATTTTCTTCACGGCCGGGCCAAACCTGATCTCCTGATCTTAAGGAGAAAAGTGCAGAGCATGGCCCTGAACAAAGGTAGCAGTGAGCTTATATGGATTTTAGCAAGTCTGAATACGTCATTATTTGGTTAACCAATTACGATTTACAGCATTTCATGGTAGCCAATTATATTGTGACACACAGACGTTAGTTTTGGCGGGAACCTATCAATTTAAAGTTCTTTGTCCTAAGAGGGTTTAAAATGACCAATCATAGTGAGACACCTAAGATACCTTGGGGCAGTGAGTTCGTGACTTTTTACATGTTGGTCTTTGCCTAGGCCAGATCTTGGGAGAAGGGATGGGGGAGCGTTTTGCAACCTAAGTTATCCATTTAGCAAGCAGGCGAAGTTACAGAAGCGAGATAGGGCGGTTAGTAATTTCCGATAACCCTAATAGAGAACTTCCTAAGCTTTTATCTCGATTATTCCTGAAAGGTGAGTTTAAGACGAACTTATATACACTAAGCTTTCTGATATCTTGTAAGTTGACCTATTACAAGTCCTTCTTCTCAGAGAGCGTCCGTGGGTGGTTTCACAAGGACGCTGGGTTTCCACTTTGAGGACCTCTCTTCAGTTTCCCAAGCAGGGTTCTAGAACAGCTCATGAACTGACCCTGAGTTTACCACCATTGCACACAGAGGCTGAGGAACACCAGCGTTTCAGCAATGGACCCTGCTGTCCAATCTGTACACGTGGGGGTCCAGACAGACCATGCCTGAAGCATGCTACTGACTATTTAATTTTTTTTTTTTATGTTTATTTATTTTTGAGACAGAGAGAGACAGAGCATGAACAGGGGAGGGGCAGAGAGAGAGGGAGACACAGAATCTGAAAGAGGCTCCAGGCTCTGAGCTGTCAGCACAGGGCCCCACGCGGGGCTCGAACCCACGGACCGCGAGATCACGACCTGAGCCGAAGTCGGACGCCCAACCGACCCAGCCACCCAGGCGCCCCTGCTACTGACTATTTAAGCAGCTGGATGGATATGGAAACGTTTTTGGAAAATGTTTCAAATGTGGGCATATTTGAAATGTGTAAAAATCCTGCTTTTTAAGGAAGGAAATTCCGATACATGCAGCAATAGGGTGGACCTTGACATTCTGCTCCCTTGGAGCGTCAGTCACGGAAGGACTCGTGTGGCCTTACATGAGGCTCCATAGAGACAGAAAGCAGAATGCGACTCCCAGGGGCTGGGGTTACAGTTTTGTGAAGACAGGGTTCTGCTTTACAAGACGGGAAGAGTTCTGACGAAGGACGGTGGTGATGGTTGCACACGACGTGAATGCGCTTCAATGCCGCTGAACGGGACACTTCTTAGTGGTTAACGTGGCCACCTTTCGGTTACGTGAATTTTACTCCAATTTTTCAAAATTAGATAAACTTACCATTAAGTATTTTTAATCCACTTTAAAAATGATTTCTGGGGCGCCTGGGTGGCTCAGTCGGTTAAGCGTCCGACTTCAGCTCAGGTCACGATCTCACAGTCCGTGAGTTCGAGCCCCGCGTCAGGCTCTGTGCTGACAGCTCGGAGCCTGGAGCCTGCTTTGGATTCTGTGTCTCCCTCTCTCTCTGCCCCTCCCCCGTTCATGCTCTGTCTCTCTCTGTCCCAAAAATAAATAAACGTTAAAAAAAAAATTTTAAATAAAAAAAAAAATTTCTGGGGGGTGCCTCGGTGGCTCAGTCGGTTGAGTGTCTGACTCTTGATTCAGCTCACGTCACGATCCCCAGGCCGTGGGATCGAGCCCGGCATCAGGCTCCAGGCTGAGTGCGGAGCCTGCTTGGGATTCTCTCTCTCTCCCTCTGCCCCCTCCCTTGCTTGCACGCTTTCTGTGTCTCTAAAACATAAAATATAAAATAAAATAAAATAATAAAATAGTTACTGTTCAAGTGTTTGACATTCATTAACTGTAATTTATATTTTGCCTTTTACCTTTAATAGGTAACTTTGAATATCTTAGAAGTATTTTTTTCAGAAAAATATATATAAGAAAAAAATTTTTTTGTTTGATTTTTTCCATTTGCTTTACATTTCTGATAAAATATGCTCAGATTTTGTATACTTGGGATGGAAATATTTTATTCAATAGTCAGCTAGCTTGACTGATAAGCTTTTTAAACCTTCAGATACACCGTAAGGTGTCCTGAATTCGTCTCATGTTCCAGATCCTGTGAACAGAAGGGCCTTCCACTGGTGATGACGAGTCTTTCCCAAGTAAATTTGTCTTCTCACTCTCGCTGCTTACTCTGCCCAAGGACCCTTTCTGCCCTTTCTTTGCCGCCGGAATGCCTAACTATGCCTCAAAGCACAGGTCTGATGTCACCTCCTCGGAGAAGCCCTCAGTTGCACCAGGTGGGATAAATGTGCCTCTGTTGGCATTGCTATGCTCACCCCCCTGTTACTACTACATTATTCACTGCGTTATTGTTATGTATTCTCACTGGTTTTCTGCCCCAGGCTATCAGCTCCTTGAGGACAGGTTCTGTGACTTATCCTTACATCTGAACTGCCAGCCCAATGAAGATAATCAGCAAAAGGCTGTTGAATAAATTGACATTTTCTTGATGAAGAAAGTCGTCATTTTATTTATTTATTTTTATTTTTTTTTAACGTTTATTTATTTTTGGGACAGAGAGAGACAGAGCATGAACGGGGGAGGGGCAGAGAGAGAGGGAGACACAGAATCGGAAACAGGCTCCAGGCTCTGAGCCATCAGCCCAGAGCCCGACGCGGGCCTCGAACCCACGGAGCGCGAGATCGTGACCCGAGCCGAAGTCGGACGCCCGACCGACTGAGCCACCCAGGCGCCCCAGAAAGTCATCATTTTAAATTCAAGAACCCAGGGATGTCTCCTGGGTGGCGCAGTTGGTTGAGCACCCAACTCTCGGCTTCAGCTCAGGTCCCGATCCCAGGGTGGTGGGATCGAGCCCCACGTCAGGCTCCACACTGAGTCTGGAGTCTGCTCAGGTTTCTCTCTCTCTCCCTCTGCCCGTGCACTTTCTGCTTGCGTGTACTTTCTCTAGATAGATATCTAGATAGACAGATAGATAGGTAGATAGAAGAATCTATTGAGCTAAATAAATAAATGGATCATTTGTCCCAAGCATGCTAAGTTCTCTCTAGACTTTGTTTTGGGGGGCAAAGCTTAGACTGTCCTTTGTCACGGCTGGCTGCCTGGCCCGGCACATTTCATCATCTTTCTGATTTGCTACTGGAGCAAATGAAGAACAAATAGGTTCTGAGTAAAGAGGTTCTAACTATGGCTCACTTCCAAGCATGACGCACAGACTTCAGTGCACGATGAGCTTTGGGACAGCGGGTACGGCTCCCTGCAAGACCACGGAGCGTTCCAGCTGTGAAAAGATGCCGGCTATGCGGGGTGACCTTGTGTCCTTGGTTTCCAGGCATACCCCAAGCTTATACCTCCCGTCCCAACGTAATTACTAATATCATCCCCTTTCATTTTCAAATGTGTCCCAGTTTCACCAGAAGTGAGCTGCCATGAGTAACCTTTGAAAAAATGTGATGTTGTGATATTGCCTTCCCTAGGGCAGTTGATTATCATAAAAGAAGAAGGAGGGGGAGGGGAATTGGAGAAATGGGAAATAGGTTCGAATCCAACTTCTGAATGGTGACTAGGTCTTTCCTGCCCTCTTAGGTCAATCATGTTCACCATCTTGAGAGACCTGAGTGGGTTGAGCTTCCCAAATAACTCCACTCTTCCTCCACTTGACTCCCCTGCACACGCAGAAGTGTTTGTGAAACGCGGGAAACTCTACTCCTAGAAGCTTCTCGAATGTAAGCTGTTGCAAGGCAAGTAGTATGCTGTTCCCCTTTGCCAAGGAT
>NW_024412377.1:64216406-64240637 GCF_014898765.1 Herpailurus yagouaroundi
TAAGCTGTTGCAAGGCAAGTAGTATGCTGTTCCCCTTTGCCAAGGATAATATAGGCTGGAATGAATATAGGTCTGAAAAAGAGGCTCAGTTTGTAACCTGGGTGGACACATGGCTGTTGAGGAATCTTTCACTGCTTAACTAGCAGGCCATGGGAGATCCATGGCCCAGAGCTCATTCAGGGAATACAACCTGGCACATGGCCTCAGAGGCCCCCTGGATGGATCCTGTCTGCAGTACACTTTTGTCACATCAGGAGTCTACCGTGGGCTGAGTGATACTCAACCTTTTTGATTCATTTGTCCTTTCAAGGAGTGAGGAGGAGGGAGTTCAGAGGGAAAAGCCAATTCCTACTGAATCTTTAGAAGAGAAGACAAAAGGGGCGCCTGGGTGGCGCAGTCCGTTAAGCGTCCGACTTCGGCCAGGTCACGATCTCGCGGTCCGGGAGTTCGAGCCCCGCGTCGGGCTCTGGGCTGATGGCTCGGAGCCTGGAGCCTGCTTCCGATTCTGTGTCTCCCTCTCTCTCTGCCCCTCCCCCGTTCATGCTCTGTCTCTCTCTGTCCCAAAAAGAAATAAAAAACATTGAAAAAAAAATTAAAAAAAAAAGGAAGAAGAAGAAGAAGAAGACAGGAAGAAGAGGAGAGAGGAGGGGGAGGAAGAAGAGGGAAGAAGGAACGGGAAGGGGGGAGGAGGAGGAGGGAGGAGGGGAGGAGAGAAAAAGAGAAGGGAAGAGAAGAAAAGAAAAACTGAAAAGAAAAGGAAAAAAGAAAAAAGAAAAGAAGAGAAAAGAAAAGAAAGAAAAGAGAAGAGAAAAGAAAAAAGAAGGAGAAGGAGGTAAGAGGGAGTGATAATTCCTCTGTGCCCCCAGGTCCTGATGGAGTGTTGAGTCTCTCAGACGCTTTAAATAGGCGCCATGAGTTGTGTAAGTGCTGCCCAGCTGGCGGCCTGCCTAGTTCACATGACGGCCATATCTGATGGTTTGGGCAAGGCGGGGTGGGGTGGAAAGGGGCCCGGGATCCAGAAGACAAAGAGTGGGGGAAGGGACAGGACCATAAGTCTTAAAAAATGAGAGATACAGAGCTCATAGAAGTATTGACGTTAATGGCAGCCCTTTATTCCATGGATCTGGAACATTCCCTGCCTTGTGCTGAAGGCCACGCCCCATGGTACCTGAGCCCGCATCCCTCCTTACTCCTGACCTTCACCTCAGGACTCCAGTCTTTGTGTTCAGCCTAGGGAGAACCATAAAATGTCCCCCTCTTGGGGCGCCTGGGTGGTTAAGCATCCGACTCTTGATTTGGGCTCAAGTGATGCTCTCAAGGTTGTGAGATCAAGCCCAGCGTCGGGCTCTGTGCTGGGCATGGAGCCTACTTGGGATTCTCTCTCTCCCTCTCCCTCTGCCCCTTTCCTGATCGCACTAAATAGATAGATAGCTGGATAGATAGATAGATAATAGATTGATAGATGATAGATAGATAGATAGATGATAGATAGATAATAGATAGATAGATAGATAGATAGATAACAAAATATCCCCCCCTAACTTCCTGCTGGGGTGGCTACCTCCCTCCTAAATCTCAGCCTCCTACACTGGGATTTTGAAGCTACCTGCTTACTGAGCCGGGGCGGGGGGTGGGGGGGCAGGTGAAGTCAAAATGGAAAGGATTCTTTTTTTTTTAATTTTTTTTAATGTTTTATTTATTTTTGACTGAGAGAGAGAGAGAGAGAGAGACAGAGCATGAGCAGGGGAGGGGCAGAGAGAGAGGGAGACACAGAATCCGAAGCAGGCTCCAGGCTTTGAGCTGACAGCACAGAGCCTGATGCGGGGCTCGAACTCACAGACCGTGAGATCATGACCTGAGCCAAAGTCGGACACTCAACCGACTGAGCCACCCAGGCGCCCCAAAATGGAAAGGATTCTAACACAAAGCTCCCACCTCCTGTGTCAGACCCTGTCCTGGGCGCACTTGACCATTTTTTCCCGCGTAATCCCTGCCGTAAGCAAAAGTAACTATCTCTATTCCCATCGTACACAGAAAGACCGAACGCAAAGGACGTGAAATGGCTAGTTGTGCCTGACCATCACGCAGCAGGACTGAAATTTGAACTCAGGGATTTCTGACTTTCTCCAGAGGGCTTGACACCTCTGTGACCACAGGTGCCCAGAACATCCCGTACCAACAACCACTGTCCCCTAGCTGCACTTCTTTGCCACTTCTCACTTCCAGGCCTGGACTCAAGCTGTCCCCTTTCCCGCCCACTGCCTCCTTCTGTATCTACTGATTTCTGAGCTGCCCTGCAAGTTCCCGTGCAGAGGTCCTGTGCTCTGACAGTTCCTAACCTCAGAGTTGCAAGCTTTTTCTTCCATATTTTATCCTCTCTGATATCAGAATACGAATATGTACTATAGGCATACGGTTTCCATAAAATGTTGCTTTTAAGTCAGTAGCACTTGCCGTAGTTGGTGGGTCATAGAATTAACCGTAAACGACCCTGCTTCCGGCCGGCGTAAGAATCAGCCCTCTGTACGCCCGTCTCCCTCCCCACTCAGCAGGCTTCTGGGCAGTGGCCCGCGTTGGGCCATCTTTGCATCTCAGCACAGCCCAGGATCAGGCCACCAGGGCCTCTTAGTAAAGGCAGTTGGCAAGGAAATGTGCTTTTATGTGTTACTCAGAGAAGGGTCTTATTTAATCCTTGGACAGAATCTATGAAATATCTGTTACTATTCCCGCCTTGCAGGGGAGGAAACAAAGTGGCCTCAAAGTCCGAGATCCAGTGGACGGGAGAGGCTTGACGTGGACCCAAGTGTGTCCAGTGTCCCAGCTCTACTCCTGCCTCTCTCTGCTCTCCAACGGAACACCGCTCTTATGAGGAAAGATACACTCGTGCAGATGAGTTAGGTTAGCAACGTAAATGATCCGCTCTCTAGAATGCAACGTGCTATTCATTTGTGTTCTTACACCTGCAGTGCCCCTGAAGGCCATGACATCCATTACAGACCAGGTGAGCAGTATTCCTTCACTCATTCATTCATTCACTCATTCCTCTGTTAGGCAAGCCTGTCCGGGCCGCTTCCTTGGTTGCAAAGCCCCGCGGGAACGCAGAAACGGACCAAACGTGGTCCATGCCACAAACACCCTAAAGGCTAGAACTGAGCTCCGTTTTATTTCAGGTGTCTGTTGAACATCCACTCTGCAGGGACCTGCACGAGAATCTGGGGAAAAAGAAAGCCGAACAACCACGGCCCCCGCCTCTGGAAATCATTAGAGTTGCAAGTAAGAGCACGGGTACGACCAGACTCTGACTTCTTCCTACCCGACTCTCAGCCTGGTTATACAACCCGGACAGCGGGCTATGCCGTGGCTCCTACGCGGCTAACTTTAAACCTGACCTGCTATCTTCTCGGCCGGGACACTGGGCGGCCCATTCGACATGATAATGGAAAAAGGAAGAGGTGAAAACACTCCAAGCAACGGTAAGTAACTATGCAAGGCCGATTGGAGCCCAATACGGGCTTCAAAGTCAATTTCTTGTCCTTGTTTATGTATTTAAGTGTCTTCCCAGATGACTCTGGCTTCAAATTGCAGGCATCAGGCCAGTCGGCTGGCTGCATCTCACTAGCCTAAATAAAGGGGGGACTAGAGCTTTTATCTGGCAAACTCAGATCCCAAAGTCAGCTACTACTGGGGCAGAGGAGAAGAGTTTCCTCTACCTTGCTGTCTCCCCCCATCCACCCCAGGACTTGCCGTGGCTCAGCCTGGGACCAGACCTTCAGGGCAAATGTGCAGCTTCATTTAGAATCAATGGTTCACCGGGTGCAAACTGGGCCAGGCGCTCCTTCATACGTTATATGTATTTCAATTTCCTGATGCTCTACAGCACCATGCATTTCACTAAGAGGACTTTGCCACACTTTCAAACGACCCCGTAAGCATGTATACGGGGTAAATCATCGTGCGGACTGGTTAGAATCCACGGGCTTCACATCTGATCCTCTCCGAGAGGCCATAGCCATGGAGAGCAGAACAGGTATTTCAAGCTTCCTGTTTCTCAGGACAGTGAAATGAACATCCTAATTTACAGCAGAGGGCCCACTGCAGAGGGGGGCCAAACCCCTGCTGACGGAAGCAATGAAAGAAAGAAAGAATGAATGAATGAATGAATGAGCGAACGAAATATGTGGTTCTGCCAGTGTTTTATGGACCAGTCACAGGCTGTACTAAACATGAGATGGTGGGGGCGCCTGGGTGGCTCAGTCGGTCGGGCGTCCGACTTCGGCTCGGGTCACGATCTCGCGCTCCGTGGGTTCGAGGCCCGCGTCGGGCTCTGGGCTGATGGCTCAGAGCCTGGAGCCTGCTTCCGATTCTGTGTCTCCCCCTCTCTCTGCCCCTCCCCCGTTCATGCTCTGTCTCTCTCTGTCCCCAAAATAAATAAACGTTAAAAAAAAAAAAAAATGAGATGGTGGCCGTATCTGGACTTTGGCGTAGGAGTCTAGCACAGTGGTTCAATGATCTGGCTTCTGGATTCAGATCGGTCCGAGTCAGAAGATTGGATCTAGTCCTCCTGTGAACACTTGGGCGAGGTCCTTCCTAAGTCTTTGAAAGCCTCAATTGCTCGCTCAGTGGCGTAAGGAGACGATGACCACACGCCCGCTCCCGAAGTCTGTCGCTGAGACTCAAGTGAGTCCAAAGTCCATCAGACATTGCCCAGGTCATATTCAGCCGCAGCACACATGACCGGATGTGTCTTCAATGCCTTGTTTCTTTTAATACACTTTTAGAGCAGTTTACGATTCACAGCAAAACTAAGCAGGAAGCACAGAGTTCCCAGGTAGCCTTTGGCTACCCACCCCTCCTCGCTGTCCCCCGCCAAACCTCTCCCACTACGGACTTTCCCCACCAGAGTGGGACATTCATTACAATCGATGAACCTGCCAGACACGTCATTATCGCTGAGAGTCCATAGTTTACATTATGACTCACTCTTGCTGGTGTACATTCTATGGGTTTGGACAAATTCTATGGGTATCCGCCATTTCAGTATCCCGTAAGGTAGTTTCACTGCCCTAAAAGCCCTCCGTGCTTTGCCTGTTCATCTCACCCACCCCACACCACAGCAACCACTGATCGCCATAGCTTTGCCTTCTCCGGTAGGTCAGATCGTTGGAATCATACAGTGTGTAGCTTTCACAGATGGGCTTCTTTCGCCTCATAACACGCATTCGAGTTGCCTCCGTGTCTTTCCATAACTTGAGAGCTCCAGGATTTCCATAATTTCTTCTTGGCGTTGAATAATATTCCAGCGTCTGGGTGCACCACAGTGTATTTGTCCGGTCACCTACTGAAGGGCATCTTGCTTGCTTCCAACTTTAGGCGATTATGAATAAAGCTGCTATAAGCCACCGTGTGTGGATTTTTGTGTAGACGTGAGCTTTCAGCGCCTTCGGGTAGATACTAAGGAGGGCAATTCCCGGGCCACATGCCACGAGTAGCTGTGGGATTGTAAGAAACCCCCAAACTGTCTTCCAAAGTGGCTCTAGTCTTTCGCATTCCCACCAGCAATAAATAACAGCTCGCCTTGGTTGTTGTTTTAATTTGCATTCCCCTGATGACATATGATGTTTAGTCATTTTCCGACTTTTTTATTACCCCGCGAGTTTCTGTGAGGACAAAATGAGCTAATAGAAAAGTGTGAATTATTACGGACAGTGCCTGGTCCGTAATAATCATGCCATAAACCAGAGGTTTCAAAAGGAGATACCATTATTGGCATATCGAGTCATCTTGTTTTCCGGGGCTAAAGGACTCCGGGTCACGTTGATGCCCCTGACGCTTCCACTACAGTCGCTAGTCTTGCTCAATACCCTATAGGTACCCCCACAAAATGACACTCACCTGCCTCCCTCGTGATCTGTTTTCACATCCTTCTCCCCTACTTCGGGGGATCCCTTGAAGCCCGGGCTGTTTCTGCCCCCTACGTCTACCTCCGTCACCTGGCAAGGGCATGCTACCCAGCAGGGGCCAGGGCAGAGTTACTGAACTAATCTGCAAATGCTGATCGAACTGCTTCACGCTGGGTTTTGGCTCTGGGTAGAGACTTGGCGTTAGACAAAATGAGCCCAGAGGAGGCACCATGTGGCAGGCAGAGCTGGTCGCTCTCTCCTCTGCACCTTCCAAGGCCTCTGTCATTTTGCCTGCTGCACTGTGACAGACCAGCGTGTCCTCCACTGGGACGTACGCACCATGGCCGGGCACAAAGTTGACTCTTCTAGAAGGCATTGGAATGAGTTTGTCCTGCATGCGCTCTGATTGCCCGGGCCTTTGCCCTTCTCCTTCCAGAACCACCGACCCTCTCAAGGCCTCTGGGAAAGAAATGATCCATATAGTTCCCTCCATTTTAGAGGCAGGAGGATTTGGGTCACTCGGGGCCCAGATCACGGTCCCAAAGTTAACAGAATCAGCAGAGAAAAGGAAGCTCGCTCGGAGGCGAAGTTTAGGAAAAGAGAGAGCAAGCCCTCATTCCGTGACTGTCCCTAACTCATGTGCTTCCCACAACTCGCTCCCCAGGACATTTTTCCATCAGACATTCTGCTCCACCTTTGATTTATCGTTCCGTTGACATAAACCCAACAATAGTATAATTAGAAGGTTCAGATGAAGGTGCCTGGAGGGAGAGTAATTATTTGCTGAAAGATAAACGCGATCAAGGAGCAGAGCAAGCCGAGTTTTCTTGTGCCGAGAGAGCCTGCCTTCCCAACGTGTTGACACCAAAATAGAAAGGGAGATTTTCTCTAATGACTGCCCTTTTTTTCTTCAGAAGATGCAGTTTATCTCTTCTCCGCCCGAGGCTAGGTTTACAAGGGTCCACCCGACTCGTTTCCCACCCCAGTTCCACAGAGAGAGCTGTGGGTGTAACTCTAGGGACCCAAGCTTGTCGAGAAGCCCTGCCGGTTGGCCCGAATTCCTTCTTCTCGGGACAGCGCTCTGCCTGCCCAGGACATGACCGTTCTTACCAACCGACACCGCGCTTGTCACTGGAACCGGCTGCAAGGGTTTCTGGAGTGCGGGTGGCAGGGTGTGCAGCAGGCAGGCTCGGACGGGGGGACTGACACTTACTGAGCCTCTATTCCTGCACTAGCCCTTTGGGTCCTCATGAGCATATTGGGATGTGGGCGTTCGTGTGCCCATTTTACAGATGAGGCAACTGAGGCTCAGAGAAGTAAAGAAGCTCAGCCAAGGCGAGGCAGACCGCAGTTAGGAAGGCCGGGATCTAAACACAGTGGTGCTCTGTCTGGTGCTAACGCCCCTGCTTTTTCCTCTGATTCCATCAGCCTCCCCCAGAATGGAGACGAGAGCCCCCAAAGGGTTCTGGGAGAGCATGGCAGAATACTACTGTTCATCTCCAGACTGTTCGGGGTCTCCTCCCCTTGTCCCTGGTTAGATCCCCATTAAAAGGCTGTGGGTGTTTTCATTGTAATTCCTTGCCCTGGAGGAGGCAAACAGTTCATGATGACCTTACAGAGTGCTCTGTCTTAAAGTCACGTTGACCCGACTGCTCTCCCGCTCCAGGTGTGGTCCCTCCAGAGGAGACAGGCCGAACTGTGGGGTGGAGGAGGTGTGTCCGGGAGTGGGCATCCCTACAACTGCTCGGCCCCGGCTGTAGGCTGGACAGACTTTGGCCTGACCTCTGGTGGGGCCCAGCCTCTCGTGGGCGAACATTTTCCAACGCGGGCTTTGTGCCAAGCACAGTCTCCCGGGTTCCCTGCCTTTGCTGGTGATCTCACGCCCCCCCTCACGTATGCTCTTTAAAGTAGAGATCAGCAGGCCCATTTCACAGAGGGGGAAACTAAGGCTGCAAAGTCCAAGTGACCGGTCGTACATCACTGTGGAATGGCCTTTGGAGTCAGCGAGACCCGGCTTGGAATAACAGATCTGTTACTTGCCTGTGTTGGAATGTATTCCGAGCCCCATCTGGGACTCGGATGGGAAGGGGAGTGGCCGTGCTCGGAGGCCTGCGTGAATATTATTCCCCAAGGTCTCAAAGCACTCCCTCTTGTCACTGTATTCACTTTCACCCTTCCCTAGCTGCGCTTTCCTGGGTATATTCGTTTTCTAAGGCTGCGGGAACATATTGCCACAAACCGGGTAGCTTAAAACAGCAGAAAGTTATTCTCTCACAGTCGTGAAGGTCAGAAGTCTGAAGTTAGGATCGCTGGACCCAAATCAAAAGGCTCCAGAGGCTTTAGGGGAGAATCGATTCCTTGCCTCTCCCAGCTGCTGGCAGTTGCTGGCATTCCTTGGCTTGTGGCCACATCATTTCCATCTGTGCCTCCAGCTTCATGTTGTTTCCTCCTCTGTGTGTCTAATCTCCCTCTGCCTCTGTCTTAGGACACTGGTGATTGCATTTAGGCCCGACCTGGATAATCTAGGATAACCTCTTCATCCTTAAGGTCTTAATTTCATCATCTCTTGAAAGATCCCTCTTTCCCCATAAGGTAACATTTACAGGTTCCAGGCATCAGAACCTGCTATCCTTGGGGGGCCATTTTTAGCCTATCACACTGGGTTGCATCCTGATTCTCATCAAGCTTTACAGTGGAGCAGCTTAATATCTACCTAAAGATTTTATTTCAACCCAGAAAAATAAATAATGAGAAATCCTAAGTAGGTCAGCCCGACTCCTGCTTTTACTGAGATTTTTAGCCCCTAACCCTAGAACCTAGGCTTCGACTTTTTCTCTAAAGACCAAGCCCCTACAAGATATTTCTGCCCACATTTTGAGCCTGAAGTTCTAATTCCCCACCTTAAAGCCCTGCCCTGGCTCCGCGTTCCGTCCAGCATGGAATGCAATCTCCTAAGCCTGGTCAAGATCCCCCAGAGTTGGGCTCCTTGAATGGTCGGGGTAACCTGAGCATCCGTAACACACAGACTCCAGCACATAGTGGCTCATCGCTACAGAAGTTTTCTCGCTTACATCACCGCCCTAACCTTCAGGTGGACAGAGTGACTCGACTCTACATGTTCTTTTAGGGACTCCTTCCACTTTGTGACCCCGCTACCTCCTAGGAGGGTGCGTAGGGACATGGATAGGGTGTATTTGCTCTCCCTGCCCTTAATTTTAAGACCCTTGAGGTCCATCTTCAGAGGCCATTTTGGCTAATCAGTTGTCCCTGCCTAAGACTTTGAATTTTAAGGAAGTGACCCAAAGACGCTGGATCAACTGAGATCAATTCTGACAGCATCGTCAGCGCCATCCAGTGGCCAACGGCAGCGGTATCTTAACCAGAGCGTTTTCTACAAAATCCTCCGAGTCCTGCCACCACCAGTTACCTTGGCTCATGCATTTTCCAGGCCGCCTTGTCTCCAGCCTCACCATCGATGCTGTGGGCTCCCAAGAGTCCATTTCCTTGAGCTGGGTGAGCTCCTATCAGTTTCTGAGAACCCTGCTTGACACACCTAGCTCGCAGGGCTCCTGTGCAGACGCAATTAACCGTGACAGGGGAGGAAGAAATGCTTTATGTACTTCAGTGTTACGTCAGAGCAAAGAGATGAAAAGTGGCTGCAATTTCTAAGATCTAGCAATTTCACTCCTAGGTATTTACCCAACTGATTTGAAAACTTATGTCCACACCAAAACCTGCACACGTGTGTTTATAACCGTTCTATTCATAATTGCCAGACGTTGGGAACGGCCAAGATGTCCTTCAGTGAGTAAAAGGATAAGCAAATTGCGGTCAAACATATAATGGAATATTAGCCAATGATACAAAGGAATTAACTGCCAAGTCATGCGAAGGCACGAATAAATCCTCAGTGTCTATTTACTCGTGAGAGAAACCAGTATAAAAAGGTTCTGTATCGGATGATTCCATTTATATGGCGTTATAGAAAAGGCAACCTATGTAAACAATAAGCAGATCAGTGGCTCCCAGGCGTTTCTGGGGTTTGAGGGAAGATTGAATCGATGAAGCACAGGGGTATTTTTAGGTGGCGAAACTGCTCTGTATGAAATTTCAAAGATGGATACGGGACACAATTCGTTTGTCAAAGTCTATAGAACTTGACTCCAGAAAAGAGTGAACCTTAATGTAAGCAAATTTTTTTTTTTTAATTTCTTTTTTCAACATTTATTTATTTTTGGGACAGAGAGAGACAGAGCATGAACGGGGGAGGGGCAGAGAGAGAGGGAGACACAGAATCGGAAACAGGCTCCAGGCTCCGAGCCATCAGCCCAGAGCCCGACGCGGGGCTCGAACTCCCGGACCGCGAGATCGTGACCTGGCTGAAGTCGGACCCTTAACCGACTGCGCCACCCAGGCGCCCCTAAGCAAATTCTTAAAAAGCCATTTAGGACCTCGGGGGACCTGAGGACGGAATGTAGACCGTGACAAAATAATATAACCACATTCTCATTGTACGAAACAGCCTCCCAGAGGGGGTAGTGACGAAGGTAGCTGTGGGAATGAGTGGAGTCTGTGAGACTAAAGAGCAGGGGCTGCCTGGGCGGCTCAGTTGGTTAAGTGTCCAACTCTTGATTTCAGCTCAGGTCTATGATCTCAGGTTCATGAGTTCAAGCCCCGCATCAAGAGCTCCATGCTGCCTGTGCGGAGCCTGCTTGGGATTCTCTCTCTCTCTCTCTCTCTCTCTCTCTGCCTCTCTCTCTCAAAATAAATAACTTTTAAAAAGACGAGAAACAAAAGGAACTGCACATAAGCACTGCGCTCTAGTTAATAAACTTGTTTCTTATGGGGCTGCGGGTTAACGATTCTGAAACCACTGTATATGCACGCGTAAACTGAACAACTAAGTTAAATGGCTGGTCAACGATGGTAGGCTCGTTTCTCACCGTTGGAGTAGGAAGTTACAGACAAGCAAGGGGAAAAGGCTAGACTGAGCCATGGAATCATGGATGGGAGGTGGAGACATCCCGTAGGCGCTCATGTTTAGCTCAGTATAGATACAGACAGATATATAAGGAAATATTTATAGATATGAATACACATGGGTTACTCTACATTCATATGTTTCATTTCTCTGGCAGCTGAGAGGACCTAGAAACAATGATCCCTCTGTAGTAATGGGCACACATAACACCCAGGTTTGGCTTTTCTATTAGTCTTCTTCAGTAAAAGGAATGGGGACTCCATGGAGAAATCGCTGATCTGGGACTGGGTCAGGAAATAACACGAGATGAGCTTGAAACATTGTTAGTGCCAAAAAATGAGGGATTGCTTAAAAAACAAAATGGTGATATGTTAAAGGAGCCAACGGAAATGGCTCCCAATGGCCAAGGCTAGACCAATTTGAGGAACAAAATAAAGTAGTGTTGGCTTCTATTCCAAAGTATAAAGTAAGTACCCATGATTAATACTGATGTAAATAAATTATTGAATAAATAAATAAGTGAGGGCAAGAGACAACACTCCCAAGCAAAAGGATCCCCCAAATTTATGTAGCTAAGTTATACCTCCCCACTCCTTACCTGTAGACCGTCATAGCGACAGGACAGTACAGAAACAGGGAGAAGGAACGTCACCCCAGAGTGGAGAAACGGTACAGACTCTACCTCAGCCAGGAGATCAGGGTCAACATCAACCGTGATGCATCATGTTAATAGTATGTACCCTCGATAAAACGTGATGAGAAGGGCGCCTGGGTGACTTAGTCGGTTAAGCGTCCTCAGCTCATGGTCTCGCAGTTCGTGGGTTCGAGCCCCGCGTCGGGCTCTGTGCTGACAGCTCAGAGCCTGGAGCCTGCTTCAGGTTCTGTCTCTCTCTCTCTCTCTCTCTCTGCCCCTCCCCTGCTGGTGCTCATCTCTCTCTCAAAAATAAATAAACATTTTTTTTTTTAAAGTGATGAGAATGGCATGTTATCTCTGCGGTTTCTCTTGTGAGAAAACATCAGCTAAATCCCAGTTAAGGAACATTCTATGAAATACCTAACCAGGACTCCTCAAAACTGTCCTGCTTATCGTAAACTTCAAATCTGGGAAACCGTCACAGCCAAGAGGAGCCTAAGGAGAGAGGATGCCTAATTACAACGCATGAAGGAGCCTGGATGGGATCCTGGAACAGAAAAAAAAAAGAAAAAAGGGAGGGTGGGCATCAGGCAAAATCCAAGGAACTCTGAATAAGGTGTGGGCTTTAGCTGATAGTAACATATCAATCTGGGTTCGTTTACTGTGAGGAACGTACAAATGCAAGATGCTAAGAATAGAGGAACCTGGGTGTGGAGCAAATGAGAACATTCTGTACTATCTTTGCAACTTTTTTTTTGTAAATCTAAATGTATTCCAAAAAAAAAAAAAAAAAAAAAGTGTTTTTGAGCCCAGCCTCAGCCAGCCTTGCAAATAACTTTCAAACAGCCTCAGACCTCAGAATTTGCATTGGATTCCCTTCCTTCCCAATAACGCCTCCTCCTCGCAGATTGGCAAGTGAGGCTGCCATTTTCGCCAGCTGTCTTTTGCCAACTTCAAGCATGGAGGAAGAGGGCTGGGAGGGAGGTGGGTGGAAGAGGGGTTTGAGCTGGGGGTAAAGGCTGGTGGGTGCGGGTAAAGGCTCCTCAAGCCACAGCGGTGGCTGGAAACCACCCTCTGTGTCGGCCGGAGGCATATACAGCCCTCAGCACAGCCCCTGGCGTGAGGAATGTTAGATTTAGAAATTTTTATGTAATGTACATGGTGGATGGTGGAGCCCACAGTTCAGTAGTGCCCTTATATCTGCCTCTATAAGCTAAGCTCACTTGTCTATAAGCTCTTTGAAAGCATCCATTCGTGTATTCAATGAGCAGTTACTGAATGCCTCCTATGTCCCCGACTCTGGGTCATTGCGCAGCTGTGGGAGGTCAGCCGCGGCCGGGGCCAGCGAGCTGCATGTCTGTCTGGCCGGGTGGGTAGTCCTGGGATTAAGTGGCCGTGAAGTGAGTGTATCAGGAGACTCCGGAGAAAGGCCCCAGATGCTGCTTCCCCTGTCCTTGGGACTACGGTTCCCGTTGCTGAATGCTATCCCCGGACTCTGGAGAAGTTATCGCAAAGACGGCTGGGACCTCCAGGGCTCAAACTGTCACACGGCATGTGGTGGCTGGCCTACGCT
The DNA here is from genome assembly GCF_014898765.1 of Herpailurus yagouaroundi. Lineage (NCBI taxonomy): Eukaryota > Metazoa > Chordata > Mammalia > Carnivora > Felidae > Herpailurus > Herpailurus yagouaroundi. The sequence continues at coordinate 64,229,495 of NW_024412377.1, forward strand.
CGAGCGAAGTGGAAAGGCCATCTAGTTGCAAATGCCTTTCTGGAACTTTCCAAACAATTTGGCCAGGGACCCTTTCCATGTTCCTCCTCCACTTTTAGGTTTGTAGAATGTCAGAGTCGAGACCTGGCACGGGTTCTCAAGGACCGGGGGTGCTAAATCCAAGGCTTCGAAGAACAGCTACCGTGGAGCAGGCGACGGCTGTATGGCAGGCCCCGAATGGCACGCTTCCTCCTGTATCACTTCCTTTCATTTCATCCCCACGAGAAGGTGTGGTCGGACGAGGCGTAGCGGACGTGGGGCACAACTTTGATTTGCGTATAAGGCCCAAGCTGTAACGTACTCACCTTATTTCTGTCCTACTGTCGAGAAAGAGGTAACATCGGGGGATGACCAGGCCAGAAGAGGATGCAGCAGGGACGTTCTCAGCAGGAGGGTGTAAGGAGGGAGGGACCACGAGCTCTTGGGATCACAGGGTCCTGGCCCCAGTGTGGGGGCCCCCCCTTACTGGGAACCGGCCTGGGGGGGGGGGTGCCGGACGTGCAGAAGGCGTCTGGTTCCACTAGCTGAATGTAACGTCCGCCGGGGCCATGACCCTTCCAAATCTATTCACCCAGCGACAATTTTGGAAGTCAGCATTTGATGCGCTCTGTCCTTGGTGAATTTTTTTTAACGTTTATTTGTTTTGAGGGAGAGAGAGACAGAGTGCGAGAGCAGGGGAGGGGCAGAGGCGGAGGGAGACACAGACTCCGAAGCAGGCTCCGGGTTCCGAGCTGCCAGCACAGAGTCCGACCCGGGGCTCGAACCCACGAACCGCGAGATCATGACCTGAGCCGAAGTTGGATGCTTCACCGACTGAGCCACCCAGGCGCCCCAACGCGGTCCTTTTTGTAACGGAAGCAAACCGTAAGGCCACTCTGACCTTCCATCATGTAGGACACACTGACTGAGATATCATACATTTGAGATATTCTTTTTCCAGAAGCAGCTGTGTGACGGGTAGACAGGAAATCTGCCTTTAATCTGCTGAGGAATATTTAGCAAGCCGTTTCCCACGGGCTTTATTTCCCTTGTATCAAAATGGCCTGGATGTGACTATATTTAACAGACATGGGTTCTGTTCTGGCCCAGGGTCACATCCCTTACATACATGTTCCCCTTAATCTTTCAAAGACCTGGAGGGGTAAATATTAGTGGGGCTCACCAATGCCACCCCATCGGAGACACATTGGACCTGGGCCATCTCTCCAGCCTGCTAATTGCTCTCCCCACAGCAGCGGGGGATCCTTCTAAATTGTCCTTCAGATGACGACCCTCCAGTGACTCTTCCGCCTCCAGGCCCTCTGGGGTCCGACTCTCCCCTCCCTCCGCTCCAGCCACACTAGCCCCTTCCTGGCACTCAAACCCCGTCAAGCTGTTCCCCACTTGCTCAGGGCCTTTGCACGTGCTTTTATCTCTGCCTGAAACCCTCCTTCCCAGGGCCTTGGGCCCTCCCTCAGTCCCCCCAGCTCACCTAGCATCTCCTGAGGGCAGGCTTTCGTCACTATGCTAGATAACACAACAATCCGACTCTCCTCCAGGATCTCCTCGTTTCTCTTCCGTGTTTTGTTTTAACCCAATCACCGCATGGCATACCATAGATTTCCTTGTTCGTTGGATTCTTATGGGCCTCCACCTTCTAGAATGTAAGTTCTGGGGGCCAGGACTTAGCTTTGATCACTGGTGCCTCCCTAGTGCCTGACACATGGCAGGAGGTCAGCAAGGCTTTGAGAAGCGAAGCACACGAGCCAGAGTCCCAAACCGAAGATTCACGCAGAGGGGCCAAAGGCGGTGTGTAATACGGGGAATGACCCTCCCATATCCTTGTCATAGAAGTCCGAGGAACAGATGGGAGTGAGGGAGAGGGGTAACCACGGAGGAAACGGAAGGAAATGAATCCACGTTCCTTACAACGAATGCAAGGGCCGGACTGCTACTCCCACCGGGACCTGTCAGCCAGGATGGCTTTTGTGCTCCTCCCCGCCCCTAGTTTGAGACCTTTGCGCTTGCTGTCCTCCCTGGCAGGAAGCACCCTACGTCACCCTCCCGCTCCTCTCTGCTCAGGAAGTCCTTTCCTACCGTCCCAACTGGGTGAGGTGGCCCAAGGTCCCTGTTCTCACAGCAGTATTTGTTCAGCACGATTTTTTTTTTAATTTTTTTTTTCCAACGTTTATTTATTTTTGGGACAGAGAGAGAGAGAGACAGAGCATGAACGGGGGAGGGGCAGAGAGAGAGGGAGACACAGAATCGGAAACAGGCTCCAGGCTCCGAGCCATCAGCCCAGAGCCCGACGCGGGGCTCGAACTCCCGGACCGCGAGATCGCGACCTGAGCACCTGAGCCTGGGTGTCTCTTTAGTATCTGTCTCCCCGACTAGATTTGAGCTCCTTTGAGAGCAGATACCATGCTTGGTTTATTCTGACTTATTCTAACACAGTCCTCAGCTACTAACACTGCACCGAACGCATAGTAAGCACTCGGTAAGCATCTGTTGCCGCAACGCCTAAGTGAGCCCCTACTGTGTGTAAGGGCCACCTTCCGTACGGTTCCCCAAATCCCAACACAATGGCTCTCACTTCCCCGTTTCTGCCAAAGAAGCAGAAGCTCAGAGAGGGAAGCGGCCACAGTACCGGGGAGAAGAAGAACCAGGGTTCTGAGCCAGGTGTGTGTCCCCCAAACCTTGCTCTCCACCACGATCATTCAGCGGCCACAGCCAACGTCGTTGGAACTGCCCGAGGGCTGAGACTAGAAGGGCTGTGAACCAGGCAGCTGGGTCAGTAGAGAGTGTCTCTCTCTTTCCTCTGGAAAGCTCTCTCCAGACCTGCCCGTGGCCACGACGGGCTCAACCTTCAGGTCCGTTAGGTGAGTTGCCTGCCTTAGCTGAGAACAGGCAATTCAGCTTTACTGAGAACAAGAGAAGCAAAGAACTAAGGCCGCTGGGTGAAACCGAGTACCCAGGAAATAGGAAGGAAGGAAGCAGCTCGTGAGCTGGTCGAACATGGGCGAAGCGAGCAGAGCATGTATCTGCCTGTGCCTGGGGGTGGGAAGCCGGGGAGGAGGAGAAGGACCTGGATACGGCAAGCGTTATATATTCACGGGCCCTCAGCGTTCCCAGGGTCTTCAATTGTCCACCCTTACTGACACCCATGCTGGCCAAAGGTCCACGTCCAAGAGCCTCAGGTAGAAACCGCAGCCGCTCAGCTGGTTGACCAGTTGGCCACAGCTCGGGCCGGAGGGACAGGCCTCGCATGTCTCTGAACGCACGTGTGCTGGTTCCGGGCCCCTTCCGTCTGCTGAGCCCCCTTTCTCACCCATGACTCTGGTCTTCATAACCTCACGGTCAGCTGGGGAGGCTGACCAGGCAAAGAGAGAGACAGAGAGAGAGGACACAGAAACATCGTGGGGCCTAGGATTCGGACGGTGTGCCCGAGGGCATTGACTAACCCCATCTCTTTCTCCTCTGGCTTCTCACCTTACTTTTACAATGGATTTAACGAACCATGTGACCCGGAGCATTTTCACTCGGGTCTGTGAGTCTTTCGGTTTGGTGGGCTCCAGGGGAGCCCGCCTGGCAACGTATGTGGGGCCCCCATTCCGTCAAGGGGGTTCCCCCCTGAAAAGGTCTCAGCTCAAATGCCCCGCGGGGAGGAGGGGGAGCCCGCGGGGAGGAGGGGGAGCCCAGAGGAAGCTGTGCCTCATGCTGGCAACACCAGCTCTCTTTGCCAGCGTGGCTGAGGGAGAGTGGGAAGCCGTTTCCCCCCAGCCACGGTCCGTGGAGCCGCGGAGTCGGGATTCGTGGCAAATTAGGCCGCCGATTTGTACGTTAAACAAGGTTAATTCCATCCATTAGCCAAAGACGCTTCCAAAGTGCCTGGCACAAGAGTAAGGAGTAATTAGTGTCTTTGTATTAGTGGATGTGGGCGTGGGGCCAGGACATTAAGAGGAGGGGGATGAGATGTATACACTCTTTATGATATCATCAAAAGCAAATGAATTATGAAAACAAAAGAGCCAATCTGAGGCTGCCAGTGCTAATTACCGGGTAGGACACAAAGTTCACGGAGAAGGAGGAAAGGACGGCTGGGAGAAGCACGACGATGAAGATCGGCCTGGTCCACGGGGGTCTTCGGACAAGACCGGCCTCGTCACAGCTCCACCTTTGGACTCAGGGAAATAGCCCCGGGACCCTCTTTGTAACAGAAGGTGGGCGAATAACAGCATGGCGTCAGCATTAAGTACCAACTGTGTGTGTTTGAATGCATTTGTTTGGACAATTCCCTCCGCCGATGTAAAATGATCGTGGCTTTCCATCTCCGGCAATGATAACACAGTTTTATGAAAAAATAGCGCACTGAGTTTTAAAAATTATCCAGTGCCTACTCTTAGGGATACGAAGGATATGATCACGCAGCCAACGTTATGAAGGTGATTACTGGAAAACCCATGTCTGGAAAGCACCAGGGCAAAGGAAGAAACCGTGACCGGGGGGCAGCGAGCAGAAGAGGATTAGAAGTAACCCCAGCTGCATTCCCCACCGACGGAAGATCTGCAAACACCGACAAGTGAAAAATCAAGGGCAAATTCGGGGAAACCACCAGCTATTTGAAAAATCTTGAAACAACCAGCTATGTTGAAAAGCAGCCGGTCCCTGTTACAGCTGATTGTTTGGAAAGCAGGAGATGCGTGTCACCCACAGAAAACTTCTGGTAAATGTTACCACTGTTTTCTAAAAATGCTGGGTAACAGTAACTGGTCGTTTTCGAAATAACTGGCTGTGCTGCAGGCACAGGGAAACCCAAGTCAGGAGAGCTATATAGAGAAAACTGATAGCAGTGGTCAAGAAGTCCCAGACGGGGAAATTGGATGACACTCTACATTTCCATCTAAATACATAGTCCGCTGTGTAATCTCAGAGGGGGGACCAACAAAGAGATAGTTAAACACACACACACACACACACACACACTCCATATGTGATATTGACATATATATATTACATTTTAGAAACAGTTTGGAGATGGGGGGCGATGCAGTATCTTTCATAGAGATCATAAACTCAACTGTTTATGAGGTCCAGGTAGAAAATGCCCATAATTAACGAGCACGGGGTGTTATGGGTAAGTGATGAATCACTAAATTCTACGCCCGAAGCCAATCTTACCATATCCGTCAACTAACCAGAATTGCAATGAAAACTTGAAATTAAAAAATAAATAAATCAGGAAAATAGTAACTAGGAAAAGAATGCACGGAATAAAGCAAAAGTCAGCGAAGGCAGCAATTGGGAACTAGGGGCGTTGGGGGGGGGGCCCCCCCCCGTGAACTCCAGACGTTGCAACAACTAGAACGTGGGCCCAGAGATGTCAGAAGATGTAATCACTAAAAAACTAATAATGTGCACCGTAGGCGTGCAGCGAAGTTTCCCTGAGTGCGTGCGTAAATGAATAAAGACACTATTGAGGGGCGCCTGGGTGGCTCGGTCGGTTAAGCGTCCGACTTCAGCTCAGGTCATGATCTCGCGGTCCGTGAGTTCGAGCCCCGCGTCGGGCTCTGTGCTGACCGCTCAGAGCCTGGAGCCTGTTTCGGATTCTGTGTCTCTGTCTCTCTGACCCTCCCCCATTCATGCTCTGTCTCTCTCTGTCTCAAAAATAAATAAACGTAAAAAAAAAAAAAAAACATTTTATAAAAAAAAAAAAAAGACACTATTGAGCTGCTTTGGAGGAATTTAGCCAATCTTCAGTTAATGCAGTGAATGAAGGGCAAGTAATCACAGAATTGTGGGTGTGTCTGTTTCCATGAGTTGGCCATGTGTCTTTACTCACAGGCCTACTTGGTGTTTCACCTTTGAATGTTTCTAGACAAGTATTCCCTAAAAGTAGTCCGTGAATGTTTCATGGAAAAAAGACTCACACTCCAAGAAGTTTTGAAAAATCTCAGGTTCCCCACCATGAAATGTGCCTTTTAAATTGCAGGACTTCTCAGAGTCTTGAAATGCTAATGATTTCTCAAACCTATTGCACTCTTTTGATTGAGGAGCACCTCCCTGACAAGTGTCGCAGAGTAAACAATTCCATAAATGAAAAGTCACATCTCTTTTTTTTTTTTTTTAATTTTTTTTTTCAACATTTATTTATTTTTGGGACAGAGAGAGACAGAGCATGAACGGGGGAGGGGCAGAGAGAGAGGGAGACACAGAATCGGAAACAGGCTCCAGGCTCCGAGCCGTCAGCCCAGAGCCCGACGCGGGGCTTGAACTCACGGACCGCGAGATCGTGACCTGGCTGAAGTCGGACGCTTAACCGACTGCGCCACCCAGGCGCCCCGAAAAGTCACAACTCTTAAAGGGCTTGCCTGGGTTATCCTTAGGTCTCCTCATCAACAGCCAGCTCTCCTTTGGCAAAGCCAAAGCCTCAGGTCTGTCTGGAGTGGCTGGGGCCAGGAGCAGGACATCAGTGGCTGACCTGTTAATGTCCACTGATGTGTCCAGGATTCTTCCTCCTGTGTTAATTCACAGAGCCTCACAAGAGACGAGGCAAACATTCTCACTGCCATATTACAGGTAAGAAGATGAATACTCAGAAATTAAGAAGTAACCATTGTCGTTTTTATTGCGGTAAAAATATACGTAGCACTTACCATTTTAGCCATTTTTAAGTATACGATTCTGTGGCAGTAAGTATCTTTACAACGTGGTGCCACCGCCTCCACCGTGCATTTCTAGAACTTCATCATCTGAAATAGAAACTCTCTGTTAAACTCTATTAAACTCTTCATTAAATAAGAGCACCCCCTTCCCATCTCCCCCAGCATCTCATAACTTCTACTCTGCTTTCTGTCTCTATGAATTCGGTTCTTCTATGGACCTCATGTAGGTGGAGTCACACAGAAAACCCAGATAAACTGGGCTTCGTCAAAATTACAAAAAACACTTTTGTGCCTCAAAGGACACCATCGAGAATATGCAAAGACAACTCCTAGAAAGGGAGGAAATGAATTCTGTTAAAAGCTTAATATTTAGAATATATAAAGAGCACCTACAACTCAACAACTAAAAGACAAACAGCCCAGTTTCATCAGAGTGAAATGGCTGAACCTGATGTTTAGTTTTTTGAGGAAGTGTCAAATCGCTTTCCGGAGTGGTTGTGCCATTTTATGTTCCCAACAGCAAAGAACAAGGTTCCTGTTCGTCTATATCCTTGCCAACGCTTTTTATTTTGTTTTCTCTTCTTTAAAATTTTTAAAATTATATGCCATCTTAGTGGGTGTGACATGAAATCTTACTGTAGTTTCGATCTGCATTTCCCTGAGGATGAGTTGGGCATCTTTTCGTGTGCTTGTTGGCCTTCTGTGCATCTTCTCCGGAGAAATGTCTGTTCGAGTTCTTTGCCCATTTTTGAGTTGGGCTGTTTGTTTTTTAGTTGTTGAGTTGTAGGTGCTCTTTATATATTCTAAATATTAAGGTTTTATCAGAATTCATTTCCTCCCTTTCTAGGAGTTGTCTTTGCATATTCTTGATGGTGTCCTTTGAGGCACAAAAGTGTTTTTTTTTTTTTAATTTTGACGAAGCCCAGTTTGTCTAGTTTTTCTGTTGCTTCTGGTGTCATGTCCAAGAAACCACTGTCCAATCCAGGTCATGAGAATCTCCTCCTGTGTTTTCTTCTGACTTTTAGCCTTGGAGTTTAGGCAGGCCTTTAATCCGTTTGGAATTAAATTTTGTACGGTATGTGGTGAGGGCCCAACTTCGTTGTTCTGCATAGGGATTTCCGGTTTTCCCAGCACCATTTGTGGGTGATAGCTCCCCCCTTGTGCAGTTCCAGCACCCCCGTAGGAAATTGATTGACCATATATATGAGTATACTATTGATTTGTGAGACCCTAGACTATATAACAGGCATGGTATCAGGTGTTTTCACGTGGCAATAATGTGTCCAAGGTCACACAGGTGGCAGATGACTATGATGAAACAATAACAACTCTGATCTACTTAGCGATTGTTCTGGGTCAGTCGGGCTGCTCCTCTTTGCATGTTCTCAGTGAGTGTTTCTGACAACCCTACTATCTTCATTTGACAGATAAGAAAACACACTCTCAGGGAAGCAAAGTCACTTGTCCAAGGTCACACAGCAGGGAGAAGCAGAGGCTGATAGCAAAGCCCACGCCGGTATCCACTGGGTTGTCCTGCCTTGTCCCCGGGCCTCCTGTCTACCAGCCATCGTTGGGCTGTATGACGGAGATGAATCGAAACACACGCGGCTTCTGTTCGTGTTCAGTCCTGCCGAAGTGCTATCAGGGCCGAGCCCATGATTTACAGGGCCCGATGCAAAATAAAAGTGCAGCCCTCTTATTCAAAGAGCAGAGAAAAAGCATTTTCTTTTCTTCCACAAAGTCCCTCCAACTTAGTTAAGTTCAAAGAGACTTAACTAATTCGATGTCAGGGCCGCACAGTGCAGGGATGTAAACAGGAAATCAAATCTGTTTTCCTCCGACCACCTTACGACTAGGACCTTGATTACTCTGCCTTTGGAGATGAGGCCCCCGGATCAGCTGAGGAACACATGTGTCCCTCTGCAAGCAGGGGACTGGGGAGCCTCCGGATGTGTGGCATCATCCTGCAGTGGGGAGCTGAAGGGTTGGCTTCCTTCTTTCTTCCCAAAGGACAGCGTGGCAGGAAAGGCACCAGGCCCAGATTAGAAGCCCTGACGGACTGTGCAACCTGGCTCCTCCCCTCTCCTCTCTGAGCGTCAGTTTTTCCTTTGAAAATGGGGTGGTAATCCCACCACAGAGGGATTCCTGTGGTGACCATGGGAAAGAAAAACTATTAAATTTCTTTTAGCGTTTATTTATTTATTTTTGAGAGAGAGAGAGAGAGAGAGCATGAGCGGGGAAGGGCGGAGAGAGAGGGAGACACAGAATCTGAAGCAGGCTCCAGGCTCTGAACTGTCAGCACAGAGCCCAACGTGGGGCTCGAACCCACGAACTGTGGGATCATGACCGGAGCCGAAGTTGGACGCTCAACCGACTGAGCCCCCCGGACGCCCCAAGAAAAACTAGTTAGAGGCTGCTGCTCATGGCATAAAAGTGTACTGCGACGATCCTGCTTCGTTTAGCAAAGACTGAGCTGTCCCTCGTTCCCGGTCGAGCACAGTACCAGGCACGGGAGTCAAGCCGAACAAAGGTGAATCTGATGTGGCCAGTCCACCCCTCTTGAAGTCCTAGAGGCCCTGAGGAGGCACAGAGAGAGCACTGGAGGCAAAACGCAGCTGTCATGAGATTTACAGTGCACATGTGTGTGGGCCCTACACCGCGACCACCCCATCTTCCAGACGAGCAAGCTAAAGCTTCTAGAAGGTTAGTGACTCTCCTAAAATCATGGGGCCAAGTGAGAACTCAGCCCCCTAGGACTTATCTTGCATCATGTGATCTTGGGGAGCCGTTTTGTCTCTCTGTAACACGGGAGGCAACTTGGGGCCTTCAGGAACTATTGAGATGATCACTGTGGAAAAGTCTGAGAGATGATCTTTGCACAGGGAGGGCTTGTGACCGTTCCCAGCCTGCTCCCCCCCACCCCTGCCCCGGCCACCCCACCTCCTACCACCTGTGACGTGACAGAAAGGGCACATCTGAGATGGCAGATGCCTCCTCATTCCTGTACTCGAGAAGCCAAGGACTTTTCCACAAACGGAGGAATTTGAGCCTCCCAGCTCAATTCTCCAAGACAGAAGCAAGGAGAGGGTAGAGGTGGCCATTCTCCGTGAAAACATCCTGTGTTCTTCCCTCCACTATCTTTTCTCCTCTTTTTTTAAAAAAATCTGTTTAATGCTTATTTATTTTTGAGAGAAAGAAAGCGAGACAGAGCGTGAGAGGGGGAGGAGCAGAGAGCGAGGGAGACGCAGAATCCGAAGCAAAGCAGGCTCCAGGCTCCGAGCTGTCAGCCCAGAGGCCGACGCGGGGCTCGAACTCACGAACCGTGAGGTCATGACCTGAGCCGAAGTTGGACGCTTAACCCACTGAGCCACCCAGGCGCCCTCCCGTCCGCTTTCTGTTACAGTTTAACTTGCTGCGTGTGGGTCCCCATTAGGCCGTCCGCTCTGGGGTTCGAGGCCCTGATGTGAATTATCTTTTATCACCTCCACATCGCCACAAACCGATTTCCCTCCTTCTTGCCTCCCGCTCATCCGGCATACAATCAGCAAACAGCGTTTAAGTGAGCCCTGCTCTGGGCTCGGGGGATGCTCATCGAGTGATGATGATAAAGATGGTGAGGGTGAGCTTGATAATAAGATGAAGAAAAAGGAGGAAGAGGATAGAGAGGCGTGAGGAGGAGGAGCAGGAGGGGGTAAGGACGTGGAGGAGAATTACTAACGTTTGTTTAGTGCCCACGTGGTGCCAAACATTTGGCATTATTTTCCCTTCGGCCCTCCTCGCATCTGTGACGCGGGTGCCGCTGTCTCCGTTTTACAAATGAGGAGACGGAGGGTCTGAGGCGCCAGGTCTCCACGGCCAGTGGCATCTGAGCTGAGATCTAAAGCCAGACGTGGCTGATTCTAAAGAGACGCCCGAGGCAGCGATAAGTAGAGACCGTGGTCGTACGTAGAGAACGTGCCCGTTGCTAACCCAGTAGGTGCTCAATAAAGCCTCCTGGAATTGAATTGTATTGAGTTGGTCTGAAACTGGCATCCGAGACCAGGCTAGACCCTTTCCCAACGTGCCCCCGGGCGTCCAGGGCTGGCAGGGAAGGGCAGGGGTGGGCCCGGCAGCCCCCCAGACCCGGCAAAAGGGCGGCCCCCACGACTCCCACCCGGACAGAGCACCCTTTGTTTATTGTGCCTCCACATCCTACCCAGTAATTAGCATTGGCAGCTTCATATTGAGCTTTTGTTTTCATAATTCATTTGGCTATGATGACATAATAAAAGGAATATTGATTCAATCCCAACTCCTCTTGGCCCGAGGCCCACATCAACCAATAAAAAAGAATTGCTAATTGCAGAGAGCGCTTGCCCAGCTGAGGCATTAGAGCAGGCCCTTTTGATAGCGGGTGGAAGGCAGGGAGCTCATCCCCTGGGGGGGGGGGGGGGGGGGGGGGGGGGGGGGGGGGGGGGGGGGGG
>NW_024412377.1:64240737-64316979 GCF_014898765.1 Herpailurus yagouaroundi
CATCCCCTGGGACCACCCCCCCCCCCCACCCCGGTGCTGGCACCCGGCACTTTTCTGGGCACAGGGCCCCATCCTCCCGTGAGGCCAAATCCAGCTTCTCCACAGTATCAGGAAGAAGAGCAAGTGGGGCCGCCAAGGTGGAGCCCCAGGAAGGAAAATCCTCCACAGGCCTGTTGACAGATGTGGTATCGAATGAATTGTTCTCTGCTTAGACACGACTTTGATATTTATTGGTTCAAATTGCTCGGCTGACTCAGTCTTGCGTAAGTCTCCGTGGTCCGTTTTAATCTTGACGTTTTGGGGAAGCCACGCTGATGTGGGTAATGACGGGGTTTACCTGGGATCAAAATGAAAAGGGAGAAGGCGGGGGTCTGGAATAATTATAGGGGGGCGATGTATATTTCTGTGTAATCTGGAAAGGCGATTTACGAGGCCGATAAAAATGATAATGTGCCCCGAGTGGAGCCAAGACGGATTATCTGCAACAGAGCTTTCTTTGCAGGAAATGAAGGCGGTGGGGGCGGGGGGCTGTTTATTAGACAAACAGTTGTTCAGGATCCATTTTTTCACGTCTCTTCTGAAATTACCGAGATAAGGCACATGGGTATACAGATCTCGGTCCTCCTTCAGTTACTATTAATTAGGATCTCTGTTTCCGGAGGGTGGGATTTGTGTAATTAAGACCAGAGATGACTGGAGTGGGGGAAGGGGATCCCCCCAACCCCCATCCCCGCTCTATCTTTAGAATCAAAGTGCAGCCCCAGCTGATTTAGTTAAGCCCGGCCGGAACAAGGATTCTCGGTTCCACAAGGAAGCTTATATAACTTCCCGGGAGGTCTCCTCCCCACCAGTTCATGTTTTGCTGACCCAACTGTAAACGAATCAGAAACATTTCGACTCCATCCCTCGGAACTGGTGCCTCATCACCTCGGAGGAAAGTAGTCGGAGAGGAAGAACCCAAGCCTTTGTTGAACTCAAGATGGCAGGAAGGTTGTGATAGGGGGTTCCTCGTACCGGATTCTTCTCCCCCTTTCCCGAAGCGCTCCTCAGCCTACCTCCGGGAGGGCCCTCTGCCAGGCCCACCTCTTCCCCAGGGAGGGCACAGGATGTCAGCGACAAAGGAGCCCACAGCCACGAGAGTCACGTGGAGTCACCTCCAGCTCACGCACGTCCGTCCGTCAACCAGCGAATACGGTATCTGGGGTCTCCCTCTACTTCCGCACTGATCTCAAACGCGCAGCCTCGGGTCTCCCTGGAATCCAGGCTCTCGGACACACCACCTGCTCTGTTTTGCTCCTCTGACCTGGACTGAGGAACACGCATCTTTTCAAGTGGTGACCTTCTTTCTCTCCTCCCAGACTCCGAAGGAAATTCAGACGGGAAGAGAAATGCTTCCTCTAAAGTCATCATGAGACGTCGCCAGGGGGGTAGCATTTGGGAAAGTCAGGGACAGCATAAGCTTATCATTTGCCTCTCATCCTCCCTTCTGACCTTGACAGAGAGATCACAGCCCTCCTTCCCATGAGCCCAAATACGGGTCTGGAAAACTGGACAGAGCAGAATGTTCCCAGCAGCCCCATCAACCCATCAGAGCTGGCCCATAGGCAAAACCTCCTCCCCATCCCTGCCAAAAGTCACGAGAGGACTCCGTGGTGGCTGGGAACTGGCCCTGACATCAGGTCAGACGCTCGACATGTTCCGTCTAACACATCACTCCTGAGGAGGATTTACCCTGTTCTGTCAGCGAGGAAACTAAAGCACAGAGAGGTGAAATAACTTGTCCAAGATCATGCAGGGTAACACTGGAATTCATACCCAAGCCAGACACTGGCTTAAGTTCACAGATACCAACCCTCCCTCCCCCGAGGGGTCTCAGGCCTAAGTCAGAGTGGGGTGCTGTGGGATGTCAGCCTTCTACGTGGAAGGAATACGAAGAAATGTGACGGGGCGCCTGCCTGGGTGGCTCAGTTGGTTGAGTGTCTGACTCTGGATTTCGGCTCGGGTCACGATCTCACGGTTCACGAGATCGAACCACGTGTCGAGCTCTGCACTGACAGGGCAAAGCCTGCTTGGAATTCTCTCTCTGTCTCCCTCTATCTCTGCCCCTTCCCCACCCCCCCACCCCCACTCTGTCTCTCAAAATGAATGGATATGCAAAAAAAGGAAATGCGTTGAAGGTTATGCTAACGCATGAGCTAAAACGCCCACATGACGAGCTGAATTCATAGCTGCTTTCGTTATCTAGGTACAAATAGCCTTACTGGTTCCCCGGCAGGGAGGAAGAAGCACCGGGATGGGGAACCACCTTCACCTGGTCCATCCGCAGGATTCTGAGGCTTTCCGCCTGATGGAAAGCTTTCCCAGAACCTTAACAGGTTGCCGATAGGTGCGTAGCACTGGATGGATGGCCCTCCGGTGGTTCTGAGCTGTCGCCCATCTCTTCTCCCAAAGGACAATGGGGATATCTCTGCATTGAGGTCATGTCTATACACGCCCTCAGTTCTGTGCCGGACACACGGGGAATTCTAAGTAGGTGTCAGATTCATTCACTGTAAGGATGTTTGTTGAATGTTTATCATATGCCAAGCTCAGGGCTAGGCTCTGGGGAAGACAGCAGTCACGAGACACAGGCCCTGTCTTGAGGGTGGGAGGGAAAGCGTTGGAGGCATCTCGAAGCACATGTGCAAAGGCCCAGGGGTCACTGAGGTCAGGCCTTCCTATTTCCTATGTGCATTTTGGAAACCGGTATGCAAGGGGGACTCCATAAGAGCTGAGAAGGTAGAGCGGCAGGTCCAGGGAAGACAGCCTTTCGAGACACAGTACCGAGCGAGACATTTTCCTGAAATCCGTGGGTCTTAGGTAGGAGGTGACACGGTCAGATCCTATTGACTGAAATGGGGATGTCGCATTGGAAGGGGACGACGGTGGAGGTGGAGAAAGGGCAGGGAGGCGCTGTTGGAAGAATATGTGAGTCAACCTGGACTCGAACTAGAACACAGCAGTAAAGGCAAGCTCATAGCTCTTGTAATGACCCCACACTCCATTTCAGTTCCCACTGCTTTTAAACAAATTATCTTGTTTAACTTCTGTGTTAACTCTATCAAGAAGGGACTCTTGTCCCTCATTTGCTACCAAGGCTATTTATGGCTCACGGGGTTAACCCCCAGGGTTCAGGGCTGAGTCAGGGTTGACACCCGCCTCACCTTATTCCAATTTGAGGTTCACGTAACTCAACACAAAAGTCATTCCCGTGACAAGGGAGTGACCTGCCTGAGTGATCTGCCTTTGAGGGGGAGAAGTCACATCTTGGGCAAGTGATTTTGGGTTTCCATCCTTCATCCCTACTCTTCCGCCGGTCATCATGGTGGTTCCTTCAGGTCTTACTGTGCCCATCTCGCCGATGAGGGAACTGGGGGTTCGGAGAGGCTAAGTGGCTTGCCCAAGCTTACAGAGAGCAAGGGAGAGTCAGACCTGGGACCCCCCACCTAGGTCTTCTGACTCCAAGATCACTTCTACCGCTTTACGTGATTCTAGGAATCAAGAATTCGACGGGATAGAAAGCGAAAAGGAAACAACAAAAAGAACAGGTTTACAAAACTCGCATTGTTTTCACCACAATAAGTCTGTTACAATTAGGTTAACAGGGATTGCAGACAGGTCTAGATCTAGATGCTGAACACACATTTATCAGCTACTGACTATATACCAAGCACTGAGTTACATGTTAGGACCTGAGATGGCTCCATCTGATCATCCGTTAGCTCATTAGTTGATAAATATTGATTACGTGTCATTTTCAGGCCAAATTTACCATTTACTTCCTGTGACAGAATAGCGTTTGAATTAACTTTTGAAAGGGGTAGAAGTTGGCCAAGGAGAGGGGCACCCCAGGTGGAGGACAGAGTGTTCATAAAGGCGTGCCGCATGAAGAGGTCTGATGGTATCTTTGGGTATCAGAGTGCAGGGCAGAACATAGTCAGAAGGCAGAGGCTGGCTCTGGTTCAGAGAGTCGGGGTGGTGGTCCGCGAAGGACCGTGAAGGTCCATGAAGGACCGTGAAGGTGGTGAGAAAGGTCGGCCTGAGCTCTTTTGTCCCTATTCAGCGAGGAGGCTATTTTGAGTGCCTAATAAATGGCCGCTGTTGTAGTTACTGGCTTTCTGAAAACATACTGGAGAAGGAAATAAAGCAGTCTTTAGCTCCTGTGTCCACAGGGGCCATGATGTGGCCCCTCGGAGCCCTGGCTGGGCCCCAAGGAGTTAAAGCTTATGTCCATTAGAGGATAAGCTCACTTGGGGACACCCCAAGGAGCTAAGAGAAAGGCCAGCCAGACTAGGGAACACCTGGATCACACTCTGAAGAGCCAGGAGGACAGCTTCCGATGGCTCAAGTCTACAATGGTCTCCCGAAAGACCCTGGCCTATGACGTCGAATCAACAAGTATTAGAAACGGAAACACCGAGTAACAACACGGGGTGCCCCACGTTTTTCCCCCTTCCTCATCTCTAACATCTTCCCCCAAACCATCCTCGATAAAAAGAAAATCTAGATAAAACCAGCGTGCTCGGGTAATGGGCAACAAACAAATCTCTCGGCCCCGCTTCCGATCAGCTGGCCATCTCCGGTGCAGACATTCTCTTCTCTGTGGACATATCCTTGCTGATTTTTGAGACCAGGATGGGATACCTCCCAAATCAGATATTTCCACAGTCAGGTAGATGATATTAGTAAGGGAAGGTGATGGGTTCTTACCATAGTTTATGTCACATTCTATTAAGTTGTAGTTAATATAAATGCTTCGTTCATGTATGCACTCATTTCTACACGTTAAGCACATGCAGATATTCTCAGCATGGAAAGATACTACTGAGATTCATCTTCAAATACGCAGCCCTCCACACCCAGTTTTCACCATCCTGTTCTGACAGGAAAATGGACCCAAGAAATATTTCCCTTCCCTCTTCACTTTATGAAAAAGATGACCCAGGGTGCCTGGGTGAGTCAGTTGATTAAGTGTCCCACTCTTGGTTTTCAGCTCAGGTCATGATCTCACAGTTCACGAGATTGAGCCCCGCATCAGGCTCACATTGAGTGTGGAGGCTGCTTGGTATTCTTTCTATGCCTCTCTCTCTCTCTCTCTCTCTCTCTCTCTCTGCCCCTCTCCCACTCGCGCGCATACCGTGCACATGCGTGTGCTCTCTCATTCACTCATAATAAATAAACATTAAAAACTAATTTGTGTGTCAAGTATTCTTGTTCTGGATTTTGACAATTATTTTAAGGGCGCCTGGGTGGCTCAGTCAGTTAAGCATCTGACTTCGGCTCAGGTCACGATCTCACGGCTCATGGGCGCGAGCCCTGCATTGGGCTCCACCCTGACTGCACAGAGCCTGCTTGGGATTCTCTCTCTCTCCTCGCTCTCTCTGCCCCTCCCCTGCTTGTGCACACGTGCACGTGTTCTGTCTCTCTCTCTCAAAAATAAATAAATCAAACAAAACAAAAATAAAGTAACATTAATACAATTTGGCAATGATTTCAAATGAAAACTTAAAGAAAAGAAAAAACACTATGCAGGCCAAAATAGACAAGGTCCACTGGCCAGGTCCAGCCCTGGGCCAACCAGCGCACAACCTCTGGTGTTTTTCTGTAACACTTGATACGATCTGTAATTACACATCCGTTGGCATGTTGACTCGCTCACTGGGAGCTCTCTTATTTGATCTTAAGGGACCACAGCTCCTAATTTGAATCCCTTCGCTACCAGTACTCAACGGAGGCAACTCTGTACCCTTCTCGGGGCCTCAGGGTCTCCGTGCGTGACAAAAGATTAACCGAGGCTGGTGTGTCCAAACTCTCGTGATCAAAATGATCAACAGGTCACAGAGGAGGAGCCACCAATGGCTCTTAAATATGTGAACAGACGTGCAGCCTCGTTCAGCCTCGGGAAGCCCTTGTTTCTCTGCCACACTGATATTAAAAGCTAATGGTGTGGAGAGTGTGAGGAAAGCATCCTTCTCAGCTGTCGTTAGCAGCACGCACACGGCTACAGCCTCCCAGAGGCAAGGCGTCAGTGCCGATCAAAACCACAAATGCACAGGTTCTTGACCCAGTCAGGCCACTTCTAGAACCGTTTCCTAATCATGGACGTACGTGAAAGGATGCATGTACAAAATGACTTATCTCAGCATCGTTGGCATTGGCAGAAGATCCGACACAACCTAAATGTCTATCGACAGAGGACTGATCAGAGTTCGTCTATACAGCAGATTATGCGGCAGCCATTAAAAAAAAAAAAAAAAAAAGGAGGGCGGATTTTACCCAGTAGTGTGTCGCTAAACGTGTTAACAACCAACCAGCACTCCAGCCAGGGAGACGGGGGAAGCCAGACGGTGGCATTTGTTTGTGCGGAGAATAGTTCTACCATGGCCAACTTCAATCTACCAACAGGAAGCCACTGAACTTGGACTTGAGAAGAGATATGTCTTTGTTGGCTCTAGCACACCACTGCCTTTATTAACTGGCGTAGAAAGATCTCCAAGATGTACTGAATGAAAGAAAGACGCAGAACAGCGTCCATAACATGCTGTCATTTATACCAAAAAAACACCCAAAAAAAGACAGGATACAGAACATAACACACACAAGTATACGTTCTGGCTTGTAGACCACAGATTTCACGCACACGAGCATACGCACAGAGCCATTAATTTGGTTATGATTGGCAGCCGGAATGTAGTGGCTTGGGAACAGAGTGGACAGAAACGCTTTACTCCTGCCCATATATATAGTGCCAATTGTCAGTGATGCAAATGTCTAACATATCCAAAATTTTAATTAAAAATGCCATGGAGGGGTGCCCGAGTGGCTCAGTGGGTTAAGCGTCCGACTTCAGCCAGGTCACGATCTCACGGTCCGTGAGTTCGAGCCCCGCGTCGGGCTCTGTGCCGACAGCTCAGAGCCTGGAGCCTGTTTCGGATTCTGTGTCTCCCTCTCTCTGACCCTCCCCCGTTCATGCTCTGTCTCTCTCTGTCTCTCAAAAAAATGAATAAATGTCAAAAAAAAATTTTTTTTAATAAAAAAAAAAAATGTCACGGATCACCTGGGAGACTTACTGAATACTGATTCCCTGACCTCCCCTGGGGAAATTCCGGTCTGATATCTTTGGTTCTAGGGCTGAGGAAATCTGTTTTAAGCAAGTTTCTCAAATGATTCTTAACATTAGGCAAGTATGGGTGGCATTGCCTCGCCCAAACATCTCATCTAACAAGGACTAGAAACCGTGGCCAACAGAGGAGAAGGGCCTGGCCCCAGGGCACCCAGGGAGTAAAGGCAGAGCCACCCTCAGCCTGGGCCCTGCCCAGTGCTGCCCAGGGGCAGACTTTTAGAGCCCAAGACAGACCCAGGGAAGGATGTGACCTGTCTGGGTGCATACGGCCACAGCCCAGGGGAATCCTACCCAACGATACACGAGCTCTTTCCCACACTGCCCTGCCTTCTTGGTCTCCAACCCACATCCGGAACAACTGGTTCAAACCCACTAGTCAGTGTCAATCAAGACCTTATTCTCAGAGGAAGACACTGACCCAGTTGACATGGGACAGAGCACAGGATCCCTTTTTGTTGTAAAGTATCATCTATTACCTTCCCGGCGTTCATCGCCAGCCGCTGTTTCACGAAGAAAAGAGATGGTGGCCGGAATGGGGGGCAGTGGGGGGGGGCGGGTGTTGGGCAGTGAAGGGAAAGAAAGAAGAAAAGAAAAGCCATTTCTCCCCAAGCGCTTTGCCAATAACATCTGATAGGCTTGGCTGCCGTCGGTCCCTCTGTGTCCCCTGTGTCACCGTACCTGCCTTTTACACACATAATTAACTGCGTGTTTTCAAAAATGGCAAATCATGCCTCCGTATGAAACCACCAGCTTGGTCCCGAGACAAATGGAATCAAGTCCTTCGGGCACTTTTTTTTTTTTTTTTTTTTTTTTTTACTTCCATTAACGCAAAGACTGAAATCTATCAGAGGTGCAAATCTCTGTGCGTTATGTGACCACAAACAGGGGATGTGGCAGCGTGTAGATCGCGAGTTATGTCTTTAAGTGCTCGTTGGAGACACTTGTAATCATGTTTTATTACTGGTCTCCTCCCCGGCATAATGAACTCTGATGAAATAATGAAACAACCGTGGCGCCTGTGCAGTCAACCTGGCGGCCTCACCAGCTAAGACCTCCCATGAGTACAATAGCTCGAGCTGGGTGCCTGGCTCCAGAGGCAGCGGGGCGGAAAACCCGGCACCCCACCCTTCGCTCCCCACCCCCTGGCTGCCGGGCCTGCCCCCTGAGTCACAGAAATGCCACGGCCAATTGGAGATTGGGAACGGGCCGGGAAACCGGGGACTCGCAGAGCTCAGAACAGGAGGTGGGGAGGGAGGTGGGGGCACCCCTCTCTCTCCACCCCTGTTTGTGCAGATGGGGAAACTGAGGCCCGGAGTGGCAACACGGCCCCACCAAGGTCACAAGGAGTGGCAGAGAGGATACTAGAAGCCAGGTTTCCGGACTTCTAATCAAGTGTGTTTCCTCACCTTCCGTGGAGTCTCTTAACCAGTGAATCCCAACCCTGCAGGAACTTTGACATCTCGGATTCCAGGGCTCCATCTAAATGCTGACTCAGAAGGCCTGTTGGCAAACCAGCTCTCTGTGTTTCCCAAGTGGTTCTGAAGGGCAGCCACAGGTGACGGAGAAGTCAGAGGTGGCAAGGTGTTTAAAGCCCTTGCCAAATGAGCCTTGCTAGTTCTTGGAACCTTAGGTGCGGTCGGGACCCCAGGCATCTCTTGGGACTTCTGGAATAGACCCTGCGTTTCAGCATGACCTCCTACACTTTAAGAACCACTGCTGTGTCCCTTAGACAGGGCCCAGGGTACATGTGAGGATCCGACTCCATCATTAGAGAGAAACAACACCTTTCTGTCGAAGGCCCTGGTGATGACAACGTCTGCCCCGAGAAGCCACGGCCCAGGTGCTGTGCCACGTAAGAAGCTCAGATTATCCCCATTTCACAGATGGGGGAACTGAGACCAAAGAAGTGGTTAGGAACTTCAAAGCCAAGGTCTTCCAATTTTTTTTTTTTTCTTCTAAACTCCCTTTCTTATTGCTGGTGCGTGTCTAGGAGGAGGGGACGCCCCCTGTGAAATCTCAGCTACAAATTGCATTTTCCAGCTGATTTGTTTGGCGTCCTTTTGAGGAGAGCCCCACGCCCCTTTGGTGTCAGACTGAATAAATTTATTCTTTCGAAAGGACAGGTAGGTAGGTGGAGGTATTGAAAACACCTTGGGAACGAAAGCTCGTTTTTTCATGTTATATTGTCCACAACTCACTCTAAATGCACTCTAAGCGGTGAGGCGAGTGTATATGTGAGTTAAGTATTTTTACTCTCTAAGTAACTTTGCTGAGGCACATTTTATGTATCCTATTCATTATGTATTCCATTCATTTCGAAGGTACGATTCAGTGACGTTCTAGTAAACCTCCAGAGGTGTGCATCATCACCCTAAGTCAGTTTTAGGACATTTTCAGCACCCAACAGTGCCCCTCATGCACATTTACTGTTCGTCCCTCACCCGCACCCCCAGAAACCCCCTAATGTCCTTTGCCTCCACAGATTTTGTGGTTTTTTCTGGACATCTCGTCTGAATGGAGTGGTGGCTGGTGGCTGGCTTCTGTCACTAAGAGTAATGTTTATGAGACTCCCCCATGCCATTGGAGGTGTCCACGGCCCGTTCTTTTTTATTGCCAAATAGTATTCCATTGTACGGATGCACCTCAGTGGGTCCCTCCATTATGTGTGAGTTAATTGTAGCTACACCCTGGGGAACGCAGTTAATATTCAAAAGACCTTTGTTGGGAATCCACGTTCCATAAGCGCTTCAAATGGCCTCATCCAAATTTGCACCAGACGGTTGGCTGTTTAGAATAGGGGGCGTTGGGGGTCATGTTCCTTTGGTGAAGTGTTGTTCAAAAATATGGCGGCCGTTCCTCTCTGTCCAGTGTTCTGCCTGGTAAGCATGGACTCTGTTGCCTGGTACGCAGCATCCGCCGCAGAGCAAGCCCGTCCTGGACAGGACTTGTCGGGACACCTAAGGACAGAGAGCTAGGACTTCGCTTCTTCTATAGGAACTGAGGCTTGTCGGTGTCTATCTGTCGTTAAGGGACTTTTTTCTCCCTCCCCCAAATGGTTGCCAAAAAAAAAAACCACTGACAACTGGGCAGATTGGCTTAGATCCGCATGCAGCCCTTCCCAAACCATCCCGCTGGCTCCCAGGGTGCGGGAGACGGTACAGCCGCCAGCCCCGCAAGTATGGCATGGTCATGTGACTGCTTCTGGACGAGAAGGTGTGCGCCGAGGTGGCCGTGCCCCCCTGTGCCCCCCTGCCAGGTCGTTATTGCTGGTCTCAGGCTCCACGCTTCCCCCCGGGAGCCCTGGAGTCTTGAGTTGAGAAGGCACGTCCACGGACCCGGGTGCCTGACGGTACCCTGAGCAGAGCCTCCTGCCTACCTGTATGTGCTTGAGCCAGAAATAAACGTGCATGGCTTGAAGTCACAGGGGCGGGGCGGGGGAGGTCTTGCACATTATGAAGCAGAATCCAGCCTATCCTGATCTTTTTTTTTTTAATTTTTTTTAACGTTTTATTTATTTTTGAGACAGGGAGAGACAGAGCATGAACAGGGGAGGGGCAGAGAGAGGGAGACACAGGATCTGAAGCAGGCTCCAGGCTCTGAGCTGTCAGCCCAGAGCCCGACGGCGGGGCTCAAACTCACAGACCACTAGATCATGACCTAAGCCGAAGTCGGACGCTTAACCGACCGAGCCACCCAGGCGCCCCCAGCCTATCCTGATTGACTGCAAAGACAGCACTCTGAAGCCGTGTCCTCGCACTCACGGAATTGGCAAGGAGGTGGACAAGTCAGTTCTTAATGAGACCAGTAAAAGAAAAGCTGGAGAGTGGCAGACTGCGATAACTCATGGTGCCTTCGGAATATACGCGGAAGGCTCTGAAGCTTGTCCGGGGCGGTCAGAGAGAAACTGGAGCGGAAGCTCCCCCAAGGAGGTGTTGCGTTCTCCTTCAGAGGCAACCCCAGTGTGGTGAGTGATCCCAGAGCTCAGAGACCTCGCCGGGCACTGATTAGAGCTGGCAATGTCCCCGTGAGGAATGAGACCAGTCACCGTGCACCTCTCTGCCCCTCCCCACACCCCCACCCCCAGGAAACCGGGACAGCAGTAAAGACGTTCTCTTGAGCAGCCCGGCGGCCTGGCAGGTGGCCCGATGGAGGGGTGGCCCCAGAGCCCTTTCACACCTAGTGCCTTGGGATCCCGGTACTGCCTGGTTTCACTGAGGGAACAGAAGGATCAAGCTGCCAATTTAATAGTTTTAACTGCAGTGTAAAGTTGTTATTCACACAGATGATAATAATAGTATTTCATCTTTGTGCTTTCAAATTTACAAAACACTTTCACCTAACAGTGGAAATCCTTTCCCATATATTGAAGACATTCCAGCAGCTTCCTGGTCATTTAATTTTTTTTTTTAACATTTATTTATTTTTGAGACAGAGAGAGACAGAGCATGAACAGGGGAGGGCCAGAGAGAGGGAGACACAGAATCCGAAACGGGCTCCAGGCTCCGAGCTGTCAGCACAGAGCCCGACGCGGGGCTCGAACTCACAGACCGCGAGATCATGGCCTGAGCCGAAGTCAGACGCTTAACCGACTGAGCCACCCACCCAGGCGCCCCTTGGTCTTTTAGAATAAAATGCAAATTCCTGAGCGTGACACCGACCAGGCCCCAGATGATGCCGGCTCTGCCGGCCTCTCCAACCCCATGACCCCCGATTCGAGTTCCTCCAGCCGCACCCACGGCCTTGCTGGGTCTCACACCACAGCAGACCCACTCCGAGCCTTCAGACAAGCAGCTGCTTCCAGCCGGCACACCTCCCAGGTCAGGGCAGGAAGGCCCTTTCATTTCTTCTTGGGCTCACATATTCTTTCTTCAAAGAGAAGTTTCCTCGCCACCGAACGAGGCTGCTTCCCCACCTTCAGTCGCTATCCCAACACTCGGTTTTATTCCCTTCTCCACATGTGCCGCCATCTGGTATAAATAATTTACTCCGCGGAGCGCCTGGGTGGCTCAGTCGGTTAAGCGTCCGACTTTGGCTCAGGTCATGATCTCACGGTCTGTGAGTTCGAGCCCCGCGTCGGGCTCTGGGCTGAGAGAGAGCTCGGAGTCTGGAGCCTGCTTCGGATTCTGGGTCTCCCTCTCTCTCTGCCCCTCCCCCCGCTCAGACTCTGTCTCTCTTTCTCAACAATAAACAATTTTTTTAAATAATTTACGTCCCTATTGTCTACCTCCTCAACCTACTGTGAAGGTGGAGACCAACTTCTCTTGTCCAGCCAACACCCGGAATCGTTCATTGGGTTGTCGTGCTCGGAGGCTACGTTATCTCCACTTTGGCCCGAGATGGAGAAGTGAAGTGGTCTGCGCACTGTCCCAGGGCTAACAGTTAGTGGGAGGAGGGAGATTCCAGATCGTCTGGCCCCTGAGTCTGTGGCTTTCTCCGCCCAACCCAGCCAAGCCTCACCATCCAATGTCTTGCACCCTGGGCCTGTCTCATGAAGAGCCTCTCTGGAGGGACAGCCGCATGGCTACAGGGGCGATGAATGAATCTGCACTAAAAGGTGACTGGCTGATGGCTGCTTATCTGCAGACCTTCCCGGGAGGGCTCAGATTTTAGTAAAGAATCGAGAAGGGTTGTGTGAGGCCAGCGTAAGCAGATGGGGCCTGGCCTGATGCTGGTTCTGTAAGTCTGGTTCTGAATGAAGCAACTCCCAGGTCATGACCGCCCGGAAGCCATTTCACAGCCAGCTTTCTCAAGTCAGCTCCCAGGTCAGGGCAATGAAATTTGGCCTTTCCCAGGCCAGGCTTAGATAGGTGGTCCTTAGACCCACGCTGCTCATCCGCTGAAGGCCTCGATTTAGCCTTATGAGTCAACAGGGCCACATGCCTGTCACATCAGACTGCAATAGGATGGGTTTAATTATGGGTCCTGTTTCTGAACCGGCCTTAATATCTTTATAAAATACAATAAATGTAATATACATCACTACTAATAACTAAATTATATAGAATATAATGTAAATGAAATAAAATAAAATAAAATACTCTTCACTCATTACCTTATGACTAGCACAATGCTATTACGTGGTAACATTCTTGGCCAATAGCCTGAATTGTTCAACGTAAATTAACGTCACAGCATTTGTAACTCTGATCTGGCATTTTTGTATCTTTTGTAATATGTCCAGGCTCCCCCCTCCCCAATTACTCTATTCCTAAGCAGCCCCCCCCCCCAAGAAAACAAAGCAGAATATGAAATTATTTGGAGTGCCAACTTCCATTCTTTGTGAAGAAGCCTGGAGAACTTAAAGTGGAAGAGGTCCTTCATGGGTTAGAGGTGGTGAGCGAGCGGCCTGATGGGAGGCGCTTGGCCCGGATCGGAACCTGACTTTGCCTTAACCATTTCAAGGTCCCCGAGAGCGCTCTCCCACGGTTCCGTGATCCCAGCCAGAGATGAGAGCAAAGTTTGGGTCGCCGGCCTCCTCCCCCCTGCCCTCAGTGGGTGGGATCTGAGCCCTCTCCTGAGCCTGAACTCCTGCTACCTGCCCAACAGTCTCCTGTTGTTGTCTGCTCCTGGGGGAGAAGGCTGATAAGAGAGGAGATTAGCTGACTAATCCTGCTGGCTGCCCTTACACAATGCCGGCAGGTAACTCCTCTGAAGCTTGATGACTGGAAGCAGTCTGAAAGGAGACCTGCCGGACTGATGTCAGGGGTGTGGGAGGTCGGAGGCAATATGAGGGTTTGCAGCCGGTAAGTGGAAAAACATCCTCAGGAAGATGTGTTAAGTGCGCCCGTGTGCAAGAATACAATCCACTGTATGTGCCCGCGTGTAGACGCGTGTGTTGGAGGGCGGAGAGAGAGAAGCAGACAGCCCAAGAACCAGAAAAGCCTTGGAGATCGTCTAGTTCCAGCACCGATGGGGAAACTGAGGGTGCAAACGAAGGAAAGGACTGGCCTGGGATCTGGCTCCTGTTCCTTCCTTGCCACTTGCAATCTCCTAGAATTTCTCTCTCCCAGTAGATCTCTGTCTGCCCTTTGGGGCTAGTAGCCCTGTGCCCGAAGCCTGGCTGCTGAGCAACCCAAATATTCCCAGCACGGGGCTGGCCGGCAAAGTCACCACAGAGCCTGGCAGGTGGCGGGCCTGATAGAGCGACGCGGCCGGCCGGGGGTGCAGCATTTGAGAGCGGTGGGGACTGCGGTTCGCGGTCAGAAACACGTGTGGCTCTCAGGAAGGCAGGCCCGGGACCGCCCGACCCGAGCGGCTGCAAGAGAAGCCAAAACGCAGATTCCCCTTTTGTTGCAGGCCACGTCTCCACTCTTTAAAATGTTAGGCAGCTCTTTAGAAATGCGTTCGGCACGCTAATCCAAACAACGCATCTCCGGCCAAAATGGGGCACAGGCCTCAGTCCGCGGTCACCGACGGTTTGTTTTATTGAAGAGAAGGCTGAGGTCCAGAGAGGAGAATTCGAACGCGAGGCTCGTGCTGCCTTGTGCCGCAGAATTGCCTGCCACGGCACCACACTGTGTGCACGCACGCGCGTGTATGTGTGCATGCATACAGGTGGACACAATCTGATAAAGAACCAGAGCTCTACATACCAATATTTGCGGCTATTCCTGGTAGAAAGAGATCCGTATCCACATCATCTCGGCGGTTGCAACAGGCTGTAAATGTTTCCGTGTGTTTGCTCTCACTCTTCAGCCCAGATTGCATAAGCATCCGTCAACTACCCTTGCGTCAGCTTCCTTCACATGCATTCTCTCCTTTGTATCCCTAACCCTGGGACAGAGGGGATTGTAGTAATGTTATCATCCCTATTGAGTGGAGAACGAGACTGAGGTCCAGAGTGGTCCGCTGACCAGCCGAAGTCACATGGGGGGCTGAGAGGCAGAGAGAGCACTTAAGCTCCAGACCCCGATTCAGTGCTCATTCCCCCATGCTACTCTGTGTTTGTGTTTCCTCACTTCCTGGCCTGGAGGGCTTATTCCTATTCCTTCCTGGTTTGGACCCCTTCAGACATTCTGAGCACATGAGTCTGGGGTCCTCCCCAAACCCCGGGGAGACAGAAAATCCCTAGAGGGGCTGAGAGGCAGCAGGACTCAGAAGGGAAAAATCTAGATCTTTTCTCTCCCCTCTCCTTGAAGCACAGTTTCATTATTCTCCAGGATTCCCCTGGGGAAGTAGGACCTGGTTGAAGAGAGAGATTCTGTAGTTTTAACCTTCGATGCTCCCCGCCTCTGTATGGGGTTGGAGCCGAAGCTCGGTCTCTGGAGCACAGGTTTTCCACCGTATTCTAGATATTTGCAGGATCTGGGCAAAATTTCAGCATGAGGTCCCTAAGGAGAGGCACCTGGTCCATCTCATTTCCAGTGCATTCTCAGAATCTGGGACAGAACTTGGCACATAGCAGCTGCTCAGTTAATATAAAGGAGGACAAAAGGAAAGGAGGGAAGGAGAAAAGGAAGGAAGAAGAAAAGGGGAAAGAAGAGACAAGGGAAAGGAAATCTATGTGTGGAGGCCTGATCCTTAGAATTAAACCCCTAACGATGAAGGCAGAAGCCAAGCCCCTGCAAATATGTAGAACGCTATGGACAATTCACAGCAACGAATCCCAGCTCCAGGTACGCTCCAATGAGAGGCGGCAGTCGAAACCGTTACGGCCCCTGGATCAGTCTCAACTCTGCCGCTGACCTCGGGCAAGTTACTTTGTCTTTCTGAGCTTCAGTTTATCCACGGTTGTCTATTGACACTGTAAAAATCTTACCCCGAATTTAGAGGCTTACAACAACCCCCACTTACTCTCTCCCAGCTCTGGAGATGAGAAGTCTGAAGTTGACCTTCTTCGGGAGGCTCCAGGGGAAAACCCGATCTCCTGCCTTAACGGCTTCCAGAGGCGGCCTGCACACTGCAGTTGGTGAGCCGCGTCTCTCTTAACTGCCGCTTTTGTCCTGTCTTTGGCTCTGACGCTCCCGCCTCCCCGCCATAAGACCTTTGTGATTACACTGGACCTACCCAGATAATCCAGGGTGATCGACCCACCTCAAGGTCCTTAGGCAAATCCTGCCAGCATAGTGTCTTTTGCTGTGTAAGGTAATATATGCATAGGTTCTGGGGCCATCATTCTACCGCACACACACACAGACACACACACACAGAGATACACACACATAAACACACACACAGATACACATGGACACACACACACACAGAGACATACACACACACACACACACACACACACACAGAAATATACACCCAATATTAACCCGCCTAATAGTTTTGAGCACCAAGTGAAAAAAAATGCATGTTGAGCACAGGACACACAGTGGGAACTTTATTAAGAGCACTTCTTACCAAGTCTCAGGATTATGCATCACACCATGCCTTGAGGGTCATACAATGCTGAAATATCTTTTTCTTTTTTCTTTTAATTTTTTAAAGTGTATTTATTTTTGAGAGACACAGAGCACAAATGGGAGAGGGGCAGAGAGAGAGGGAGACCCCGAATCCAAAAGCAGGCTCCAGGCTCTGAGCTGTCGGCACAGAGCCCCACGCAGGTTCAAACCCACGAACTGTGAGAACATGACCTGAGTTGAAGGCGGGCACTAAACAGACTGAGCCACCCAGGCGCCCCTAAAACACGCCCCTGAAAAAGGCGCCCCTTTTTCATACTAAGAGATGTGACAGAATGTCCAAGAAATATTTGCAAAAAATGAAAATCCCCAGCGTCTCAATACCTGAGACTGATTTTATTTACTGTTGCATGGGGATGTCTTGTCATTACCCAAAAACAGATACACTTGGCGTGGCTGTGACCGTACTGGATATGCCTTTTTATCAAACCTGCTTTCTCTCTACTTCTCATGGGACTATTAGCCCGGTTCCTTGTCATCACGCTCCCATGAAGTCATAGCAAAGTGTCATTTGCAAAGAGGACTTTTCATTTTTTGTCATAATGTGTTGTAATTCCCCTAGAGTTGGCTAAGCTCAAGGTTATTCTATTTTTTAATATAATTTGGGGGGTTTTTTGCTGTTTTTAATAATGTTGCTAAGAATATCTTTATTGGGTTCATAGTAAATGCGATATATATTTACATACTTATATATAAATGTATGTTATGTACTTATATATAATACATGTTCATTATAGTTATAACACATACTTATATATGTATGTAACAGACACATTAAATTTTATATATATAATTTATATATAAACATGTTGAATATTCAAATATATAAAAGTATATATTTATATATAATACCTATCGCTTCTCGGCCTTTTGGCTAAGATCAAGTGTATATTTAATACCTATTTATAGATATAAACACTGCCTGTTGAGGAAATGAATAAACGAATGAATGGACTGACTAATTATGAATAAGAGAGTTGATACATGAATAATGAATGAATGATTTAATTAATAAGCAAATTGCTGAGTCATTCATTTGTTCCTTCTACAAATCTTTGTGTGACTAAGAAGAAGAAACGCTCAGACAAAGACCCAACCCTCATGAAGCTTACATTCCAGTGGAGAAGGGAGGGAGAATGGGCAAGTAAGTAAATGAACAGGGTCACTTCTGAGAGCGATAGATGGTGTGCGGGCAGAGAATAACCAGGGGAGAGGTTTGGAGAGGGAGAGAGGGGTGGAGGGTGAAGGACCATCCCCAGGGCCACTTGCAGGGGCTCCTCTGGGGCAGGGAGCTCAGAGCTGAGGCCCGAATGATGAAAGGGGACCGGTCGTGCAAAGATCCTGGGGGTGGGGAAGGGGGCAGGATTTAAGACAGCAAAGCGCTCGGTGTGCGAATGAACGAAAGAGCCAACAACGGAAGCCCAGAGACCAAAGCGTAGGTGAGTGTGTTGAAGGTTGTGTGTGGTGGATATGAGACCCTGTGCCCTCCCTCACACCCCCTTCTCAGGGCAGGCTCATCCGTCTTAGAAACTTCCCCGGGGGGGAGGGCGGGGGGCGGCTCCACTGAGACCACACACAGATGCACGTCTCTTTCCGCAACGCCCTGTAGGTGCTGATGGCGGGATGCTCCCTCATAAGCCTCCTGTCTGCTTCCCAGGGAGCCCAACCTGAGCTAGTGTGTGAAAGAATGAGTCAATGGGCAAGTGAGTCACTAACTGAAGGGATACCTGAGTGCGGGAAGGAGGAATGCAGAAGGAATGAATGGGTAGCTGACTGCACAAGTGGACAACTCACCCGTGTGGGACACAACCCCTCTCCAACCTACACCGGGAAGGTCTGCGCAGCGTCTGCCTGCCGGGAGTCTCCCCGGACACCCAGGCTCCCCGGGACCCTTCGGGTCGCCATCTCACCCCTCCCTGCACCCCTGCACGTGAAGCCGGCGCTTGAGTGCAAAAGCAGCGGTGCCCACGGCAGACGGTGGCCCCGGTCTCCACCTGACCCCAGTTTCCCAGCCCCGAGAGCCTCCTCCCCCGCCCCCAACCACGTGCAGTGGGAGCACAGAGGCCGTCCTTTGGAGACTTTTTAAAACAAATTCTTGTTTAACCTCCTCCGTGACCCATAGCGTAAACAAGTTCCTGAAATATACTCAATTTCTGTTTATTTAAAGAACGTTTGCTTATTTGGCGCTTGCTTGAGCAGAACCTCTGTTATCATTCACTCCACTCTGGGCGTTAACCTGACGCGAGTCGCCTGGCATCTTTAATTACCCAGATTATTATTTTTTCTCACTTTTTTCCCCCCTCTCCCCTTTTTCCGTTTTTAGGAGAAAATGCAAGGCAGGCAGCAAATAGCAGCTCCATTAGCCCAGGGTGCTGGTTGTCAAGGATCCTGAATCATGGGGTGCAACATGGGAGCCCCTGGCCACGCGTGTCTGAGCAGCACTTGAAACGTGGCTTGTCTGAAGCGTAAGTGGGTGCTGTAAGTGTACCAGATTTTGAAGAGTTCGTGCAAAAAAAAAACCAAAAAACTGTATGATATCTCGTCCATGACATGTTGAAATAATAATACTCAGGGTATTTTCAGTTAAATGAAATATGTTCTTAAAATTAATTTACCTGTTTCTTTTAACTTTTTTAATGCGGCTGCTGGAAAATTTAAAATAACATCTGTGGCTTCTGTTCTTTGCTTTTTTTAAAGTTTATTTATGGGGCGCCTGGGTGGCTCGGTTGGTTGAGCGGCCGACCTCGGCTCAGGTCGTGATCTCGCGGTCCGGGAGTTCGAGCCCGGCGTCGGGCTCTGTGCTGATAGAGCCTGGAACCTGCTTCTGTTTCTGTGTCTCCCTCTCTCTCTGCCCCTCCCCCATTCGCACTCTGTCTCTCTCTGCCTTCCAAAAATGAATAGATGTGAAAAAAAAATAATAAAAATAAAATAAAATGAAGTTTATTGATTTATATTGGGGTGAGGGAGGGGCAGAGAGAGAGGGAGAGAGAATCCCAAGCAGGGTCCCTGCCGTCAGCGCGGACCCTGAAGCAGGGCTCGATCCCACGAACTGTGAGATCATGCCGTGAGCAGAAACCAAGAGCCAAATACTTCACCGACGGAGCCACTGACCTTAATCAGAGTCCGGTTCACAGACCAGTAGGACTGGCACGTCCTGGGAGCTTGGAAGAAATGTAGACTCCCATTCCTTGTATCAGGCAGGGCTCTCCTGAGAAACAGAATGGTCATAGACATATGCAAAGTAGCTGTATCTTATATGCACAGGGTATCTATACAGTATATACATAGATAGCTATGTACGTGTCTCTAGATCTCATTCACAGATGTTTCTATCAATGACACAAATCACACCAGTTAGGATATTTTCTGTTAAATCAAATACATTCCTAAAATTAACTTGCCTTTCTTACATATCCGTAAAATGTTAAATTAATTAAAATAAAATTATATTATTGAAGTTCAAATATATAATAGATATAGGGAGTTATGACAGGGAGAGAGAGGAAGAAATATTTTAAGGAATTGGCTCATGTAATAGTGAGGGCTGGCAAGTCCAAAATCTGCAGGGCATTTTTTTAGGCAGCAGACGCAGGAAAGAGTTGACATTGCAGCTTTTCTGGAGAATTCCTTCTTCCTCCGGGTACCTCCGTTCTTTCTCTCAAGGCTTCGACTGATTGTGTGAGGCCCACCCACGTCATAGAGGATAATCTGCTTTACTCAAAGTCCACTGATTTCATGGTTAATCCCACCTACCAAAAACCTTCACAGTGACATCTAGACTGGTGTTTCACTAAATACCTGGGTACCATGGCCTAACCAAGGTGGCACATAAAATTAAATGACACCCCACCACCCCCAACCCTACTGAATCATCATCTGCATTTGAATAAGATCATCCCTCCCCCCCACCCAGGAGTGCGGTAAGCACACCTAAGGCTGAGAGGTTTACCCTGGACGTCTCTGAGGGTCTCCTTCCCATATGTTGAACCCCATTCCCGGGCCCCCAGCCACCGCCGCCATGCCCCAAACTTGGAACCATCCGAGCCACCACATGTCAAGATTCACGGTCTGGTACATTGTGATGTGACTGGAGAGGAAACCAAGGGCCCAGGCATGGAAGCGCTTCCCGGTGAGCTCTTGAAAGCTTCCTGTGCAGAAAGGTGCACCAGGGCAAGGGCCACATCTGTTGCATTTTCCTCTTATGCCCCTGCCCCTGGGGCATAACGCCTGGCACGTGATAAGAATCAAACAAACTGTATTAAATAGATCCATTATGTAACCTTTGGTTTCCCATCTATAATGTGTAGATCGTCACCTGGTAAGAAGCAATCATGTATGAGAAACACGTGGAAGTCAGGGACCCTGCGCTGGGCGCATAGTAGGTCCTCAGGAAGTCCTAGGTAAGGGTGCTCGGTGCACGCCTGCTGAGTGAGTACACAAGGTCCTGCTTCAGCATGTGAACACTCAGGGTACAGCAAGGGATCCCGTGCCCTGAGCGTATAGAATGGAGCCCTGACGGGGCGCCTTCTAGAAGGATTGGTTACAACCGCCAGCAATAAGGAGGAGGTGCATGGCTCTCGGCATCTCACAAAGGGCTCTGTGGGTATCACGTCCTGGGAACCTACAGCAGTGCTGGGGGGGGGGGGGTCCTCGCTATTAATCTTGCTGTCACTGTCGCTTTACAGAAGAGGGACGCTCAGGCTCAGGAATATTCAGCACCTCGTGCGAAGCTGATAACAGGACGGGGCCCGATCTGGGAATGCTTTTTTCCTAGCTTTGAGATCTCCTACCAACCGTTTCTCTTTGAAAGAAGAGAGGAGGAGAGAGAGGGAACGTCTACGCATGTGCCTGGCTGCCAGAGTGTAACCACATGTGCCCGCATGTGTGGGTATGGGCGTGGGCACACAAGAGTAAATATGGGGACCGCAGGGTGGGGAACTATTTAATCTAATCCTGAAAGGACCAGCAGAACTCTTGGGTGTCCCTCGAAGTCAAGCTTCTTTCCAGGTCACCTAAGTTTACACTTGGGTAATAACACACGCGTAATTAACTGAACAAATATAATGAATCTATCTGCAGTGACATGATAGTTGGTGCTGAATCCTATTAAAGCACATTTAATTAAAAATGCATTAAACCTTCAAGCTTTGGAACACACCCTGCCCTTCTTCAAAGCTTCCCCTCCATTAAAGCCTTCCCCACTATTAACTGTGAGTCAGCGTGTGACCCTGTGGGCATGACCGGGTGAGATGAAGTGGCTCTTAAATGCCTGAACCAGTCTATCACAGGCACTAATGGATTTAAATCGGGGAGATTAATTCCATTCACTCGGCTCCTTGTCTCAGAAGCAACTGTCACGCTGAGCCTAATTGCTGGAGATGGTTGACGGCTCTGGGTGGACAGCCTCCTGAAGTTGGTTTTTGGCCCATGGTCAATTATTTGGGCTTCTGTGCAGTGGGGATATAAGGATGATTAAGATCCGCAGACAACCCAACAGCCCTTGTTTACCATTAACTTCCTTCTTCTCGGCAGCCGAGTTTCTCCAGGCACCGGAGGCAGCGAGGTGCGGTGCGAGCCTGTCTGGGTTGGGACCTCAGCTCTTCCCCCCACCCGTGTGCTATATGGCTACAGTCACGGAGGGTGTCGCAAGCTATGGTCCTCCTGGAGTGCCTTTCTCCTTCTTCTCTGCCTAATCCGTTCCTACCTACCCTCCACACACTGGCTGAACGAATGGGTAAGTAAATAAATGAGAGGAGTGGCCAGCAGCCTCCAAGGGGGGAAATGCGAAATCTTACACCTGCTCAGGCTCCTCTGCAGAGGGTGCGTAAAGGATGGAATTACCCTCCTTGGCTCTACACCATCCCTTGTCCGGAGCAGGCATTATTGCCAGCCCCTCTTTCTAAAGCCGGGTTCTGAGCCGCAGAAACCGAACGTGAAATTGATCAACGTCATGGAGAGATAAGGGGCAAAAAGCCAGGATTTGAACCTCCAGTCCCTTGCCTCTATTCCATACTGCCTCTGAGTAATCTCTAGGCTCGTTGCTTATTCAGCCGCTGATTCATTAAGAGCTGGCAGAAGGAGCTTCCTGCCGAGGCAGAATGGGAGAAAGCCTGTCTCTGAGCAGTGCCTGGTGGGGGGGGGGGGGGAGGAGAAGGGGACAGGAGACATGACCCGGCGGCTGGGCCAGGGCTGCTGCTCCTGCCACAGATACATGCCGTGCATGACTGACTTCATAAGCAAGGGACCTGCGCAAAAACCAGAAGGGCCCCAGGTGCAACGCTCTGTTATCGTCTTCAACTTCTTAGTCATTTTTGATCAAGAGCCCCCTCACTTTTTATTTTGCACCGGGCCCTGTCAGTTATGCAGCCAGTCCTGGTGCTGAGGGCAGGTTCGGGGTGTGGGTCCTGCCCACCCCTCCGTGACCTTCCCTGACTCTCCAGATGCCTTACCAAGAAGCCTTTTCCTTGACGGTGGCGTCACGTCCGCCTTCCCTCGCAAAGCTGTTGACCTATGGTAAGGCACCCAGCGCACAGCAGGTGCTCGGTAACTGAGAGGCAAGGGGGTTGCCGCGGCTGTGTCAGAAGCCTGGTTCGCCACTGAGTTCTTGCAGACCGCCGAAGGCTTCTGAATTATCGGTCGTTTTTAGCTCCATGGCAAACGCGTGATCCAGCAAAGCATTTCCAGAGCTTAGTTCTGCAGAGCCTTTCTTTAGCCAACAGCAAGCGCTGTGCGGTCATATTCCTTTTGGAAATGCTGCTCACCCCATCCTCACCGAGAATCACGGGATGCCTTAGCACGTTCGAGACTCTGAGAAGTCCAGCAGCAAAGACACCTTTTGACTCTGCTGATGCCAGCCTTCTCCCAATCTCAGTGGCCATGGATGCATTTTTCCTCCCTGATCCACTTATTCACATCCCACGGGATCTGGTCCCGAAAGGGTGGTGATGAAGGGGCGCCTGAGTGGCCCGTGGTTAAGCATTTGACTTGGGCTCGGGTCACGATCTCGTGGTTCATGAGTTTGAGCCCCACATCGGGCTCTGCGCTGACGTTGCGGAGCCTGCCTCGGATTCTCTGTCTCCCTCTCTCTCTGTCCCTCCCCCCCCACCCCTCTCTCTGAAAAATAAACATTAAAAACAAGAGTGGAGATGAAGATGTGGGTGGAAGAGTGAGAGTTAACAGCAAAGAGGGAAGACAAATGTTGTAACGCGGCATCTGCACACACTCAGTCTGTGTCAAAAGGGCCAAAACTTTGTTGCCTTTGCCTTGTTGCTTTCTCCTCCCCGGCGTTTGTTAGGAACGACAGCAAGCCGGCGAGACCATCTTAGCCCGCCTGGGCTATTGCAGCAGCAGAGGACGTAACTGTCTGCAGAACGCGTTGCCCAAAGAATGGAGAGCAGGGACTTTCTGGGCGGCGGCGAAGGGGGGTGGCGGCTGGGGACTTAACAGATGCTCATAAACAAATGAGATCACTTCGAACAAAGTAATCAAAGCATCAAATGATATAAACACCACATTAGGGTATAATGTGAATCATCCTTGTGGTCAGACATGCACAGATCAGCTGCAAAGAGCAACCTGATCCCAGAACCTCGGCTCCCATGACTGGTGTGAAACATGAACAGAAAAATGGAAGGAAGCCTGCCGACACAGACACTCTAGAAGCTGAGCTCTGACAAAGAATGCTGTCGGCAGTCCCGAGCCACACGTCTTCAAGGAAGAATGAAGTCCCGGTGCTTTTGGAGCAGAAGAGGACTTTCTAGAAGGACACACCGAGGACTGGTGAGTTTGGAGGGACTTGCCTTGCTAGCAGAGGACAAAATCAGGTCTCAGGTCCAGGTTCGTAAATGTAATTTCAACTCTTTGCACCAGGTGCTACCACTGTCAATCTCCTCGGCGCTCAGCATCCTCTTGGCTTCTTCCTACAAGACTGGGGACCCTTCCCTGAGGACTCGTTGGCTGCAGAAGCTTGCTGTTCTATCACAGGACGGGCCGAAATGCCAGACAGTGTGCAACCCCAAACATTGAGATGGGGAGCTGGCGTAAATATCACACCTCGCATGCTACTCATGGGGAGGGGGCAGCTCTGAGTCGTCAACCTCACAGAGGTCCGCTGCGAGGCTGTACTCAGGTGCCCAGTTCAGCCATCGGTTCATTAATGTGAGCTGTGCTAAATCCTGTCCTTTCCTGGCTCTCTGCTGTGCGCCTCCAATTGCGTTTCCTGGGATCCTGTCCCAAATAAGCCACTTGAACTCAGAACCCTGTCTCCAAATTGGCTTCTGGGGCAATCCACCTGCAAATGACTTTCTTTTTATTGTACTCAAGTGATTTAAGGAGAGGAGACTCTGGCTCCTAGGATAAGGACACTACAGAGATGACATCTCCAGGATATGACTCCTTTGAGCAGATGGCAAATCATCTTTCCATTGTTGTCCAGTGGTTACAATAGCTGATAGGAGATGTTACGCTGCCATTCTTTTCTTCAATCCGTGATGTTTATTGATCTTCTACGCTGGTCAGGCATGGGCTGGACACTGGATGTGTAGACTGGGTCAGAGCCTTCAAGGCTAGCAGGAGGATGGCAGTATTTATTCACTCATACATTCGTATACTTTCATGTAATAAATCTCTATTGAGGGCCGATTTTGTACTCAGCACTGCTGGGAATACAGAGGAGGGAAAAAAAGATATCATTTCTAGCCTCAGCTTACCATCCAGCAAAAGAGAAACACTTGAAACAGATAACACAGTCCTTGGACAAGCACCATGGGAAAAAAAGTGTATGGTGGCCATGATCATATAGGAGCAGTGTACTCAGAGTTAACGGGTCAGGGATGATAGCTGGTGTAAAAATTACGATCACAAAACCATGACCAAGATGTTTATCCTGTTAATTTCTTGAGACTGAGAACATATCACAGAGTATGACTAAAAGTCCTATTAAATTTCATTGATTTGAGGGAAATGGGAAGTTTTGTCAAAGTATGAATCTTATACAAAGATGCACAAAGTTTCCATTTACCATAAATCTAGGCTGCATCTTGAAATCAGTCAACTGGGAGTACAAACTACCAGGTAATTCTGAGACACGAAGCACAGTGAAGGGATGCCCTACACATCTTCTTTAACCAATTGATTGGGAATAGCTCCATTTTACAGGGGAGGACTGAGGTGGCCCAAATCATTCTCCTCTCCTGGTAATCGCTTCCCCGTAAGGGTGGTCTGAGCCTAGTGACTTGCTTCCAACAAGCAGAATATGGCAAATATGGAAGGATGTCAGTACATTGACTCAGTAATCAAATCCCTTCCAAAGAAGAGAAGCCCAGGGCCAGATGGCTTTACTGGTGAATTCTACCAAAAATTTAAAGAAGAATGAACATCAATTCTCAAACCCTCCATAAAATTGAAGGGGAGGGAACACTTTCAAAGTCATTCCATAAAGCCAGCATTGTCCTGATACCAATGACAGACAAAGACACTAAGAAAACTACAGACCAATATCCCTGATGAATATTGATGCAAAAATCCTCAAAATAAAACACTGGCAGACAGAATTCAATGACACGTTAAAAGGATTACACACCATGACCAAGTGGGATTTATTCCTGGAATTCAAGGATGGTTCAACACAAAAAAATATCAATCAATGGAATACATCATATTAACAGAATGATTGCGGGGGGGGAACCCACAGGATCATCACAACTGATGCAGAAAAATCACTTAATAAAATCCCATACTCTTTCATGAAATAAAAAAGCACCCAACAAGCTAGGAATAAAAGAATATCACCTCAACATCAAAAAGACCATACATGAGAAACCCACAGCCAACATGACACATAATGGTGAAAGACTAAAAGGTTTTCCTCTAAGATCGGTTCTAGACAGGTATGCCCACTTTACCACTTCTTTTCAAAATAGTACAGGAAGTCCTGGCCAGAACAATCAAGTGGAAGGAAGGAAGGAAGGAAGGTGAAAGAAAGAAAAAAAGAAAGAAAGAAAGGAAGAAAGAAAGAAAGAAAGAAAGAAAGAAAGAAAGAAAAGGAAACATTATCTCTGCTCACAGATGGCATGATCTAATACATGGAAAACCCTAAAGATCACACAC
Source organism: Herpailurus yagouaroundi (assembly GCF_014898765.1). Lineage (NCBI taxonomy): Eukaryota > Metazoa > Chordata > Mammalia > Carnivora > Felidae > Herpailurus > Herpailurus yagouaroundi. Next base: position 64,267,414 of record NW_024412377.1, read on the forward strand.
ACACACACACACACACACACACACACACACACAAATCCTGTTAAAGCTAATACATGAATTCAGCAAAGTTGCAGGATATAAAATCAACCAGTTGTGTTTATATAGACAAACAATGAACATTCCAAAAAGGAAAGTAAGAAAACAGTTTCATTCACAATAGCATCAAAAAGAATGGAATGAACTTAACCAAAGAAGTAAAAGACCTGTATGGTGAAAACTGGAAAACATTGCTGAAAGGAACTAAAGATGACAAAAATAAATGGAAAGACATCCCATACTCGTGGGTTGGAAGACTTAATAACGTTAAGATGTCAAAATTAGCGACCTACAGATTCAATGCAGTCCTTAGCAAAATCCTAACAACTTTTTTGGCAGAAGTAGAAAAAACCCATCCTAAAATTCACACAGAATGTCAAGGAAATCCGGATAGCCCAAACAATCTTGAACAAAAGAGAAACAAACGTGAAAGTTTCACACTTCCTGAATTGAAAACTTATCACAAAACTACAGTAATGAAAACAGTGTGGGTACAGGCATATAAAATGGCCAGCCCAGAAATAAACCTTGCTTATATGGTTAAATGATGTTGACAAGGATGCCAAAACCATTCAGTGGGAAAGAACAACCTTTTCAACAAATGGTGCTGGCAAAACTGGATATCCATGTGCAAAAGGATGAACTTGGACCCTTCCCTTACACCATTACAAAAATAAACTCAAAATGGAACGAAGACCTACACAGAAGACCTCAAGCTATAATCTTCTTGGAGAAAACATAGAGGAAAAGTTTCATGCCATTGTACTTGGTGATCATTTTTTGGATAAGACACCAAAAGCACAGGTGACATCACACTGGACTGCATCACATTGAAAACCTCTGTGCCTCAAAGGACCCAATCAACAAGTAACATGAGACAAAATATTTGCAAGTCACATATCTGATCAGAGGTTAATATCCAGGATGGACAAAGAATTTTTTCAACTCGACAACAAAACACAAGCAACTCAATTAAAACATGAGCGAAGGACTTGAATAAACATTCCTCTAAAGAAAATAAATTGCCACTAAACACGAGAAAAATGCTATCACTAATTATTAGAGAAATGCAAATAAAAACCTTACTGAGATACCATTTCACATCCATTAAAATGGCTACTATATATTTTTTTTAAATAAAGGAAAAAAAAGAGGATCTTGGGTGGCTCAGTTGATTAAGCTTCCAACTCTTGGTTTCAGTTCAGGTCACGATCTTGTGGTCCGTGGGATGGAGTCCCATGTCGGGCTCCGCACTGTCAGCTTGGGATTCTCTCTCTCCATCTCTCTCTGCCCCTCCCCCACTTACCACACAGGTGCCTTCTCTCTCTCAAAAATAAATAAATAAGCATTTTTTAATAATAATAAAGGAAAAAGAAAAAGAAAATACCAAGTGTCGATGGCAAGAATGTGGAGAAATCGGAACCCTTGTGCTCTGTCGATGGGAATGTCAAATGGCGTGGCTGCTGAGAGAAACAGTATGACAGTTCCCCCAAAAATTACAAATAGAGGGGCGCCTGGGTGGCGCAGTCGGTTAAGCGTCCGACTTCAGCCAGGTCACGATCTCCCGGTCCGTGAGTTCGAGCCCCGCGTCGGGCTCTGGGCTGATGGCTCGGAGCCTGGAGCCTGTTTCCGATTCTGTGTCTCCCTCTCTCTCTGCCCCTCCCCCATTCATGCTCTGTCTCTCTCTGTCCCAGAAATAAATAAAAACCGTTGAAAAAAAATTTTTTTTTTAAATTACAAATAGAATTTCCATATGATCTAACAATTCCACGTATGGGTATATACCCAAAAGAATTGAAGGTAGGTACTCAAAGAGATATTTGTATACCCGTGTTTATAGTAGCATTATTTACAACAGCCAGAAGGGGAATGCAGTCAAAGCGTCCGTCAAGGGACGAATGGATAAACACGATATGCTTATATACCGACAGTGGAATCTTACCCAATCTACAAAGGAAGGAAAGGACACATGCTACGACACAGATGAACCTCGAGGACACTATGGTGAGCGAAATAAGGCTTTCATGAAAACAAAATACTGCAGGATTCCACTTGTATGAGGTAGCTAGAGTAGCGAAATTCATAAAAAGAGAAAGGAGAATGGTGGTTGCCGGGGGCTGGGAGAGGTGGGGTTGGGACATTGTTTAATGGGTATAATTTTAGTTTTGCAAGATGAAAGAGTTCTGGAGATTGGTTGCACAACAGTGTGAATGTACTTAATACCAAACAGTACTCGTAAAAGTGGATACGATGGCCAATTTTATGTTATTTATGTGTGTTTTGCCACAATTAAAAATGTAAAAAAAGTAAACATAAAAAAAGACAGCAGAACAAGAAGAGAGTCACAGGAACAACAGCAACGATAACAAAAACGAAACAAGATCAAACAAAGTGATGTGGGGTGATTTCTGAGATACGGATGATAAAAGAGTGTGTCTTTGATTTTATGCTCTCTTGCTTGCTCTGAGGAAGCTTGCTGCGCTGTTGGAAAGGTCCATGTGGCAGGGAACTGAGGGTGGCCTCCAGCCAACCACCAGCAAAGAATTGGGGCCCTCCATACTACAACCTGCAAGAAACTGAATCCTTCCACTGGCCACATAGGGGAGCTTAGAAGCAGATTCTTCTCCGGTTAAAAGTTAATGGGACTATAGCCCTGACCAACACCTTGATCACAGCCTGGACCAGACCCTGAAGCAGGGCTGAGCTTAACTGTGCCCAGATTCCTGACCCACAGAAACTATAAATAATAAATATTGTCATTTTAGGCTACTAAGTTTTGGGGTAGTTTGTTATGCAGCAATAGCTAGCTAATACAAAGACACCGAGCTCGAAAGAGAATCAACATGTAGCAAGTGAGTGATGTCTGAAGTATGTGGGGCTCCAAAGTTCCCTTTCCACACCACTCATGTCCTTTCCTCAAAAGCCTCTTTCTGGGTGAACAAAGCAGTTGAGGGGTACCATACCAGATTTCAACATTTTTAACACACGCTGCTCTGCCCAAGGAAGACTCATGACTCCTTGACTCGCAAGAAGTTGAAGTAGTTTCCTGGTAAACACACCCAATAAAAATCTAAGACAGAAAATAAAAGATACAGAAACAGAGTATGATTAATAGGCATACCTTTGTGCTAAAATCATTTTATTTGATTCAAGCAATTCAAAAACTGTAATGGGGAGTTGTGGGAAGGTCATGTAATGTCAGTCACAGACAACAGAAGCATTCGCTTACCTCACTCCATCCTTCCAGAAATGGAAAAACATCTGAGAGTTTACAATCGGTAGGAAAAACCATGGTCTCCTGATCCCTAAGATGAGGTTCCACTTTTATTTTTAATTTTTTTTTTTATGGTTCTTTATTTTTGAGACAGAGACAGAGCATGAGCAGGGGAGGGGGAGGGAGACACAGCATCGGAAGCAGGCTCCAGGCTCTGAGCTGTCAGCACAGAGCCTGACACAGGGCTTGAACCCACAAACTGTGAAATCATGACCTGAGCCAAAGCCGGACACTTAACCCACTGAGCCACCCAGGTGCCCCGAGGTCCCCCCTTCCAATAAAGCTAGTTAAAGGCTGTAATCTACATACCTGTGAAAATCCCGTGGCTCAGAGGCTTGGCCTTAAAAATCTAAGTCCCAAAATAAAAGCAAAGGCTGTCCCTTGAGGCCTGACACACAGAGACAAGGACGCTGTTAGCCACCAGCACGCTGGCCAGGCATTGTCCCGGGGCCCTCCCAAGAGCAGTGGCAACGAGGCATGTGATAAAATTACCCGTGGGCTGAGGAACAACGCCAATGAGAATGGTAAGTATAGCTACCCTGTACTGAATTCCTCGGACATCCCGGGTTTTACGTTCATGCAACACAGAACAGTAAGTTCAAAGTACGGGCTCTAGAGCTGACGGTCACAGCTGGAATCCCGCTCTGCCAGCTGTGTGGCTCTGGAAGGCTTTTTGGCTCCTTTTTGCCTGTTTCCTTGCCCAAAATGGGGCCGATAGTCATTATCTCATAAGGTCGTTATGAAGGTTAAGTAGCATAAAGCACATACGTCATACAGATCAGTGCCTGTACAGGGCAAGCAATCAACACATGTGTGAGTTGTTGCTGTTACCATTATCACCATCTTTCTCAAGGTTACCACCTTCATCACTTCCTCTAGTGGGCGCACACAGTAATGCCAGCTAAGATTCAGGAACCGGGTTTTCTGTTTGTCAGATGAGGACGTGGAGGCTCAAAGGGGTGATAGGCCTGTCCCAAGGTCACGTGGCCAACGAGGGATGACCTGGGACTCCCCTCCAGGTGTGTCTGACTCCAAGGCCAGTGTGATATTTCCACGACACCAGGCTCGGATGCGGATCTACGCCATTTCTCTTCTAATTCACTCAGGCACTTGCCCTCCTGCTTTCAGGTCTCCCTTGACTTATTCCAACTCTGAATGTCCACTGCCCGGTGGATTGAGTAGAAGCAAATGTAAAGACATAAGAGACTTTGGGAAACTTGGGGGGTGGAATGGGGAGGAGAGACACTTCCGACTTTTGAGAACATATAATACGGAAGCGGCTATTTTCTGAACGCGGAGTCTATAAATGAACTTCCCATGTATGGATTTCCATAACGTTTACAACATCCCAGTGAAATGTCAATTAGCATGCCTATTTTAAAGATCATTCTCCTTCCTCTCCTCCTCTTCTTCTTCTTCTTCTTCTTCTTCTTCTTCTTCTTCTTCTCCTTCTTCTTCTTCCTCTTCCTCTTCCTTCAAATGAATTTGCTGAGGCTCAGAAGAATAGATCCTTTTTTTTTGTTTGAGTGAATGAATGAATTTTCCGAGGCTCACGCAAGTCTAAGCATTCAGACGGCGTCACTAGTTGGATCTAGTAGAAACTTGACTCCAACCTACTCCTCTGGCTTCAAGCATTAGTGCTTTCCACTGTTTCCCATTTTACAGACGGAAAAAGTGAGGCTCCAAAGGTAAAAGACTGTCTCCAGTTCATGCAGCTGAAAGGTGACAGACAGGATCTAAACCCAGGGCTCTTTGGCTCTGGAGGCATCACTCTTTATACGACACCCAGGAAAAGGAACACCTGGTAAAGCAGAAGCTTCTCCCTCATAATCTAGCCTTGTTGATTTCTGTCCTGATCATCAGACTCCACGTCTTGAAGCATCTCTCCTTAGGAACTTTCCAGAAGCCAGCAGAGCTACTTACCAGAGCAAAAACCCTTCAGCTCTGCCCAGAACCAATTGGTAATGGCCCATACATGTACCCTCTGACTTTGGACTGTTTTTCCGTCTTCTTTGCACTCAATCCTCACTGTCTAAAATTATTTACTTACTTCTGTTTGTTGTCTGCACCCCTTCCTCAAAAGGAAGTTCTATGAAGGCAGGAACTTTGTTCTGTTAATCACTGCATGCCCAGTACACAAAACAGTCTCTGACAGGTAGGTATGCAATAAATCTTACCCTTCCTTCCTTCCTGCCTTCCTGCCTTCCTGCCTTCCTGTCTTCCTTCCTGCCTTCCTGCCTTCCTTCCTTCCTCTCTCTCTCTCTTTCTTAAATAAACAAACGATGAGTCTGTGTGACATTTCATGCAAGACTACAAGATTTCTCTGGAGGAAGAATCCCATTCTGGCTCTATCTGTGGCATGGAATGCCTCAGGACCGCCAAGTCTCTGGCTGGCTGAGCGAGCCTCTGCTCTGCCATCAAAAGTGCAATGTGACACTAGGCGAGCCAGTTCACCTCTCAGCCTCCCCAGTTTGCTCACCAGGACAATGAGGAAGAAAGACAGAAGCGGTCATGTTCGAAACTCCCCCTATCTCTAAGAACAGGGATCGGGATCAGATATGGAGCGTTGGTGGCATCAGAGGTTAGATCCTGGGGGGCAGGGAGAGGACAGGGTGGGCCAACCTGTCTGACTAGCTGAGCTGGAGGCTCCACCTCTGGTTTACTCTGTAGCTTTTTCAAATTTTCTTTAGCAAGACAGCCGAGGCTCCACCCCAAACCAATGCATACAAAGTGTCAAAGTCAGGGTGCAAGCGTGCTTTAATTTATTTTCTGTTCGACAAATATTTATTGACCGCCTATCTGCTATGAGCCAGGCACTGGGCTTAGTTTAGCGAATAACACATCCCTGTGACTCCCCTTTCAGAGCTCACAGTTCTCAAAGTGGGGGTCCTGGACCAGCAGCTTCTGCGCCACCTGAGAACCTGTTGCAAATGCGAATTCACAAGCCCCACCTCCACCTCTGAGCTACTGAATCAGGAACTCTTCAGGTTGTCCGGCAATCCGGACAACCTTCCGGATGATTCTGAAGCACATTCTACCAGCCTAGGGCAGAATCCAGGCTTAGGTACCTGATTAAATGTCAAAACGAAAAATGTAATCCATTAGAACTACGGTCAGAAATGACAAGCACAGGGTGTGCTGAAAAGGGCACGTCAATGGGGAAGGTGACGGACGGGCTCTGGAGTTTTCGGACGGACGCTTCTTAGGAAATGGGAGTTGTTAGAAATGAGGGTCATGCAGATCTGTATGATGAACTGAAACGGAACAACAGCCAAGATGTACGTTCAACAAAGAAAAAAGAGCGATACACTATGTTCCTATTTGTGTGTGCGCAGGAGTATATGGGTTTAAAGTTCTGTTTGCCTTTGTGTAATCTATCTCTGAAAGGATACACAAGAAATTGGTTAACGGTGGTTTTGTCTGAGAAGGAGACATGGAGTGAGAAGTAGAAGGGAAACTGACTTTTGCTTTATGTATCACTTAATACATACTTTATTTATTTCAGGACTATAAACTAGCCAGTTGTGTTCATGCGTACCTTGTCTGCGTTGCGGCCAGAGGACAAGGCAGACAACTGCGAGTGAAGGGAGTCTTTCTTTCCTTTTTTTTTTTCCAGAGGAGACTTGTTGAAGTACAGTTGACATGCAATATTATATTAATTTCATAGCGATTCAACAGTTCTGCACATTATGCCACGCTCACCAGGGTAAGGGTAGTCACCATCTGTCACTGTACAAAGGTGGCAATGATTACAATATTATTGACTATGGGTCTTTGTACCTCTTAATACCCTTCACCTATTTCTGATGGCCAGCCCTCTTTATTCCGTCCTGTGGTTGGCAGTCTTTGGCATCCAGGCTTCTCCAAATCCCTGCCCAGGAGGAGCTTCCAATCTAGCGGGTAAGACGGACAAGAGGCAAGGAGGAGACAGTTACAGGGAGGCGGGGTGAGCAGCTTATGAGCCAGGGCAGAGTAGAATCCTCAGAGCAAGGCCCTGGTGCCCTAGGAGGAGAGGGGATCAGATGATAGTTTTACAGAAGAGTGAAGCATCACCTTGAAGGCAGAGGAGGTGGTCAGGAAGGGAATCAGGCTGTTTCAGAAGCTGCAGGTGTTTTCATGCTGGCTGTGTATGCATGGGGTAGGAGGGCTGGCAGGGGGACAGGGTGACCAACTGTCCTACTTTTCCAGGACTGGCGGGTCCCTGGGATTAGAAACTTTCAGTGCTACAACTGGGACAGCTGGTCACCCTCAGGTAGGCGCGGCGGGTATATGGCCAGAGGCAAGGCAGGAGAGAGAGACAGAGTGCATGTGGGTTTGGACAGAGATCGTCTCAGGGAAGGGTGTCGACCAATGACCTGGCTTGGCTAAATCAGGTGGCCTGATGCAGTCACAGCCTCTATTCCCCCAGTGATTCCACACTACGTATCTTCAAAAGGAAGCATCCAGAATACCCGAGACTTGCCTATACACCCTCAGGTTAGTTACACATCCTAACGCCCAGGTTTACATAAGACAGCATCCGTAACCATTGGAGTCGATTCATTTTTCAAGGGTAGACGAGGGCTTGGCGTGCAAATTTGTCATAGCTGGCGCCTGGCACCAGTGGTCCGAGAGCCCCCTCTCCCATTGTAATGGCTGGTATTCAGAGAGCCAGAGATAAAATCACCGTTGTGACCAAGACAGAAGATACGGGCATCAGCACAGGCACTAGATGCATCAGAGGACCGTGAGATAGGAGACCTTTCCCCCAGGGCCTCTGGCTTCAACTGGGTGTAGCTGAGTGCAGGTGTTTAAAGCTATTGCCTGTCCCATAGCTTTTTGATGACCTAATGGAAAGAGTGGGTGACCTAATTCCACATCTCAGGGGCTCTTGCCTAGCCTCGGGTCTGCCCGATGACCGGTCTCCAGGGACTGAGTCCAGGCCGGGATCCTCTGTGCCCGACTCGGCGGAGTGCTTGGCCGCGGAGATCTGGAGAATTATCTGAGGGGCCTCCCCAAACTAATCACGAAGACGCCCCTGGGCAAGTATGCCTTCGCCGTAATTCTCTTTCAAAGGCAGCTTCCAGCCTCACGTGCCTGGTTGTAAATTGGAGTCTGTGTCCATTTCTGCAGCCTTTGGGACAAGCCTGGATCTAGGGGCTGAGATTTGTTTGGCCTACCGAGGACTTCAGGGCTGAAGAGCCCTTGGAGGTTATTTGGTTACATCTTATTTTGCAGGTAGGTAAACTGAGCTCAGAGGCAGGAAGATACCTGCCCAAGGTTACTGTTATGTGTTGAATTGTGTCCCCCTCAGAAAAATTCATTATGTTGAGGGGACCCTGGGTGACTCAGTCGGTTAAGTGTCCAACTCTTGGTTTCGACTCAGGTCATCCTCTGACGGTTCGTGGGTTCGAGCCCCTCTGGCTCTGGGCTGACAGTGAGGAGCCTGGTTGGGAGTCTGTCTGTCTGTCTGTCTCTCTCTCTCTCTCTCTGTCCCTCCCACCACTCACTTTCTATCTCTCTTTCTCCAAATAAATAAATAAACATTAAAAAAAATTTTATGTTGAGATCCAACCCCCAGGACCTCAGGATGCAACCTTATCTAGAGGGAAGGTCTTTACAGCGGTAATCAAGTTACAGTGAGGACATTAAGGTGGGCTCTTATCCAAATATGGCGGGCGTCTTTATCAAAAGTGGAAATGTGGGCACAGACATGCACTCAGGGGGTCACCGCGATCAAGGTGATGCTTCTACGAGCCAGAGACTGCCAAAGGTTGCCGGAACACCACCGGAGGCCAGGAGAGATGCACGGAACAGACCCTCCCTCACAGCCTCAGGAGGAACCAACCCAACCAACACCTTGACCTTGGACTTCTGGTCTCCAGACCGCCAGACAGTACATTTCCGCTATTTAAGTAGCCACCCACTTTGTGGTACTTTTTTTGTGAGGACAATAGTCAATTTAGAGTAGGGCCCACCCCGATGTCTTCAGTTTGACTTGATTGCCTCTGAAAAACTCCCATCTCTACATAAGATCACATTCTCAGGTCTTGGGGGCAAGGGCTTTACCATACAGATACGGCGAGGGGGCACGATTCAACCTGTGGCGGTCGCCCAGCAAGTTGGTAGTGTGGAGAAGGCGAGAGCCCACCCCAAACCTGACTTCGCACGGCACCCCTTCCCGAACCCGCCCTTGCGTGTGCCCTCCCTGAGGAGAAGGGCTCCATCGGCCTGCGTTTCTCTTCAGACCTGTTTAAAGACAGGACCCGCTGGCTCCTTTTCTTGGACAGAAACGGCGTCTCATTTCCTCTCGATCTGGAGAGAGAGTCCTGGCAGGCGGATCCCCGGGGGGCGAACACCCAACACCCCGCCCCACCCCCACCTTCTGCCAGCTCCCTTCAAAGCATTTTTTCTCCTACCTTTGATTTTTATTGGTTTGTGTCTTAAATGCTTTGTCTGTAATTACACAGTTTGCCGCTCGTCTTGTTTCATAATGACTAATATGAAGAACAGGTACCAGCAAAGGGAAGCACAGAACTAAATGAACATCGAATAATTAGTATTCATTAAGACAATTATTTTTAATAAATTGGACTCGGTTAAATATAACCATTTTGCCCTGATTTCAAAACAAAACAAAACAAACATCGGCTTACTTCAACATTGCAGCAAGAGACGAGGGGCATCAGTGAGGATGCCCAGACCAGGGCAGAGACAGGAGGGGCTTGGGAGAGCAGAGCAGGGGCAGATATGTCGGTAGGACTTGGGGAAGTCTGGTTTGTTGTGTGTTCTACATCAGCGATGGGAGCGAAGTCTGCAAAGGACTTGCTAAATGTCAAGTCCATTGCCTACAGTATCTTAAGTTATCGTCATACCAAATCAAAGAGACGGGATCTTTTATTGTATTGCCACTTTACAGATGAGGAGACTGAGGTTTGCCCCAGCTCACACAGGTGGTAAGTGAGTGATGGAGCTGGAGGTGGGACCCGGGCAGCCTCCCTCCGGAACCGGCCTTTGAAGGCCCGCACACGACAGGTGTTGGAAACCGAGAATAAGCCCTCTCCCCCCTGAGGGTGGGAGATGGGCCGTCTTGTCCGCAAAGTGGGTAGCTTGTTTAGGGTCAAGCTTAATGTGGCGATGAAGGCCCTAAACTCCTGGGGGAACCTGTCGGGGCTTGAATCTCAGGGCCATCCCTAACCAGTAGAGCCTCAGTTTCCCTGTTGACAAAGGCAACGATAATAGTACCCTCCTTGTGGCACTGCTGAGAACAGAGTATCCCTGCTGGATCGGGAAGGGACATCTCAGGGAGCTACCGAATCAAACCACTTGTCCAGCCACATCTGATGATGGCGCCACACTGAGATTTGGCCTGAGGTCCACCCATGGCAATGTGACAAATGTGGCACTTGTCAACTCTGATTTGTTCTCCAGGCAGTTGTGTTCTCTTTCTCTGCCCCAGACGTAGAAAGGAGTGAACGCTAAAAAGCTCCCAAGGGACTACAGGCCTCAGAGCCCTACCATGAGAGGGAGGGTCAGTCACGGTCCCTGGTCTAGTTCCTTCCTGATCGTGGTACGTGTGATCCGTCACCAAAATGATCAGAATCATGGCTGCTTTCAACCACCAAAAATGACCCAGTCTTAATGACCCAATCTCTGGGCCTCAGTTGAGTTCCCACCTGTCCTGGGCCACAGCCAGGGTCAACGTCACGGGCATGTACCCTGTGCACTTGCACAGATCCCTATGCTTACAAGGGTCCTGCACTTTGATTTGGAACTCTGATGACCAGGTCTTGAAATTCTTACCAATTTCTGAACAAGGACCCCCACGTTTTCAACTTGTACCGGGCCCTGCAAATTACGTACCCAGTACCCTGTACCCGTTTAGCTGCTGTAACAAAGTGATCCAGAAATACAGGGACTCACATAAGACTGAAGTTTAGTTCTCTCTTACGTAATAGCTCAGAAGTAGGTAGTTCAGACAATAGGATGGCTTTTCCATCTTTAATATGTGGCTTCTCTCTTTGAGTCCAAGTGACCGTCCCGTTCTCACCACCTTTTAGTCAGTGGGCAGGAGAAAGAAGCCAGAGAAGCACATACCCAGTCTGAAGAGACAGGGCCTGGACTTGGTGCCTACATGTCTGATCTCATCCCAATGGTCACAACAAGGTCACACGGGTACACTCAGCCACCAGGGCAAATGGGTCATACGCTCACTAGCCGAGGGGGCTTTGTGCTGCCATAAAACCTTACAATAACCAGTACATCTTCTTCAGGCTCTGATGTTCTCAACCTGAGCTGCAGTTTCTGGAGTTCTTCGAAAAAGGTGCATTGCTGGAGTTCTGAAGGATAAATAGACCCTGTGTCTACAAAACCCCCTACGATTGTGTGCAAAACCATACACACATTCGCGTTTTCTTTAGGAGAAGCCTTGTGGGTTCTCAGTAGACTCCCTCTCTTCATCCCTCACCCCTCGCCAAACTGTAAGAAACATCAGTATGAAGCCCTCAGCGTCGAGACGTGTTTCAGGCAAATGTGCTGAATGTACTGGAACTACGTCAGAAAAACGCCGCTCGCTGGATATAAGGCTAAGTGCAGCCAAAGAGCGGCATGCCATGGCGCGTCACCTGGCTTTGCAAACAAAGTCATACTGACCCAGCGTCCATCAGTAGATGAATGGATAAAGAGGGCGTGCTTGGGGCGCCTGGGTGGTGCAGTCGGTTAAGCGTCCGACTTCAGCCAGGTCACGATCTCGCGGTCCGTGAGTTCGAGCCGCATGGGGCTCTGGGCTGATGGCTCAGAGCCTGGAGCCTGCTTCCGATTCTGTGTCTCCCTCTCTCTCTGCCCCTCCCCCGTTCATGCTGTGTCTCTCTCTGTCTCAAAAATAAATAAAACATTAAAAAAAATTTTTTTAAATAAAAATAAAAAAAAGAGGGCGTGCTCTACATGCATGTGCGTGTGCGCACACACACACACAGAGGAATATTACTCAGCCATAAAAAAAAGAACGAAATCTTGCCATTTGCAACAACACGGACGAAGCTAAGAGAGTGTTATGCTAAGTGAAATAAGTCAGTCAGAGAAAGATAAATACCATGCGATTTCACTCATATGTGGAATTCAGGAAACAAAACAAATGCTCAAAGGAAAAAAGAGAGAGAGAGAGGCAAACTAAGAAACAGACTCTTAACTAGAGACAACAAACTGACATTTACCAGGGGGGAGGTGGGGGACGGGATGGGTGGAATAGGTGATGGGGGTTAAGGAGGGCACTCGCGATGAGCATCGGGTATTGTACGGACACGTTGAATCACGGTATCGTACGTCTGAAATTAATATAACAATGAATTAGTTAATTTTTTAAGGTGTATTTATTTATTTTGAGAAAGAGGGAGAGAGCACAAGTGGGGTAGGGGCAGAGAGAGAGAGGGAGAGAGAGAGAATCCCAAGCAGGCGTCGCACTGTCAGTACAGAGTCCGATCGAACCCGCAAACCGTGAGATCATGACCTGAGCCAAAACCAAGAGTCGGACGCTCAACTGACTGGGCAACTCAGGCTCCCACAATTCATTACTTAATTAATTAAAAAAATTAAAATCCTACCAGGGCACAGCCACATCCATTTGTTACCGTATCATCTACGGCTGCCCCCCCACTACAACTGAAGAGCTCCATGGTGCCATTAGAGGCTACAAAGCCAAGATAATTGACTGATGGGCCCTTTATATAAAAGGCTTGCCGACTCCTGAACTCTATTCAGCTACATCTGTGAGGGTTAACTGCTTCCACCTTTTATTATTATTGTTGCCATTTTACAGATAAGGAAACCAAGGTTCACCTCTGCTCACACAGCTGGTAAGTAAGTAATGGGGCAGAGGAGGGACCTAGGCGGCCTCCCTCCAGAACCTGCCCTCTTAACCTCTTGACTCAAAGGCCTTCCTATTTATTATAGGTGTTCGAACACGGGAGGAACGTCCCATCTGCAATCTGGCAACGGAAAGTTCTGTGTGTTCAGAGTTGAAGTCCAGTGAGAACTGCAACGTCTCCAAGTGAGGAAGGTGTCGGTAATGGCAACGAATGTTTGTATGTACGTATTCTCCCATCCACCTTGAACACAAGAGGGGTACAAGGGAAGGATCATGGGGTCAGAGGAAGTTGTCTGACCTAGATTGGAGTCCCACTTCATTACTGCCTCAGTTGCAAACGTTCTTTGCTTTGAATCTCAGTTGCCTGGTCTTTAAAATGTAGCTAAGTCAGGCTGCGCAGGGTAAGAGATGCAAGGTGTAGCACAGAGGGTTTGGCGAGGTAAGTGTTAGCTCCTGGAGGAGCCCTTTGGAGGCCATCTTGGAGTCTGGCTGGAGGTGAGCATAGAACATCTCACGAGTCAATGGAGGCTTCCACAGTTTTCTTCTTGAATCCTATTTTCACCCAATGGCTCATGTCAGGAGTGCTGGATCTCAGCCCCGCTCTCCGCCAGCTCGCTGTGTGATCTTAGACAACTGTCTTAACCCTCCTGGGCCTGTTTTCTCTTTGATGTCGTGGGGTTAGAGCGTCGATTAGCTAGCTCCTAACACCGGCATATCCTTTGATTCCTACCTTGTGGTCACGAGGGCTGCTTCTTTCTGAACTCTGTCCAAGTTGTCCACCTTCCCACACCTCCTGGTGCCTGGAACAGGGCCCGGCCAGGCCCATGGTTAGGGGGCATATTACTCCTGGGTCCTGAGGGCCTATTCCTGTCCATGAGCACAGCTGTGGAGCCAGCCATCTGACTCATGGGGCTGCACTGCCCAGACATTAAGGGATTTCAAATTAGAGGATGAGGCAGTGTTCGTTTAATAGGATGAAAGAATAACGTGGCCTTGTTAGTAATACAGTAAAACTAAGCTTTCCGAACGCTCAGGGTGCACTGGCTAATTGCACATGCTGAGTATCTGAGATCTCAGCATAGTGGCTAAAAACAGAGATATTCCGTCAGACGGATTCAAATTCATTCCCTCCTCTATCGCTAACTTGCTGTGGGATGTTGGTCTTTACGGATCTCCGGCTCTCTCCAGAGCGAAAGGGAATGTATAATGGTCCCTAATAGTGTAGCTGCAAGAATGAAATCAAACAGAATTAAATGTTGCAAGAACAGAGTAATCCAGAAGTTCCCAAACTTTCTCTGTTCACAGTGCCTCGGGTATCTCAGGAGTTTTTTCATGGTGCCCTCAGCACCAAGAAATACCTACCCGTTTCATTAATTAAGCAGTTAGCGCCAATAATTTGGTAAGTATCTGTTCTAAGAACTTAGTAGTCGCTTGGAAAAACTAGCGTCTTTTTTTTGTTTTTGGAGGGAGAGAGCGCACAAGTGGGGGAGAGGGCAGAGGGAGAGAGAGAACCCCAAGCACGATCCGTGTCCAACGCTCAGTGCAGAGCCCAGCACAGGGCCCAATCCCACCACCTTGGGATCATGACCTGAGCCAAAATCAAGAGTTGGACACTCAACCGACTGAGCCACCCAGGCGCCCCAGAAATTCATTCTTAAGTGGCCATAGTCACCTGTGAATGGGATTCACCTGTTGGGTCCTGCACACCTTCTCAGAGGAGACACTGCCACCTTCACTTTCTGCCCCACACAGATTTCCGTGCTGTACTTGTATTTTATTATAGTAGCTGCTGAAAACCAAAGCCGCGACATCATCGCAAGGAATATGGCACATTCGGATGCTGGAACTGGGAACTATCTGAAGCTATTAGTTTGCATGATGTCTCATAGATGTCAAGTATCATTGTGTTTCCTTTCTTGCCCCCAGCACTCATTACATTCCTCCCCATTTCCCTCCCCAGCCTCCATGCTCCAGCACAGGCTGTAACCCCTTCCGGGCTCCTCTGCCCTCGCACCTGCACTGTCCCTCCTCCCCCCTGCACTCCCTGAAGTCCTCCTGGGAACTCTGGTTCAACTCTCAGTCCCTGCTGGAGAGTCACAGGTGGACATGCCTTCTTGGAAAGGCAACTTGAAAATGCCTATCAAAATTGCCCTAGGGGGGCGCCTGGGTGGCTCAGTCAGTTGAGCTTCCGACTTCGGCCCGGGGTCATGATCTCGCGCTCCGTGGGTTCGAGCCCCACATGGGGCTCTGAGCGGACAGCTTGGAGCCTGGAGCCTGCTTCGGATTCTGTCTCCCTCTCTCTCTGCCCCTCCCCCACTCTGTCCTCTCTCTCTCTCTCTCTCTCTCTCTCTCTCTGTCAAAAATAAATAAACATTAAAATTTTGTTTAAAAAAAATTGCCCTAGCAAAGTGCGCTTCTGGAATTTGCTATATATTTATTGTGCACTCCTCACACAAGTACTCAAAGAAATTTTACAAAGATATTCATGGAAGCATTATTCAATATAGCAAGGAAAAAACAAAGAAAGAAAGAAAGAAAGAAAGAAAGAAAGAAAGAAAGAAGAAGAAACAACCATTCTCTCCCTCAACAGGGGGCTGACTACATACAATTAATTATAAGAATAACAATAAAGGAGATCAACACGTACTGATATAACACGACCCTCAAGCTATATGTTTAAGTACAACGGTGTAGGGTATGCTATGCAGATAAGCTTACACCTGCTCACATGGGCAGGTAGAATGTGAAAAAGGTAGGGGCCTCTGAGAGGGAAGCTGAAGGATTGGGAGGTGGACTTATTTTCACTCTAAGCTATTTTGACACTTTCCATTTTTTTTTTTTCTATTTGCACATTTTCCTTATTAAAAAAAAAAAAAAATGATAAAGCCTGTCTAGGCTTCGGTTTCTCTGAGAAGTTTTCTTTAATGCCCCCGGCCAGAATCAATCTCTCCCTCGTCCATACTTCGGGCATCCATTTACCAGTAAGCGCCTCCTGAGACTCTATCCGGACTCTTTCCCTCCATTCCAGAGCCCCCCACCCCCAAGAGTTCTGTCTGCCTCGTTGCTCTGTGCACAGCACCAAGCTCGGGCCAGCGCGGGTCTTAGTACAAGTCGCTGGAATGAACTGAGCCCTTGCGCTCTTAACGGGGCGAAGAAAGGAAGCACCAGAAGCACGTTCCCTGCCCTGAAGTGGTTTGCAGCCTTGACCTACAGGGAAGACCGGCGCCGTGGACAGTTAAGACTCACCCCCCAGAGGGAACGCAAAAGTAGCCAAGGTCCTAGATGTGAGGATCGATCGAGAGGCAGCGCTGTGTGCCAAACACAACGATAGAAATTCAGGACCAGAATGATAGCAGTCACCTGGATGACCAGAGCAAGGTAGACTGACCCTGAGAGGGTCATGGAATGAACACAGGGGCTTCTGGAGACCTCAGCGCTGCAGTCAAGTCGTGAAAGCAACAGCAGTAATGAGCAGGCGAGCACGTGTCACGCGCCAAGCAGGGCTAAGAATGTACATGCACGTCTCGTTTACCCCCCCAGAACTACCCTCATAAAGTCCACGCTGTTATTATCCTCCCTTGGCAGATCAGGAAGCTGCCTGGGGGTTGGGCAATGGGCAGGGGGGGCTCAGAAACGGGCAGCGGCAGAGCTGGGCAAGGAATACAGGTCTGCTGTGCTCCGCGTGCCTCCTCTCCACCATGCCTGACAGCGAGGAGCATGCGCAGATAAAAACTCCACCGTGAGCAACAGCCTTGTGAGTTACCTCTTCCTGTGGTCCCAGCGCACAGATGAAAGCTGCGCCCTACAGCGAGAGAGTCACTCGGCCAGGTGACGTGGTGACGGGGGCCCACCCTGTTGCCCCGCGGCCGGGTCAGCAGGTCAGAGGGATCGGAAAACCCATTGGCAAGGTCCTCACAAGCCTCGGAACTGGAAACGACATGATTCCCTGGTCTTGTATCGATCGGGGCATGCTTCTCTGTCCATTTTTTAAGCACAACTGAGAATGAGCAAAGATAACTTCGCTATGTGTTCTAAAAAACACCTTCTGCTGGGAGATAGATCTGTGAACCAGCTGGAATAGATTATGTGTGAACATGAACAGTGAGACCCACTTTCAGGCCCTCTCTTCACTGTGTTCACAAATCCGAGGTACAATCAAGTCGGGGTCATACGCTTTGCCTAATCCCAACTCATTCTCGGCCTGGGAAAACCAGCTTTAAAATCATCAAGCCGGGGCCCTACAACTCTATAAATAGACCCCCCTGACCTCCACTTTCTGGGACATTCCTAAAATTCTGTCAAGGTTATGTTCGCCTTTATTATTAATAAAGTAGCTCTAAAAAACTTACCTTTGTCTAATCAGTGTGGTTTTTTGTTCTGTTAAGGGGCCTGGGGTATGTTTTTCTGGGGGAATTGATGGGAGACATTTCATTGCCATGGCCAATAAAGTCACCTGCCATCTAGCCTCTAGTTACCTCACTGGCTTCTCTCCCTCTTGGTCTCTGAGCTCCAGCCACAAAGGCCTTTGATCATTTCTTTGATCATGCCATGCTTCCTCCAAACACAGGGCCTTTGCACATATCATTCCTTCTTTCTGAAATCCTGCTGACCTTCTTTACCTGGTTAATCCCTATACTTCTTTCAAATTACCTCCCTTGTCACTTCTCCAGGGAAGCCTTCCTCCCCTGTATCTATGAATAAACTGCATTTCCCTGTTATTTCTTCTTACAGGTCTTTATCTCTGCTTGATAGCACTTACCCCGGCTGTAGTTTCACCTTCCATGTTTAGTTATTTGATGACTGCATCTATCCCACTTAGAATGTAAGGTCCCTGAGGGCAGTCTCTATGTCTGTTTTGACCACCAACCCAGGTCCTTGCCCTTTCCCTAGAACAGGTGCTCAGCAAAGAGGTCCTGGGTACATGAATGGATGGATGGATGAAGGATAGCAAGGTTTTGCTTCTCATAAAAACTCATGGCTGTGTGTATGTATCAGTGTGTGTCTCACGTGTTTGTCACGTAAAGTTGGAAAGGGGGACATGGGCAAGGATGTAGGGATGGTGACACCGGGGGACAGCAGAGAGAAGGCAGGATTCTGGAGGACACCTCAGTCTCTGCATCTGGCCGTGAGGTCCATCCACATGGAACTCCCCAATGTCGATCCCGGTTCCTCCGACCAGCCACCGAGTGAGAGCTGAAGAGGTTTTGGGAGAACCCCAACATATTTCCCTTCAACTTCAGGCTGAGTTAGAAAATAACTAGCTTGCCCACGTACTCATCGCCAAGGGCCTCCCAGCAGACCAGAATCCCTAGACTTGGAATGATGGAGACACCTTGGGATTTTTTTTTTTGTTCAGTTGCTTGGTTTTAAGACTTTATTTTTTAGAGTAGCTTCCGATTCACTGGAAAATTGAGACGAAAGCACTGGCAGTTCCCCTATACCTCCGGCCCTCCCACACGCACAGCCTTCCCCACCATCAACACCCCCCACCAGAGCAGTCCATTTGTTACCGTCGATGAACCTACAGTAACACGTCATTATCACCCGACGTCCATGGTTTGCCTTGGGGCTGCTCGTGGTGGTATACATTTTATGAGTTTTGACAAATGCCTAATGACATGTCTCCATCCTTATAGTACCAGACAGAGTATTTTCACTGCCTTGATAGTCCTCTGTGCTCTGCCTATGTATCTTTTCCTCTCCTCCGTGTCTGGAAACCCCTGATCTTTTTCCCGCCTCTATGGTGTTGCCGCTTCCAGAATGTCCTATAGTTGGAATACACAGTACATAGCCTTTTCAGACCGATTTCTTTCACTTAGTAAGATGCATGTGGGTCTCCTCCGTGTCTTTTCGTGGCCTGACGGCTCCTTTCTTTTTAGCGCTCAGGAATATTCCATTGTCAGGATGCCCTACAGTGTATTTATCCGCCCCCCTCCTCCAGGAGGTTTTAAGCACAACGCCTGGCTGTTTTGTCTTCTCAGCTAAAGGCCTATCTCATACTCCTACATGTCAAGCTGGGGAACCCTGAAGCCATTTCATTTAAAAACGTATTATTAGGGGCGCCTCGGTGGCGCAGTCGGTTAAGCGTCCGACTTCAGCCAGGTCACGATCTCGCGGTCCGGGAGTTCGAGCCCCGCGTCGGGCTCTGGGCTGATGGCTCAGAGCCTGGAGCCTGTTTCCGATTCTGTGTCTCCCTCTCTCTCTGCCCCTCCCCCGTTCATGCTCTGTCTCTCTCTGTCCCGAAAATAAATAAACGTTGAAAAATGAAAAAAAAATGTATTATTAGAGGCGCCTGGGGGTGCTCAGTCGGTTAAGCGGCTGACTTCGGCTCAGGTCATGATCTCGCAGGTCATGAGTTCGAGCCGTGCGTCGGGCTCTGTGCTGACAGCTCAGAGCCTGGAGCCTGCTTCAGATTCTGTGTCCCACTTTCTCTGCCCCTTCCCCGCTCATGCTCTGTCTCTCTCTCTCTCTCTGTCTCTCAAAGATGAATAAACGTTTTAAAAAATGTATTATTAAAAAACAAAGCAAGTATTTTGTTTTACAACTTTACTGAGGCATAACTGACAGCTAATAAACTACCCATACTTAAAGAGTGCAACTTGACAAGTTTTGACATATGTTATACCTGTGAAACCACCAATATCATGACAATGAACATACCCACCACCCCCCAAAGTTTCTTCACGTCCCTTCACACGTCCCTTCTCTTCCCCCCGCTGTGCACAATCACTGATCTGCTTTCTGCCACCACAGACTAATTTGTGTTTTTTTTTAAATTGCAATGTCTATTTCTTGATTAGTATTTTCTAGAAGCCCCCCTCCCCCCTGCTCTCTCTTTTCAAAGAATGCGATAGGAAGGAGCAAAGGTAGTGCACCTGTTGGCCTACAGTCTTCCTTCTTTGGGCAACAGTAAGGTAGCCCACCAGCTTCTCCTGATGGGCCTGAAGCCCAGTAAACATTGACGGGGAGCAAGGGTACCACGTTGGTTTCTGTGTGCTAAATGATCCCAGTGAAAATGTGGGTTCGACCGTGGACTTAATAAGCTCTCCCTCGTGCAACGGGGCTCCACGAGGTTATTTAGAAAATTCTGCGTTTGACTCACTTTCAGATCCCGGGTTGATCTGAAGGAACGGAGGCAGAGGGGCCATTTGGGGGAATAACCAATAAAGACGAGGTGGAATAGATTCTTCTGGAAGGAGCTTTTCCTTTTTTTGTTGTTGTTGGGTTCCTAATTCTTAATTTAATAATAACGACCTTTACATCTCATTTCCAAAGCTTGCTAAACACTTGGGGAGGAAGGCTTATCCTAACATTACCCTGGCAACTGACAACAGAGCAATTTGCAGGCAGTTTATGGCTGTGTATTTGCATGATGTTCACATGGAAAAGAAGGCGTTGACAGTTGCCACCCTTTGTCATTCCCTTCCAAACAGCTCTCAGGAGCATCCAGACCCCAAGGATGAGCCACGACCTGCCAAATGTTAATTAGGTTTGTAACTAGGCTCTTCTATATATACACATATATATATAATATATATATATATATACTATATATATATACACACACACACTATATACATATTACATATGTGTGTATATATATACACACACATATTATATATATATATGTGTATATATATATATATATATATGTCTTAGTATTACCCTTTGAGGAAACACCCCCTTGTGCTTTAGAGGAGTAAACAACCCTTCAAAATATCGAACCAGTTCGACAGAAGCTTTCCCAGCTTTGGACCCGTCAGGACAGAAACGGTGGGGGCAAGAACTATAATGCATAACAGCCGACACGAGGACTCACTCCGGGCCAGGCATCGCACGAAGCCCTTTCACTTGTATTGTCTTGTTAAATCCTGACAACAATTCTGGAAGAGAAAAGCTACTATTATCCCCATTTTACAGCAGAGAAAATCAAGGCCGCGTGAGGCGACGCGGCTCGCCTGAGGTCACCTTGCTGTGCCTGGAGGAGCTGGAATTTGGAGGCGGGTCTATCTGCCGGCACGTAACCTTCAAGCTACCTGCCTCCCGTTGACCGTAAACGTGCATACAGCAGATGCCCGTGCCTACTGCTGCACGCTGGGTAATCAGAGCTGCCTCAGAGTTCCAGCCCCAGCCCTCCCCCTCCAGCTAGCTCTGCCTGCGGTCCTGTGTCCGCTCTCAGCCACGACTGATGAGGAAGCCTTACCATCCTGTCCCCTTGCCTTTGGGTGGGGTAGCCTCTGTGGTGCCACTCATGCTCCGGAGCTCCTCATGGTCCGGACCCAACTAGACCTCTCTAGAAACCACACCCTTGGGGATCTTCCCTGCCCTCTACTGCTGCCCTTGCCCCTTCCAGGTCTCAGGAGGGAACACTTCCTACATCAATCACCCTCACCGGAAGCTCCATCTCAGGCTAGGCCGCTAAGGCGCTGACCTGGGACAGAGTCTCTCAGGGAGAGGCAGGTTTCTGACAAAAAGAGACAGGGAAGGTCACTTCTCCAGAAGTGCCTCTTCTCTCTGCCCCGGTTGTGGCCTCAGAAGCCAGCGGGACCTGTGGGCGCTCATAGGGTTGGTTTACAGGGTACAGTAGAGAGGACCATCACCATAGCACCTGCCTTACAGAGATGTGATAAGCGTGAAAATGCATGGAAAGCATTTGGGGGCAATGCCTGTCCCATAGAACTTACGGAGAAAATGAGAGATGCGTTCAGGGATTTCAGTAGAGCAAAGAATGTTTCCTCTCCCTCTTCTTCCCACCCCTAACCTCCCGCACTGAGCAAAATTAATAAAAATCATTCCTAGCAAGTGGGAAAGAATAATATGGTAAATATCAATCGATCCCCTCTGCCCCTGACATCTAAAGTTGGGCTGCTAGGGGCGCCTGGGTGGCTCAGTTGGTTGAGGGCCTGACTTCGGCCCAGGTCATGATCTCGCTGTCCGTGAGTGAGTTCGAGCCCCACGTCGGACTCTGTACTGACAGCTCAGAGCCTGGAGCCTGCTTCCGATTCTGTGTCTCCCTCTCTCTCTGTCCCTCCCATGCTCATGCTCTGTCTCTCTCTGTTTGTCAATAATAAATAAACATAAGAAAGAAAGAAAGAAAGAAAGAAAGAAAGAAAGAAAGAAAGGAGGAAAGAAGGAAGCTGGGCTGGTAGGCTCAGATCAGGGAAAGTCTGAGATCATTTTTTGAAGACAAATGGCCCAGAACCCAGTGCCCAGCTGAAAAATGCCTAAGGAGGTGGGACGCTTCTGAGATTAAACTGCAAGATCCCAGGGGCTGGCTTTGGGATCCTTTGGGATCCTCATGACAGAGTCTGTGTGGTCCTCAGGATAAGCTAAAGCAAGAGCCTGTCCACACATGCTCACTCAACCCACCCATCTTTATTATCACTACAAATTCCAAGCCACCCTCAGATCTGTCTCTTTTCCTCCATTCTCAGCCTCAACGGGCAAAGACATTCAAGTTTGATTCAGCTCCTTGTCTACACCATAGCTAGAGCACCATTCCTTCCTGTGCTGATTTAGCAAACGCTCGCTCAACATCTACTCCACGCTAACCACTCTTCTAGGTTCTGGGGATACAGGGCAAATAACACGGAGTCTCGTGAGGGGGATGCACTCATCCTGCAGCTAACATGAGTATCTCACTCTCCTATCTGCACATACTATGCCCTCTGCTTCTCAATACCTGCCCCCTTGCTTGTGGCTGACCAACTACACTCACCCTTCAAGTCCCTGCTCATACCTCACCGCTTCCTCTTCAAAGCCTCTTCCGACCTTTCTCCCACCTAGCTGTGTCAGGAACTCCTTCCTGTAATTTCTACAGTCCCTTGTTCTTCCCTTTTCTTAGTCCTTATCACAGGGCATTGCAATGGTGTGTTTACAGAGGGTGAGCTCCTTCAGGGCAGAGATCGAGCCGTTCATTCATTTAGTCTTCGATGGGCCCAGCACTCTGCTAGATGCTAGGGTTTAGCAACGGTTCCTTTACAGACAAGCTCTTGTCCTGTCCCGTCTTCGTGGCGCTCACGTTCCCCTGGGGGAGGCAGACGGAAATTAACTCACTTTCAGATGCCCATACTTTAGCAGAGGGCTTGCTGGAGAGTGGTTCCTCGTTAAGTGCATACGGTGAACAGACGAGAAGGCCAGGGATCCCCTTTCTTTTGAGCTACAGATTGGATGTCACCATGGACATCCATGTCACCGTGGAAAGAAATGAACTCCGGTAGAAATCGGACAGTCGTCTGACCGGATCCAAAATTCCCTGGAAGAGTGATTTGTGGTGTGTAGACCAGGGTCCTAAAACTCAGTCGCCTACAGGGAGCCGGAAGGTCACATGCATGTGTGACTTGTTTCGGGTCCAAGGCCATTGTCTTCTACGGCCCATTTCCGGAGGCTGCGGCCAACAGGAGAGTGAACACCAGGGGACGTGAAGCTTTCCTTCTCAGCCGATTCACTTGTCTCTCCGTAGGAACGTGAACCGAGTCTTTCCCAGTTTCTCAACGGAAGCCGAAGATGTTAAATCTTTCTCTAAATCTTCAAAACTTCCCCAAGGTTTTGGCTCCACGTTCAACCCCCAGATTTTCAATACTTCAGTTGTTTCAAATGGCTAGATACCGTAAAGATAGTCTGTGGCTAATCACCGCCAGCTTCTGGTGCCGATCCCGCCTCAAATCGAAATCCCCCCCTGGAGACACTCCTTTACAGCTAATGCTTCTGGTCTGAATAAACCCAGAAGGGACAAGGAAAAAAAAGAAAAAAAAGGTTAATAGAAACAAAGAAACAAAAAAAAACAGTAACAACTGGAGAAGGCTGAGAAATGAGAGCTCTTAAATAGGATGTTCTTAGTAAGACATGCCCACCCCACCTTGTAAAACCCCAGGGCAGGGGCGCCTGGGTGGCGCAGTCGGTTAAGCGTCCGACTTCAGCCAGGTCACGATCTCGCGGTCCGTGAGTTCGAGCCCCGCGTCGGGCTCTGGGCTGATGGCTCAGAGCCTGGAGCCTGCTTCCGATTCTGTGTCTCCCTCTCTCTCTGCCCCTCCCCCGTTCATGCTCTGTCTCTCTCTGTCCCAAAAATAAATAAATATTGAAAAAAAAATTTTAAAAAAATAAATAAATAAATAAATAAATAAAATAAAACCCCAGGGGAGGAGGCTGGGGTTGTGATCTGAAGGGAGAAGCCAGGCTTGACATCCAGGGTCCCCCTAGCTGGCCGTTCAAAGCCATTAGAGCAAGGGGAAGGCCTCGTGCCTCTGCTATAGGTTGTTTCAATGAAGAGGAACCCGCCGGAGTGTAACTGGAGAGCTTCCTGGTCCAAGGGCCTGCTGGCCTCCTCTCTGTACTTCTGGACAGTATTCATTTACACAGGCTTACAAACAAGCCAGGCACTCGACGGGCCTATTGGGTTACATACAAAGCACAACTGAACTTCCTGGGATAACTAATAGAGGAAATTGGCAAGGAAGGAACAATCTATCAATTATCAATAGGCAGCTCACAGGAACTTGGCAAATTAAGTCGTTAAAATGGGTAATAGAGATGAAAAGAGAACTATAGAGTTAAGAAATATATTCCTCCACGATGCAACAGATTAAAGGAACGGGCTGCTTTTCTCACTCGCACATAAGGTTAGCGAGAGGAAAGAGAGAAGGGTAAAGACGTGGGCACCTGATAGCTTTGCCTGACCGCATGCGTTGTTACCACGACCTGGGGGAATGGTTCGCTATGGGAGAAGGTCCTGGAAGCTGGAAAGTATGGTGCAGTGTTTCCCAAACTGCAGAGGTGGGGGTGGGGGGGGGGTGGACTCCAGGTAGGATCTAGCATAGCGTTAAACGACACTGGCTCACAAAATAGAGAAGCTACCCCCTTCTCGATTCGGTTTCAATCTGGTGCTACTACCCTGGGACGGCTCCCTGCCGGCCGTAAACCCCTCATCGATAACAAGGGGGCACAGGTGCACAGCCTTCCGCCGGCAGCCGGATCCAGCTAGGATGCCAACTTTTGTCTTGTCTTTATTGTATTTATTCTTGACATCCAGGGCGGCACTGCATTTCCACGGCTGCAGCTGTCTGAAGCCCTTCTAAAATGGGCTTACTGAAGTTTTTAAGAGTGAGGTCATTGTAAAAATTGAATTCAGGACAAAGTAGCGCTCGCATACTGGGCCCCCCCTTCAGATTCATACAACTTTTAGAAATGGCTTTGGATTTCTGCAGGGTGTATCATTCTATTAAGAGCTCACATTATTGACCTCAGAAGGACCATACTTTAGTTAAACGCATTATTTCATTTTAGTGTTTCAGTTCCTGTGCAAGATAAGTAAGGCTTTGGGAGCCCTCCTTGCAAATAAGGGGGCTGAGGCACAGAAAAGCTAAGTCGTACGCCCAAGGACAGCTGGGTATGAAAACGTGGAGCCTGGATTGTCCCCTAGCCCTCAGAGTGACTCACGTCAGAGGAGGCAGGGTAACCTGGCTGCTTTCTGAGTTACTAGGATATGCTTACCACTCTCAGGGTTCTCGCGAGGAGTAAATGAGATAATGCAGGGAAAGCCCTCGGCTCAGTGTCTCGGCGTGCAGCATTTGTCCAATAAATTCTCCCCTCCCTTCCCAGGGACACGCACAGGGCTCAATCATGACTTGAATTCAGTTGGTGCTAAAGGGCAGGTCAGAGATACGGGTTGTACTCAAATGCTGAAAAGTAAATTAATTATCCTTTGTTTGACTATATAACTCATATCTCCACCCTACACTTCAGCATCAACTGAATTCAAGTCACGATTATTGAGCCACGTAGTGGAAACTGAGGATAGAGGGTGAGTGAGACATGACCCTTGTGCTTGAAGAGACAAAGGCTAGAGGGAGGGACAAACACCCAAGCACATACTTACTGCCAGGGCGACAAGCACAGCCACAGAGGTAACAACAGTACCAGCTCGGGGCGGTGGGTGGGGGGGGGGGGGGCAGGGTGGCTCAGACAGCCAAGCGTCCAACTTCGGCTCAGGTCGTGATCTCACAGTCCGTGAGTTCAAGCCCTGCATTGGGCTCTGCGCTGACAGCTTGGAGCCTGGAGCCTGTTTCGGATTCTGTGTCTCCCTCTCTCTCTGCCCCTCCCCAGTTTGCACTCTCTCTCTCTCTCTCTCTCTCTCTCTCCAAACTAAATAAACATGGGGGAAAAAAAAGGAACAGTACCAGCTTGCATTCCCTTGGTGCTTCCCATGTGTCAGTGCTGTGGGGGGCTCCTTCCATGCAGTATCTTATTCAACCCTCAGACCAATCCCATGGGTTAGGTTCCCCTTATTTCTATTCTATAGATAAGAAAACTGGAGCTAATAAAGGTTGGGCAGCCTTGCCTTGGGTCCCAGATAGGGATGGTCTTCAGGGGCATATTGTTGAAGCCCACCAACCCGCAGCCGGGGGGCAGGGAGTCCCAGGCTGTGGCACCAAAGACCAGGCACCTCCATCCAGCCATTCTCAGTGTGGGACCTTTCTCCTCTCGCTTGTCACCTTGTGGCTGCAAGATGTCAGGCCCACACCCGGCCTAGCATCTGTGATCTAAATTGGGAGTAGGGAAAGGACAAGGTCGAAAAGTCTTAGGCAGTGAGTCTGCCCCCTTTCAAAGAGTTTCCGGGAAACCCTACCAATAAACCCCATCTACACGCCATTGGCCAAGGCCATGTCATTTGAGAACTCTTAAGTGCAAGGGAGACAGGAAATGCAGTTATATAAATGGACTCATTGCCAGGCTAAACAGAGCTGGAATTCGTCGAGTAAGAAACAAGGAACGTGGATATTGGGTGAGTAGTGAGTGACATCTGCTATCCTACTTTCAAGTCCGGACTTGACTGACTGGGGGCGGCGGTGGCGGGGGGCGGGGGGGTGGCAGGCAGGTGAGGGGACTAAGGAGCTCTGATGTGGGGCATTCGCCAATTTCTGTGGTGTCCATACTCTCATCGTGGGGCATGCAACGCTACAAACGTGGCCGCCAAGGGCTCACGGAAGTCCTGAAGATCGATCAGCTTTCACGAGCTGGTGCGAGCCGGTTCCAGAACCTCATTGACTTGAATCTGCCTGACTCCGGCTAAACGCTGGCTACCATGATGCTTTTCCAAACGCCTTGGGCCACAGGGAAGAGAGCACCAAGTGGGTGTCTAGGGACCACGCAATTCTTGAACTTCAGAAATCCGGGGAGGCAGAGAGACCAGCACGAGGTCAGATGTTCCACGTGTATTAGCCGTCAGACAAAACCGCGAGCTGCCCCTTTCCAGGCGGATGTGCGGCAGACGGGCCTGAAGCCCCTTGAGGACAAAAGGGGTTGCAAGAAGAGACAGCCTGTAGGTTCTTCCCCGGGGACCCCTACGAAGCTAAAGGACCATGAATCAGAGCCTCAAGGCAGAAGGCCCTGATAAGGCCACCAATGCCTGAAACTGAGAGAAAAGGAAGAAACTTCCTTGCACCATCTCCTCCCCTGCTTTTAGGGCAGTGGTTCTCACCTGGGATGGTCCTGCCCCCGGGGAACAAAAGGCAACCTCAGGAGACATCTCTGCTTATCCACCCTGGAAGGGGGCAGTGGGGGAGGCTACTTGCATTGCTGGGTAGAGGCCAGGGATGCCGCTAAACACCCTACCATGCGAAGGACAGCACCCTCGCCCCCCCTCAAAGAATTACCCAACCCAAAACATCAGTGCCAAAGTTGAGCCATCAACCAACAAATATGGCCTCCACGAGTTTTGTGAGCCACAGAAAAGGTTTATTTCCTTACCTTTTTTTTTTTTTTTTCTTTTTTTTTTTGCATTACTGGTGACGGGGTGGGGGGCGGGGATGGAGGGTGAGTAGAGGAGGGAAAACGCTGTTTATTATTCAACTCCAGCTTCCACAGCAGGGAAAACACTGTTTATACAAAACATCAAAGGTCGCTGCCTCAGATATCAATTCCATATTGCATGAGCCTTTGCCAAATCAAATTAGCTTATTTTCCTTGATATTAAGTTTGACAAGCAAAGAGACTGTGAAAACCAGAATTCCAACTGGGCGTGCCCCTGTAATTCATTCAATCTTTTTAGCACAGAGATTCCAACAGTAGCCGTATTCTTCGCGTAAGGATTATATTACTGTCTGTATTTATCTTGTCTGGAAATTTACCTCATTGTATCCTCGAGTCCTTCTAATATTCAGATTCTTCAGGAATGTGACAGGGGCCGCCGCCGCTGTTTGGACTGGCACAGGATGCCAACGGCGGTCGGCCGGGCGGTGCCCCAGGAAGAGAGAGGCCCCCCTGCTCCGCGTGCAACCCGCTATTAAGACGATTCGGTGCGGGGCAGTGGTGTGTCAGCATTTGTGTCCGTCAAAAGAAAAAGAAAGAAAGAAAATATCCCCAGGCCAGTTACTCTTAATGGTTTTTGGTTCCGGATCGCTTTGAAAGTCTGATGAAAGCTGGGACCTCTCTTCTGCAGACGTGTGCACACATACCCACGTTTTGCTTGGAATCCGGAGTGCTCACACTGGCTTCCTGATGCTCAGCCACAGAGCCCCCCACCCCCTCCCCCCCCGGCCCGGATTAAGGACCTCTGCTATGGGTCAAAGTGTGTAGTAAAAAGAGGCTGACGGTGGCCCCAGACAGCCCCAGTCGTGTCCCGGCTCTTCCGTGGCGTGGCCTTACATCTGTGACCTCAGGCCTCGCCTCCCGGAGCCTGGGTTTCCTCTGCTGTAAAAATAGACGTTAGCATCTCCTTGGCCAGGTGGCCCTGTCATTGAGGACAAGATGGCTCCAAGTCGCCGTGGGCAGCGGACCAGATGGGGAAGCGGAAGGAGGCCGGGAAAGGGCTTATGCACCGAGCTAGTGTTTCTGGGGCACGTACTACCTGCACGCCCCTCGCGGAGCGCTGGGGATTCAGAGGCGGGTAGGAGCCCTTGCTCCCCAGGAGCTCACAAATCTTTTCCGGTTGCCCAGGAGAGGGCTGGGGAGGCTGCAGCTGGTGCCGTGGCATGGCTGCACGGGAATGAGTTCAGGAGCCGATAAGGGGTGACGCCTTGGTGAGTAAGACCGGCTCTGGGTGCTGAGGGTGGGACAAGAGGAAAGTCGAGGGTAATCGTCCAGCGGCACAAAAGGCCTGACCTCAGGATCATGCATTTTTTTTCATACAAGCCCAGAACAAAGCGGCTTCTAGGTCTGGTAACGGCGCCCGGGATCCCTATCAGAGGGTTGAGCCTCAAACGTCATCTTCCACATATTACTCTGGGTTTTGCCCTTCGGCGCCCGCGATATAAGGCGCGCTCGTGAGCCCCGCTTCCTGCGGGAGCCTCACAATGTGGGACATACCCTGTAAGCTCCAAGCCGTTCTTGTTCATGAATGGGGCCTGACACACTGGAGACGCTCACTTAGCATTTGCTAGAAGGAACGAATGAATGGGCTCATCTAGGGGGAGGCACATGGGGGGGGGGTGGCGCTGAGAACACTGGGTGGGGAGGCCTTGGGGCCACCGCCTTGGGAGAAGAAATGAGCAGGAGTTAATGAGTCAGAGAGGGAAGACAGAGTGAACCGACACGGGGAGAACTGACGGCAGGCAGGCAGGAGGCCGGCAAATTCAAGGAACGGAGGGGGTCGGCGAGGCGGGAGCTCTGAGCATGCGAGGGGCTAGAGGGGCAGATCATACAGGGTCCTTTCTGTTGCTTGTCGTCTGTCCATCCCTGGAGCAGTGGGAGGCCACTGAATGGCTTCAAACGTCTTGGGCAGTTTTCTTCCGTTCTCTGTTTCTCAATCCAGGCAACGGCAGCATGAGGGAGCGTACTCTCTACCCTTGTCCTTTGCCTTCCCAGCATTCGTCTCTTTCTTTTCTTCCTGGACACAGTGCCTCGAATTTCCCTTGGCAATCTACCCCTCCCGTCTCCTCAGCCAAGAGGCCTGGCTGGGATTGGTCCCGCACCAGCTTCAGAAAGTCCCTTGTTGCCGCAAGCCAATGAATATATGCCCTCTTCTTAACCATAGGAATTAATGCGATGATGGTCACAAGACACGGTCGACACAGATGAGGTGAGAGGTGACCTTGGCTATGGGCTTCCAGGGTGTGAGGCTCTCTCTTCCACAGGCACTACCAAGAGAAACTCTTCTCCTGCATAGTTTGGAGTGAAACTCCCCTTCTGCACCAGAAGCTATAGCAGGGGAGGATCCTTCCACTCCTGAAGGCCACCTTGTGGGACCTGAAGACGAAGCTGACATCTTGAAAGACAGAGCCAAGGAACATAGCCACGTGAGCCTTGACGAGAGACTGCGAGCGCCTGGATCAAGCCTCACCTGATGCCAACTACTTCTGAACCTTTCAGCTTCCCCAGTCAATAATTCTTCTTTGTTTTTTAAAGCCATTTTTGAGTTGCGTTTGGGACAGAGACGTACTTACTGGGTGCAGGCGGTTGAACCAGGGCCCTAAAGTTGCTGATTCCGCGGAACAGTTTTCACAAAGACTTGCCGAAAGACAAGGGCATCTGGGAGGTAGAAACTCTCTGGAAACTGTAATCTGAAAGCATGAAATCTCATATTTTACCGAAGAATTATGATGGACCACCAGTCCAAAACGTCACACCACAGCACAACCAAATTCACAGCGAGCGGTCTGAACTGCATGTGGACACGGTTGCAAAGATTCGGGATTCAGTTTCCATTTGGAGGCGAGCCTAGAATTCTTGGATGTTTCCCTAAGGATTCAAGCTGCTGGATCTGAAAAGCCAGCAGGGGGATCTCCTGAGAGGCGTTTTTACAACTCTCCAGGATACTTCCTCCCCGAGGATAAGAAGGCGCTTTTCTTGTGGCCCTTGGGTCTTGCCATGGTGGAAAGTTGGCCGGAAATCAGAAGGGATGAGTCATGAGGAAGAGTTTGCAGGCTACAAAGAGCAGCATTTGGTTTGGGCTGGGCTTAAATCATCAGTGGAAGGCCTGGCGGGTGGGTGTGCGCGTGTCGAAGCCCATTCATGGCTCCCTGGTGCCGGGCCGGCTTGGCCATCTCTTCCTTTTGAACTCAAGGAAGACGCTCAAGAACAGACGACAGGCCCGCTGTGCTAAAGCCTGAGTGAGTCTCAGCCGGCTGGCGGCATTGACCCCGAGGAATCAGCACGGCCTCTGTCCTGCCAAGGTGTCTCAAGCCTCAGGGATCTTTCTCCTGAACAAGCTCCTCACAGATTTTTCCGGGAAGGAAATGAAGGGGGATCTTTGCTTAGGCAAGGAGGCTAGAAAGAACATTCGATTGGCCTTCACGTGACCTGTTGGAGTCTGCCTTTTATGGCCAATATTTTTTTTTTAGCTCGTCTATGAGTTGGACAGTTACCTAGCCTATCTGCACGTCCGTTTCTCCCGTGGCACCATGAGGACCACGCCACCTGCTCCATTAAGTTGCCCTAAAGTTAAGTAAAATGTCGTACAGAAATGGCTCGGCCCGGTCCCGGGTAGAAATGGCTCGGCCCGGACCAACACATTAATGAGCTCGATAAATATTGGCTGCAACAGGCACACGCCAGCGTGAGAATGCTACAAAAAGGGTACATTGTAGTCCAGCGTCCTGAAAATGTGTTGCCACGAAAAGGAAAAAATTTAAAAAAAAAAAAAAAAATCTAACCAAAGGAAAGCTAACTGCTTTCCGCTGCTTGTTCGCATGAAAACACAACGCTATACTTTCAGTTCGGCGGGGGAGGGGTCACTGAGTTCAGCCCCTGCACTGGCTCATGAACTTGTGGTTTCTGCCCAATGGATCCGTCCATGATGGGAAAATTAACTTATTGGAGCACAGTGATGTCAACGTCACTCTGAGGAAGGTGCGGGTACAATGTGCGGTCACCGCAAACGTTTGGCGTTTGGAGACTCGATAATGTTGTCTGGGGGGCTTGCTGACATGCCGCTCACATTTACAACCTTGATGTTAATCTAAAACGTTTTGGTTTGACCTCGGGGGAGACAGAAGGGCAGCAAGCGGAGGACTGTGACGTTCCTGTCGATGACAAGTAGGGACTGAGCGTCTCCCATGCTTCGACCCCTGGGGCGCTGGTTGGGGGGGGGGGGGCGAGCCATTCTGCCAACTGCACAGCGGCTGCGTGAGTTGGACGAAGCGAACCCGGGGTCCCTCCTTTGCAGCTGGTCCAGTCTGCTCCCGAGCACCGGCCCATCTGCCAGTCTCGGAGCCAAATAACCGGAAAGCTGCTTGGACATGGATTGTTCTCTCTTTTGCTTCTAATAGGAAACTTCCTTCGCCAGAGGGGATCTCCCCGGCGGCTTCTGCTTATTTCTCACTGCAGTGTTGTCCGAGCCAGAGAAGCAAGTGCAACTTGAAAACAGGCAAAGTCAGCCAGGCTTCTCAGCAACCCTCTAATAGCCTAGATTGACTTTAGTGGTTTGGAGGAAATTCACATTTTTCCAAACCAGCTCCTCCATCACCATAACAGCCAGGGTGTCTGGGAAAACTGCCTGCCTATTTTGCAGGGGCCATTATGTTAAGAGACAGATTAAAAATCATAAGAAGGGGTCAGAAGCTGTCTTGCTCTGAGCCAGGGAAAGAAAGAGAGCGAGATGACTGCCCGACATCTTGGGTGGATGCAGGCAGCCGGGCTGCAGAGGGCCAGTGGAGCTGTTGTTCCGTCCCCGAGAGCGGAATTGGTGCTCCTCAAAGACCCACGCGGGCCACGGACGGACTTCTCAGCAGAAGCAGCTTGTACCCTAGACAAACCCTTGTTTTTCCATTCTGAGAAGAATACTCCCGGCGAGGGATTCGCAAACGAGGTCTGAAGGGGAAGAGGGGATTAGAGCAGAGAAGGAAATCTCACCACAAGAACTATTTACAAGCTATAAATCCGGTTGTTAATTTCAAGCCCTCCAAACTGTTCTTGTATCTTTAGCCCAAAACAACAACCGACGGTCGTCAACGCAGGGGTAATCCACCAGAGGAACGCTGCGACGGGGCTGTGGCACCCCAGCCTGGCCAGCCACTGCCTTTCCCCGGCAGATAAAATATGACCTTAATTATAAGTCAACTCATTCTCATTAGGAGAGGGAGAGGGGGAAGCTGGAAAAGAGCGGCTGAGAAATGGAGGCTGGTCGCAGGGAGCAGAAATGTGCATGCAATTTGCAACAGGAAGAAAGCGAGGCTGACTTTTATAAAAGATGTGCCAAGAACACTCCGGGCTCCAGAAGAGATGGGAGCCTGGAGCAGGCAAAGCCTTGTTGATTACGCAGAGGCAAGATCCAGCACCACCATTCATACCAAGGGCTTCCTTTCTCATATGAAAAGTTGACTGCGAGGTAGAGATTTCTCATTGCTGTCTTATTTAATGATGGGAGGGGGTGTGGTTTCAATACCCACTCTCAAGAAAGAATGATCGATACTAACCTCACTAAGTTATTGTCTGAGCTGTTACCTCTTTCCCTTGCCCGGCTGACATTATTTGTGCCTCTGTCACGTGCTAGATATAAGCTTAATTATAATCAGGCAAATATTGCTATTATCACCACTTCACAGGCGAGGGAACTGAAATGGAATACACAGCACAGACACAATGCTAGTATATACTTGAATCAGGATTTCCAGATTCATGGGTTCCGGGGGCTTTGCTTCTATCCACTCCACTAGGGATGTAGGTGGCTTTTGCTTTTCATACCCATTTCCGCCACAACCCGTGAGGTACGATGTAACAGATGAGGCAACGCAGGCTGAGAGAAGTGAAGAGAGTCACCCAAAGTGGCTCAACCCTTGTGCCTGGAGGGCACCTGGAGGGTGCCCTGAGGCTGGAATTCTGCACTATTCTCCCCAAAAGGGCTGGGCCCGATGTTCCGAAAGCCAACGTGGATCCTATCTTGATGTTGACCGCAAACAAAAAACAGGAAGGGTCGAAGCGGGAAGACAGTGAGCGGCTCCTAAAGACATTGTCCACACATTGCCGTGTCCTTGATCCTCCTCTCTCTCTCTGTGTCTCCCTCTCCCTCTCGCTTCCTTCCCCAGAGGGGATCTCTCCAGGTTCCCTGGTTCTTGCCCTGTACGAGAATCTGATTGTTCAGTCTCTCATTCAATTCCACAAGCACCCCCAGTCCTTCCGATACGTATTTTTGGTTTAACTTAGCCAGAATTGGGTTTCTGTCGCTTGCAACCAAAGAATCCGATACAGCGAATATAGTGAGTATCAAAGATTGAAGCCGGGAAAGCAAACCGTAAGGTCAAGTCCAAAGGGGACACAGATCAAAGAGAGAGGGGACAAGCCAGAGGGATCAGAATGTGCGAAGGCGTGAAAGGCAAATGCTAGTGGAAACAGAGGCTTGCGGGCAATTCAGGAGGTAGGCTGGGCAGCTGGAGGCTTGGTTTTTAATTTACTTCTGAACGTCTGGTGTTGTAATGGGTTGGCCTGGTTTAGAGAACTCGGAGGGCCTTGCCTAGTAGATCACAACAGTTTTCCACAAATTGTGATCAGCACGTCACTGGTAGTACAAAGGCAAATCTTTATCAAAAAATACGTACGTTTTTAAATGATCTTTGTGCTGTGATGTTGCACTCAATTTACAGCAGTAATAGAAGCTTGTTTTCTTACATCAGGAAAGCTAAGGAAAAATCAGTCAATTTAAAGAAGAAAATCCTACATAAAAATGGCAAGAATCACAAATGTGACATAAAAAAAAATAAGTGACATTTAAGAAACTGCATAGCTCTGTTTATTACTCCGTAACACAGCAGATGGAACCTGACCTCTGTTGAGTTAGATCTGGATAAACCAAGATGAAAATTTCCCATTTCCACGTACCCAGGTATGTAGATTTGGGAGGATTTTAACCTTAACTGTCTGGAGGGTGATTTCTCTCTCTCTCTCTCTCTCTCTCTCTCTCTCTTTAAATTTCATTTTCGTAAGGAAGCAGAATCGGCGTCTTGATGGATATGTTAGATTCAGAAACCATAAGTGCTATTGTTGTATCAAAAACGAAACAGAAACACCAGAAGTGAAATAGAAAATTATATAGACTTGCCCGTCAAGGGAGCACAGGACAGGGATGAGATACAGTGGGTAGTTCTCTGTGGGAAAACAACCCCGGCTCAGTCGGTTCCGGAAGCAGGCTTCTCCTCGCAGCGAGTCTGATGTAGCCCTGAAGACCGGCTCTCTGGAGATGATGGAGTTAGGCCACAGGTCTGAAGAGGGTTGGTTAAAGCAAGTCCTCTTGTCATGTTTCAGGAAGTCTCCAGTCATGTCGACAAAGGGTCTGAGACATAAGGGTCCCTCAAAATCCATCAGATTTAACTGTTTAGACCCAACTGTGATGGCACACAGTATTCGGTTGTAAGCCCAGGCAAATCCTGCTCCAAATGGAAGTGCCCCTCCTCTTGGTACTCCCTCGTCCTGAAATGATGGGCAAGAGTATAAAAGAATAGGAAAGTTATCGTGTTTTCAGGTCCACACCACCATCATGGTTTCAGCGCCATTCCTACGGTGTTTGTTTAACTCACTAAAGCCTCCTTTGCACCTAGAATCATCTGATGTACGAACCAACAGGAGGGCGGCTGGGCAACAGCGTTTAAGACCTTGTTAACAATATTCTTGACAACAGCTACAATTAGGCACAACATAACCAACATTAAAGTGCCCTTTAATCAGGCCTTTACACAGATGGGTCATGAGGAAAGATTCCATTGGTCGGTTCGTCCCACCTTGGACAAGGAATCTCTTGTCCTTGAATTTTATATAGGAACCTCTTGACTTATCCTGAAACATTGATCCAAATGCCACAGGACGTGTTCGCCAGCACACAAAAGCCGCCTTGTTTGGTCAGTAAATAACCCAAAGTGAATTGATTGCTCAATGTCATTGCAAGTGAATAAGGCTTTCACCATGGAGCTTGACCAGCAGACACCTTGTGGGCAATTTCCTTGGGTGCGATTACCATTTTTAGGGATGATGTCTAAAGCAGTGTTCTCATCAGGAAGCCTGAAACCAAGAAAGAAGCCCACGCACAAGGGGATAGAGCCCATATCTCTCCCTCCTCTGGGACATCTGCTCTTGTGCGGGCAGGTTCTTGGGTGAAATCCGGCATGGGTACAAACCCAACCGTCCCCACCAAGACGGTAGACTCTTCCGTCTCCCCAAGGTCCCCGTCGGGTGGCAATATTATCTTAGCGGACTAATTACACAAGTCACGAAGGACATCATTTGACACTTTGGTAAATATTGTAAGTAAACTTCTCAGGCATCTAAGCCATTGTAACCAAACATACTAAAGTTTAACAGAAAATAGTGTAGTAAGTTCAACAAGTTCAATAAGGACATTTTCTTTGATCTCTCAAAAAGAGTTAAGTTAGGAAAAAAAAAGGTTTGTTAAATTATTTCCTGTGAATTAATAATTTACCATCAGCACAATCATGCATTATACTGCTTGAAAAATGTTTGACCATTAGAGCTAACGCTGTCGTTCCGAAAATTGGTTGCCGAATATTAACCAGAAAGATATCATTCTTACACGTAAGGGTATTAATGGCAGGCCAATCAGAAACAAATAAATTTCCATGGATATGTCTTATCATAATTGCAGCTAGTAACACTTTCAACAAAGCACCTTGATAGAAGCACTCCAGGGGCGCCTGGGTGGCTCAGTCGGTTGGGCGGCCGACTTCGGCTCAGGTCGCGATCTCGCGGTCCGGGAGTTCGAGCCCCGCGTCGGGCTCTGGGCTGGCGGCTCGGAGCCTGGAGCCTGTTTCCGATTCTGTGTCTCCCTCTCTCTCTGCCCCTCCCCCGTTCATGCTCTGTCTCTCTCTGTCCCAAAAATAAATAAACGTTGAAAAAAATAAATAAATAAATAAAACATATGGCAAAAGGGAGTAAAACAGCAAAACAAAACAAAAAATAAACAAACCCCTCACACACACACACACACACACACACACACACACACACACAAAACAACAACAAAACTCCTAAGAATTGAATCTACATCAGACAAAAGTGATTCTTCATTTCCTCGTGTAGAAAGAAAATGTAAACAAGTACAAGGTCATAATTTTCCTTTATCAGACCGTTCTTTTCTGTCATATATCATGTTTTTACTGATTTTTCGTGCCATTATGCTTAGATATTAAAACATATATAAATAGGCATACGACGCAATCTTTTACATGATGAATCTGATTAACATAAGACAGTGTATATGTTATGTTGATTTTACCATTCTGATTTAAATGTTATAAAAAGGCCAACGTGTGCGTGTGCAGGCAAGAACATAAGTTTAAATGATCACATGTATGGCAGGCTGATTAAAATCCCCTTACAGATCTCCACATCCCTGGGCGCCTGGGTAGCTCAGGAGGTTAAGCGTCTGACTTCGGCTCAGGTCATGAACTCACAGTTCAAGAGTTTGAGCCCCTCATTGGGCCTTGTGCTGTCAGTGCAGAGCCCGCTTCTCATCCTCTGTGCCCCTCTCTCTCCGCCTCTCCCCTGCTCATGCACACACACACACACACACACACTCTCTCTCTCTCTCTCTCTCTCTCTAATAAAATAGACATTAAAAAAAAAAAGATCTCCACATTCCAATTCAGGAACCTGTGGCTATGTAAGGCACAGGGCAATAGGGCCTTGGCAAATGTGATTAAGCTGAGGATGCTAAGATTATCCTGTATTATTTGGGAGTGCCTCCTATAATCACAGGGTTCTTATAAGAGGCAGGGAGGAGGTCAGAGAGGAGCAGAGATGCTTAGCTGCTAGCTTTGAAGATTGGAGGAAGGAACCAAGGAGTACAGGTGGCCTCTGAAAGCTGAAAACAGCAAGGAAGCATAGTCTCCCCTACTAAAGACTCCAGAAGGCGGGCAGATCTGCCCTTGATTTTAGATGTCTGACCTCCGGAACTGTAAGACAGCAAAGTTTTCTGAAGACAGGAAGTTTGTAGAAATTCATTACAGCAACAATTCAACACTACACTCTGCACCTAGTTTCCTCTCTGCTTTAGGAATTGGAAA
Organism: Herpailurus yagouaroundi; assembly: GCF_014898765.1. Taxonomy (NCBI): domain Eukaryota; kingdom Metazoa; phylum Chordata; class Mammalia; order Carnivora; family Felidae; genus Herpailurus; species Herpailurus yagouaroundi. The sequence goes on from NW_024412377.1 coordinate 64,305,506, forward strand.
TAAAAAGTATTCATTGCTGACCCTTAAGGTTTCAAACTCATTAGAGATCTTAAAAACTAAAGTCACCCTTTAATGGGGCTCCTGGGTGGCGCAGTCGGTTAAGCGTCCGACTTCAGCCAGGTCACGATCTCGCGGTCCGGGAGTTCGAGCCCCGCGTCGGGCTCTGGGCTGATGGCTCAGAGCCTGGAGCCTGTTTCCGATTCCGTGTCTCCCTCTCTCTCTGCCCCTCCCCCGTTCATGCTCTGTCTCTCTCTGTCCCCAAAATAAATAAACGTTGAAAAAAAAAATTTTAAAAACAATGCAATACGCATGATGTTGAAAATATCAGAAGATACCATTTTAGAAGTCTCAGTAAATAATTCTGTAGATTCATGTAATTTGTGGCATGACTGAAGTTGTAAAACTCAACTCTTGTTATGAAGACATTGGTTAATTATGATTCATGCTAATTGAACACATACATTTACGTGTTTATCATTTTAATTGTTTTTTTTTTTTTAACATTTCTATATTTTTGAGACAGAGAGAGGCAGAGCTTGAGCAGGGGAGGGGCAGAGAGAGAGAGGGAGACACAGAATCCGAAGCAGGCTCCAGGCTCTGAGCTGTCAGCACAGAGCCCGACGCGAGGCTCGAACTCACGAGCCATGAGATCATGACCTGAGCCGAAGTCGGACGCTCAACCGACTGAGCCACCCAGGCGCCCCACATGTTTGTCATTTTAAACACTTAGGAGAACAATGTCAGCTTAAGACAACTGTAGGAAATTCAGAAAATCCAGATTAAATAGGCATTCTAGCATGAACTAGAAAAGCGTGCTAACATTACTTTCACACTGTGATTACATCAAAGAGAAGTCATCCCAATAGGCTAATTTCCCAGGATTCACCTTGATTGTAAATATTTCTCTTATTTCACATTAGGTAGCAACAGTTAACACTTCAGATTGTTCAAAAGCACTGAACGCACCACATTGCCATCTTAACGTGTTTACCTACTAACCAAGATCACAGCTCACAGGAAACTCTCTGTCAGAGACGCAGCCTCACCAGGAGAGTATGTCTCAAAAGAGCTAAAATAGGGGCCCCTGGGTGGCTCAGTCGGTTAAGCGGCCGACTTCGGCTCAGGTCATGATCTCGCGGTCCGTGAGTTCGAGCCCCGCGTCGGGCTCTGTGCTGACAGCTCAGAGCCTGGAGCCTGCTTCGGATTCTGTGTCTCCCTCTCTCTCTGCCCCTCCCCCGTTCATGCTCTGTCTCTCTCTGTCTCAAAAATAAATAAACGTTAAAAAAATTTTTTTTAAAAAGAGCTAAAATATTTAGAGCATTAGCAATGAACTTGTTTTGCCTCTCAGAAACCCTTGAGTTCTCTGCTGAATTCATAGATGTGCTTTCAAGTCTCTATAAACCAATTAAGTTAAGGTCTCCCATAGAACTGCAGAATTTGTAATCTGATTCATTCACTTCCTCCTATCTGGACCAGATATGCCGGAGTGTGGCATTAAGAACAGAGTTTACAGCCAACAGCAAGTCTGACCATCGTGGAATTGAAATCGTTTATGTTGGGAGCTTGGGGGGTGGGGGCAGATGTATTAACTGTTTTCGAACTTGGCAGTCTATATGTTTAACAGAAAACAGACATAGAAGGGATTCCTTCCTTGGCCAAAAGACTGCTTAAGAAAGGCAGTATTTGCTTCTCTTCTCCACACAAACAGTAGACAAACCAAGGCTGCGAACTGTGGCTGAACAGTCCAGAGTCCAAAGCGCATCTCGCAGGAGACTGCCGGCCAAAAAAGACAAAGCTGGTCGAGGGTACGGTCCCTCCCACCACCTGGATTAAACCCAGGAAACTCCGTGAGGATGGGAAGGACACAGCCACGCGTGGAGAGCAGATCGTTACTGGGGGACTCAGTGCGGGAGGACTGAGCCCAGCAGGGAGGAGCTCACGTTTTCCAGTTTCGAAATCAGGGGCATCTGTGAATGAGGCTGGTCAAGGCAATCTCAGGGAAACCATCGTTCTTTCTGCCCGAGAGTAGAACAAAGACCCTCAGAACTGAAAACAAGCATAAAACAAAGACAGTAATAAGCAAACAGAAACGAGTCTATTCCCTTGCCAGGCAAGGGAAGCCACGCCAGTGAGGACATTTACTGAGTAGTTCTCCAGATAGGAGACAGTCAGGGATCTTTCAGTGCTAGAACGGGCGAGTTCATGGCTGCTGTGCTAACTAAGCACTGAAACCTAGCCGTCTGCATAGGATGCAATGAGCCCGGAGGTCTGTATGCCGTCGGCTACGAGAGTTCCATTGATTATCGATTAGGAAAGAGTTTGTTGTTAGGTCCTGTAAGCGTCTGGGGTATCAGGCTCTTCCAAGTCCATGGTTCTGTAACGGCTTCCACTGTTTAGAACTCGTGGTGAAACACAACATCCAGCTTTGATAGCCCCTCGGCAAGCGCTGTAGTACGATTGTCTTTTTGTAAAAGGCATTAAAAAGAGGGAACTCCGAATGGTACGCCTACAGTCATCCAAATTATGCAGCGGCCTACACACCATCTCCTCTCAACCAGGAAACTGCGATCCTTCCAACCAGAGACGAAGAAATGGAAGAGTTAACCAAGGAAAGGATAGAGGGCGCCCTTGCGGGTATACATCCCCAGGCTGTCAGTGGGATCCAGAAAGAAGGAAGCTGTATTACTCCTGGCATCTGCACTTGTTTTTTGTTTGGTTCTTTGTTTCCATGTTGTTGAGCATATAGCAGTTACCAGAAAAACATCTCTTTTCAATTAACAAAGTTATTTTTATTTGGATTGATCACAGTCCCAATAGGGGCATGCCTAGGGTTTGTTATTAATAAACCCAACAATAATCAAGCTTCCTAGAAACCTTTTATTAGGGCCATTTGGAATGAAAGCATCAACATAAACTCGGTTGCTCTAAACTATACTTGATGCTAATAAATCTATTCCTGGGTGGCTTATGTTCTGGCCAATCAAACGCGTTGAGTTTCCAAGTCATAATAAACTGTGATTAAGGAGACAACTGAGGGAGGCTATTTCTTCTTCTATGTCAAGGCCAATATAGACAGCCAAATACTTTGTGCATTCCTTCATTTCCTTCCTGTTGTGATACAGACTTTTAAAAGCTGAGACAGCAACAGTGAAGAATTGTCAAAAGAATTTGAGTCTGTCAAAGCTCGGAACTAAACCCTACAAAGGGTTCACTTACATGTAAATTTTACCTTAGTAAACTTCCTCTATAAAGAAGGAATTTGAATTTTGTTCCCTGACAAAGAAAGAACTAAGGAGTTGACTTAAAAACGGCGTCCAGTATCTGTGGATAAAATGTCTGAAATTCGCTTCAAAATATACCAAGGGAAAGGGGTACGAATGAAACAACGTTGGCCAGCGAGATGATAAAAGTTGGAGCTGGGTGGTGGGCATATGGGGATTCATTATACTATTCTCTCTCATTCTTTATATGTTTCCCATTTTCCACAATAAAAAGAATGTGAACAAATAACTTAGGAGTTCATAAAGGGCTTTTACTCAGAGAATGCTGAACTAATAACGTTTTCCCATGCCAGGCACAATGCTCAAGATATTAAACATCAGATAATGAGTGTTTACCATATGCCACGTTGAGCTATGTGCTTTACGTGTGTTCGCTCACTCGGTCCTAGCAGCCCTGCAAAGTAAGTATTATGATGCTTGGTCTATAAAGAAGGAAACTGAGGCTGAGCAAATAAGGGGTCTTGCCTCAAGTTCCACAGCTTGGAGATGGAGAAGCCAAGATCCAAACCCATGCCAAAGGCTAGTTTTTGTTTTGATTTGGGTTTTAGTTGAGGGTGTGCGTGTGTGTGTGTGTGTGTGTTTACAATGCTTTAATATTAAGTACTATTTTCTTATATTGTTGTTGTTCCGTTTTGAAAAAAATCAGCCAGGGGCGCCTGGGTGGCGCAGCCGGTTAAGCGTCCGACTTCAGCCAGGTCACGATCTCGCGCTCCGTGAGTTCGAGCCCCGCGTCGGGCTCTGGGCTGATGGCTCAGAGCCTGGAGCCTGTTTCCGATTCTGTGTCTCCCTCTCTCTCTGCCCCTCCCCTGTTCATGCTCTGTCTCTCTCTGTCCCAAAAATAAATAAAAACGTTGAAAAAAATTTTTGAAAAAAATCAGCCAAGGGAAGACGCTTAAATGTTTTCCCCATGCAGGAAATGTCGTACGTGTACATTTTCCCAGCATGCTTTACAAATCCCATGTTACCTCCTGTTAGAGCAAGTTGGTCAGGGAATGATGCTACCGCCCTGAGTTCTCTTTCACCTCCTGGGGAGGGTTTTCCCGATCACCCAGCCCCCAACAGGCGCTCCCTCTTGATTCCTGCATCCTTTAAGACTTGAGCAATGAGCTTGGGGTTCTGGGAGAGGCCCCCTTTCTGTGCCTCCTGGGGGAAACCCAGCCAGATTGTGTTTGTTCCACTCCATCAAAGATTACAGCTCAGAGATTATTAAGAATAAGACGATACTAGGGAAACAACTACGGTAGAGAAGAGGCAAGACAGTGAGCAGGAAACTGCTCTATCTCGAGCATATATTCTGTGCTTTAAGACCTATTATACGGGATCTGGCTTTTTTTTTTTTTTTTTTTTTTTTTTTTTACCACCATTGGCACAATCCTAATGGAAAGGGATTATTATTCCCGTCTCGGAAAAACTGGAGGTCTCAATGTTTGAGGGTGTCTAGGGTGAATGACCCTAATATTCATGCTGTTTCTAGTATGTGCTTTTGCTATTTTCTAGCAGAGTGATTTTCTTGCTCCCCTCCCTCTGATCCTCAGTTTTTTCATGTGCCAAACTGCGGTAATCAACCTAACAGGGGAAGATGGTAATGAGGATAATGTGAAAATGCCTAGCGCCTAAATACACACAAATACATATCCTCACTTGGGTGGGGGTTTACTGCCCAAGATGGGCGCACGAGGTTCGTTTCCCAGGGGACTTCACAGCAGCCACACTTTTCCAACTCGTGGTAATGTTAGGAGACATCGGGGTCCATAGCCAGGCTTTATGCCATGCCTCAGCCCTCCCCAGTTCTACAACTGCTTCTCTGCCAGCGTTAGATTCACCTCCGCCCTCATCACAAGCCTTAGAAAAAGTGGACGCAGGACGGAGGAAGCCCATTCTGTCCTCACCTTGACCAAAGGCAGTGGCCCCCCGAATAGAACATCACAGTTGAAGACCCCATCCCTGAGGCAGGCACAGAGTTCCGATTTTCTCTTTGCACTTGCCTGAAGTCGCCATCTGGCTGTCCAAGTGCCCCTGTCCACTTGTCCTCCAAGTCCCCATCCTTCTCCTACGTAGCCTGGATCATCCCTGAAATCAGATAATTAGCTGGATAATTAGTTGGTAAAATTCACTCTGCTGGCCTACGAGGGCAAGGACCATGTCTTGTTCACCCCTGGATCCTAGCATCTTGTAGAGTACAAGGCACAAAGTAGGAAATTCATAATACTTGTTGAATGTTAGAACAATAAAACACTCCAAATATGCGAAGCTTTCCTCTTTGCGAAGCCAGATTCCCTCTCTATCGTCTTGATCTATTTTGACCATAGGTGAGTTTACCTGTACTGTTTGGACTATGCCCTTTGCTCTATCCACTGTCGATGGTGTAACCAGCTAGTGGGCAAGGTTGTGACAGGTTTATACAATAATCAGATTATTCGTGTGATGAGCAATAAAATCTCGGGATCAAGGATGAGAGCTCTACGTGGTTTTGCCACACATGAGCCAAAAAATAACTACAAATCATGTTTTAAATCCAAATCATGATGAATACTACCAGGAGAAAAATCCTATACAAATGAAACTTGGCACCTAAACCTATACCCACCAAAGTTGAGACTGGGACAATACGAGGAAGCGAGGCACCTGGGTGGCTCAGTCGGTGAAGCACCTGACTCTTGATTTTGGCTCAGGGCACGACCTCACAGTTGGCTAAGAGTGTGGAGCCTTCTGGGGATTCTGTCTCTCGAAACTAAATGAAAACGTGAAACTTAAAAAAAAAAAAAAAAAAAGACAAAAAAGAGAAAGAAAATATGAGGAAGAGGATGGAATTCAATGAAGGAAACTCAAAGCTCTGGTTAATAAAACGATACTCGCCAAATACCTACAGATGAACCGGGTGCTCGTGGTAAAGTACATTCACAAAAATCTTAGGGTGGGTTCTTTTCTCAGTTTTCTCGTTTATCAATTGAGGCTAAAAATAGTACCTACTTCATAGGGTCTTGGGAGGACAAACTGAAATAATACACCAAAAAAACAGGCATAGTAAACGCTCAGGACACTTAGTAGTTATTATTCCCATTATCTGATCAAAGGCAAAGCTGGTAGTGGCAGAACTGGAACTTTGGAATGAGAACTTTCTCTCCCCAAGGCTTTTGTTTATTCCCCTTCCACGCTACGCATGTTTACACACAGTGAATGTAATAGCCAAGACCTTCTAAGGTGGCGGTTTGTTCTGAGGTGCCCTGTGGTTAGAAGCACACGGCCACGGGGTCATCTTCTTCACATGGCCAGATAGACCTGACCTCTAGGCCTTGACGGGAACAAAGCGATAAAGCCCGCCGTGATTACCTTCAGGTCTCCATAATGCAGAAGACGGTGGGTATAGTGTCAGCGTTCAAAAACACTGGGCAGAGGTTAAACTCACATCCATCTGGGTTCCTGACTAGCACACAGCCTGGCTCATTCCAGGCCCTTGAAAATTGGCCGCCATTTTGAGTGGGAAGGAGGAACAGCTGGCCTGCCTCAGGCAGATTCCAGCTAGGATGAACAAGAGACACTGGTTTTAGAAAGAAACTCTTGTTAAAACAAATAAGCAGCCAATCAAGGTGTCAAGAGCTCTCAGATCCTGTTGTGTCTTCATTAGCGCTTGATTCATAAAGCTGCCTTTCCATCTGGTGTCACGACATAATTAATCCCTTTCATTTGGGCCTTAGCTTTGCCATCCCTCCCTTTGGTTCTTGATACAGAAAATGGGTTCGGGGCGCCTGGGTGGCTCAGTCGGTTGAGCGTCCGACGTAGGCTCAGGTCATGATCTCGCGGTTCATGGGATTGAGCCCCGCGTCGGGCTCTGTGCTGACGGCTCGGAGCCTGGAGCCTGCTTGGGATTCTGTGTCTTCCTCTCTCTCTGCCCCTCCCCTGCTCACACTCTGTCTCTCAGAAATAAATAATCATTAAAAAAAAATAACAAAGAAAAAAAAAAAAAAAAAAAGAAAGGAAATGGGTTCTAGGCCCAAACTCATTTGGGAACTAGGGAAGAAGTTGTTTCCGGGTTGGGAGCGGGTAGAACATATGGAAATGGGTGTCAAAGGGATCTTTATCCCCCATGTGGTCTTTGACAATGTTACTCTCTCTGCTCCCACCCCGTCCAGCTTTTTACTGCCTCCATCTGCTCTGATTGGGCTGCTTTTGTTCTGTCACTGGACACATTGGGCCAATATAACTGAGAAATCTCCCATCTTTTACCCATAGACCTTAAAGCACTCTATGTGCACCCATCACTAACCCGCAGGCAGGCCTCTGTGGCAGGTGGCTTTAGCACCAGTTCTGAGGCTGGGCCGGGGTAGGGACCTGCTGCAGCCTAAGTTAAATCGCAAAAGTTCCGAGAGGCACTCAAGGCAGCCTCTAATGGCGATTACAGATTAGAGCCTTCGCATCAAAGGCTGCTTGTCCTGACTTAATCGAGAAAGCCTGTACCAATCTACCTTGAAACCTGCCAGGGCATCCAAAATGTATGTATTCTGAAGCATGCACTATCTCCTCTGCTGCCGGTGAGAGAGCTGAACTGAATTTCAGCGATGAATAAGGAGGACAGTAGAGGAGAAACTGTTTGTAAATTGCAAACCGACTTTGCAAATAACAAGCCCGGGATATCATTCGGGAAATCGGGTTGCATGGGCCGAAAAGGAAGGGGGGTGTTTTAAAACTGGCCAATGAGAAAATGAGAGCCATTGCGCCTTCTGTGGTTTGTTCGAAAGAACGGGAACCCACCGCATGGGTTCTTGCTGTGTGGGCTGGCGGATCTGGTAGATGATCCTGGTGAAAACACTCAGATATGAAACGGTGGTGGTAATCTGAAATGGCACAACCCTTTTGGAAACCAGTTTACCAATTTAAAGGAAACGTGTAAACAGTAGGACGAGGGACCCTTGAATATTCTAAAACTTGTGAAGGTGTCCACGAAGGGCAAAAATGTGGGAAGGATTGTCTTTAGAAATTATCCATTCCTGGGGCGCCTGGGTGGCTCAGTCGGTTAAGTGGCCGACTTCGGCTCAGGTCATGATCTCGCGGTCCGTGAGTTCGAGCCCCGCGTCGCACTCTGGGCGGGCTCTGTGCTGACAGCTCAGAGCCTCCAGTCTGTTTCGGATTCTGTGTCTCCCTCCCTCTGACCCTCCCCCGCTCATGCTCTGTCTCTCTCTGTCTCAAAAATAAACGTTAAAAAAAAAATTAAAAAAAGAAATTATCCATTCCTTCGGTCCTGCATAATGGGATTTGAGGTCTCCTAGATAAAGACTAGATAAAATTCCACTTTAGGAATGCCTTGTACTTGATTTTCACTTGATTTTCAAATCACCCCAGACCTGTCCTCCACCTGCCTTCTGTCTCCTCGGCCGTGCTGGTGAAGACCAGCACCGCCCCTGCTAAGAGAGTTTCTTTCCTCTCCTGTTCCCTCTCCAGCATTGTGAACCTTAGCGATCTGACAGGGTCCCAGGAAGTCTGGCAAATATCCCCCACCATGTCTTGATGGAATGTTCCACAAAAGCTGCTGTTATTAGGCGTGTTGTCTCTATGGCGTTCCAAAATAAAGTAAAACAACACAGGCTGAATTCTGAAACAAACCCAGCCCTCCTCCTTCCCTCTCAATCTGACTCGTGTGTCTACATTTAATTAATTGGGCTTGTTGCTGATAGATCATCTGATTTGCACAAACAATTAAGTGCAATTACTTGGGTACACCCATAATGGCTCCTAATCTATTATGCTTGGCAAATTTGGCCAGACAGAACCAGAGATGCCGTTTCCAGATCTGGTTCTTCCGTGTCTGCTACACTCACTCTTGGTCATAAATGTGCAATGCAGGATTGATTTACATGTTCAGCCTTTAATGACATTCAGATGTTTCATCACTTCTCCCAGTGCTAGATGCCCTCGGTTAGAGAAACCCTAAAACTTCCTTCCGTTCAATCCACCGCGATTCATTTCAGCATATACCCAGGGCACCTCTGCAGACTGTGCTTTGTGTGTTTCAGAGCCTCGACCTCAACACTCACTCTGCGAGCCAGGTCATACTCATCGTCTTGCTGTAGTCCTATCACTTCTGCACGTTTGTTACCCAGGAAGCAGTCTTCCGCTCTACAGTCGTGAAACGAACATGTAGACACTTTTGAAATCAAGTCTGTGTTGTGGCTGATGTTTAATTTCATGTGCTCTGCTCGCCTTCCCGATGAGATCTTTGCCATTTCCTTGGAGTCTGCGAGTGGCGTAAGAAATAAAAGACTCCGGTTCCCTGAAGGTAAAGCCTAGCAGACCTGTGCCGAGGAGACCAGTCTTGCCCACGTGTGCGATGACCAGGTTAGGGGTTCAGGGTGACATGGAGAACTTGGGAGAGGGAGTTGGGAATCTAGGCCTCTGGGCGACGGCCCAGAATATTGGGAGAGGAGGAGTAATTTGTAGAGTTCCTTTTGTAACATTGCAGCTGATGTCAGAGGCAAAGATCTAAGTTTGCAGGAAGCAGATAAAAAGGAGCAAGGGGGAGGTGGTTGCCCTCAGGGAGAGAAGAAACCTCCAAGGCTCTATCATGTTAGGGAAGGGAGGCACGGAACAAGAGACAAAGGTCTTCATTTTAAAGAGAATTGATAGAGGGGCTCCTGGTTGGCTCAGTCGGTTAAGCATCCGACTCCTGATTTCAGCTCAGGTCATGATCTCGTGGGTCGTGGGATTGAGAGCCCTGTGCTGACAATGCAAAGCCTCTTGGGATTCTCTCCCTCCCTCTCCCTCTGCCCGTCCCCTCCTGGAGCACTCTGTTTCTCTCGCTAAATAAATAAATAAACTAAAAAAAAAAACAACAACAACAACAACAAAGAATCAATGGAGATCAGACTCAGGCATGTTGGGGCAGATGGGGCTGACCACATCTAACCTTAACCTGTGGGGAAGAGGGGCCATCCTCCTAATCCTCCACTTGGAGACCTCTCCACGTTCAGTACAAAGCACCCTGTGCTCCAGTTGACTGACGTCACCTAGTAACCGTGGGACTCGAACAAGTCACTGAACTTCTGCTGGGCCTCAGATGAGCCATCCGTAAAATGGGTGACTTGGCTGCAGGTAGCGTCCAAAGCCCTTGCTATCTTCCCACCTCCCAGTCCTGGTTACGTGGATTGTTCTTGCCCCATTTTATTTTGTTAATGTGAATGTAATATTATTACATTTTAAAATTATTATGAATTTTATAATGTCACAAATGGGACGCACGTGCGTTCTCTGTAGTTAAAAACACGCAGATAAGGCTGAAGTCGCCTTTGATCGCTGTTATTAATTTGCTTGTATCCTTCCAACCCTTTTGTCCGTGTTAGGTATAAACAAGCTTATGTTTAAGGTATCGTTGTTATCAAATGGCATGTATTCCGCAAGACGTTTTGTGTTTGTTCGTCATGTCCTGGAGACTTTTCCCGGGTAGTAATCCTCTATTTATCTCGTTCTCTTCAGAAACTGCTACATTGAATTTTACACCATAATTGCACCGTGGCCTTTTTATTCCTGCAGGAGGACGTTTAAATTGTTTTCCACTGATTCGGATGATGTGACGTAGAAGACCCCTCTGAGTGTGTCCCCTTCACACGACTGGGGGCTTATTTCCAAAAACTGGGTCTCGATCACGTTTATTCCCCTGGCAGCCACTTTATCTGGGGACCGGCACTGGGGCTGTAGTCGATGTTCGCTGAATAAAGCAAAATTCGGTTTGGGTCCCTGGTAAGACCGAATGGTCCCGCCCTTAGGAAGCAGGCAGTTTAAGACCTAAGAATCCATGAAAGTAATGCTGTGTTAAACATCTTTAAATCCTTAGAATAAACAAAGGAGACAGAGACATCAAATGATTCCATTTGCTCGTAGGACAGATCCTAATTAAGTTAAGGCAGGCGGAGGCAGTGGGATCTGGAGATAAGTAGGGGAAGGCTCTGCCTTCAAAAAGCTTACCTTTTGATGAAGGGAGCCACAAGGAGACCAAGTATGTAGACAGATACCTTCTAGAAAGGACAGAGGAATGTGGGAAGTTCCCTCAGAGCAAAGAGCCTTTGAGTCAAGTTGGAAGCTGGGGAGGGAACAGTGATTGAAGATTTGGAAAATTGGAAGAGAGATTCCGGGGGGGGGGGGGGGGGGGAAGAAAGCGGTGTGAGTTAGCATGTCTCCAACTTGGCCATGCACGATAATCACCTG
>NW_024412377.1:64316989-64328594 GCF_014898765.1 Herpailurus yagouaroundi
GGGGAGGGGCAGAGAGAGAGGGGGACAGAGGACCCGTACCGGGCCTCGTGCTCACAGCAGAGAACCTGATTGGGGGCTTGAACTTACAAACCTCGAGATCATGACCAGAGTTGAAGTCGGACGCTTAACCATCTGAGCTACCCAGGCGCCCCTAAATTCTGTATTTCTATGAGCTCCCAGGTGACTGGGAGCGGCTGGTCACATTGGAAAATCCTAGGCGTGTTTGGAGGCCTTAGGCTACGGGAAAAAAATGGTAGGAATTTAGCATTAAAACCATGATCAAATTCCAGAGGGTCTTAAACATCAGCGTGACTTGATAACATTGCTTGTTTTGAGCATTTCCTAAAAATTTAGCGCAGCCCTGTGATTTGTTTACGGTGACAACAACCAGGAATATTTCCCAAGATACTACTGTTTCCAGGCACTTTTCTCAGTGCTGGCAAGGCAGCTACGACCCGGACAGAACAAAACCCTTGCTCTTGTAGAGGTGACATTCCCGGGAGGTGGGAGAGGCAATGAACAATGAAAATAATAAATGATACAGCGTTAGATGGTGATAAATGCCTTGGGGAGAATAGAGCGCGGAAAAGGGGATAGATTTCATTTTCATGTAAGGTTGATCAAGGTAGGCCTCAAGGATTGGCATAAAGATATGAGGGCGATAACGTGGCTAATTATGTGGGTTGGGGGGAAAAGCATTGCAGGCAGAGGGAACAGCCAGTGCAAACGCCTTGAAGTTTTATAGCTAAACGAAAACCCAGCGAGGTCAGGTAATTGACCCAAGACCTCCCACCCAAGATGAAAAACCAGGTCTAACTCGGGTTCGAGTCACTGACCCGTGACTCGGGTCTAACCACTGTTCTGCTCGTCTTTCTCGGTCTGTGGCTTATGATGAGCCTCTGGTAATAAAAACACTATCACTCTTTTGTCAGGCACTGGGCACTTCCCCGCTGCACAATGAGCAGTGATGCCCCCTGCCTACACTGCGCGGTCGGGGGAGGGATGTCTGCACGGCCAGGCCAGGTGTGAAAGGGCGCTGCTTCACCTGGGCCAGCTCTCACCCTTCACTACACTAGAAAAGCCATGAAGGAGAACACTTGTTGGGATGAGCACCGAGCGTTATATGTAAGTGATGGATCGCTAAACTCTACTCCAGAAAAAAAAAATTTTTTTTTTTTGATTAGAAAAAACCCATGTGACTAGGTACGATTAGTGATAGCCCAATCTGAGGATGATAGAACTGAGGCTCAGGGAGAAGTGACGAGTCCGAGGTCAACAGTGCGTCTTACATTCGTTAGGAGGTAATGAAGCTTATGAAGGAATGAAGAAGGAACCTGGGAAGGTCTACCGCCATGGCCCATGTTCTTAACCATTTATGCCACCCCACTGGCCCCATGCTCTACTGTGATGACGCAAATGCATGAAACTCAAGCCTTCCTGCTGTTCATGCAGAATAATCCGTTATTAGTTCTAGAAGTATATTACTAGGACTTCTCTCGACCAATTTATACCTGAGGGTTTAAGTGCTAAGAATGTGGTAAAGAGAGAGAGCTTATCTTCTAGTGGGGGGGGGGGGGGAGACAGGGGCAGCTAATAAATATTTAAGTAAATAAACAGGGGCTCCTGGGTGGCTCAGTCAGTTAAGCCTCCAACTTCGGCTCAGGTCACGATCTCGTGGTTTGCGAGTTCGAGCCCCACGTCGGGCTCTGCGCTGACGGCTCAGAGCCTGGAGCCTGCTTCGGATTCTGCGTCTCCCCCTCTCTCTGCTCCTCCCCTGCTCACTCTCTGTGTCTCTCTGTCTCTCAATAATAAATAAACATTATAAAAAAAATGTTTTTTATTTAAAAAAAATTTTTTTAACGTTTATTTATTTTTGAGACAGAGAGAGACAGAGCATGAATGGGGGAGGGACAGAGAGAGAGGGAGACACAGAATCGGAAGCAGGCTCCAGGCTCCGAGCCGTCAGCCCAGAGCCCGACACGGGGCTCGAACTCACGGACCGCGAGATCGTGACCTGAGTCGAAGTCGGACGCTTAACCGACTGAGCCACCCAGGGGCCCCAAAAAATGTTTAAGTAAATAAATAAATACACACATAAGCAAATTAAGATCAACCTGGAGCATCTTATGCCAGGAAATAAGAAAAGCTCGAAGATTGATAGGGACACATCAAGAGAACCTCGAGACGGCTTAACCGACTCCCCACTGGTCTGATCTGGATCGATTACAGCGTCAAAATGAATAATGACAGTAATGGATGATAGTACCTTGAACGAAATCCGTGAGTTCATATTGATTCAAACAAACAACTACATAAGTGTGCAAAGAAAAAGAAAGCTTTTCCTCGCAGTAGCATACTAACTAATAAATATAGAAGAAAACAAGGAGAAACATATTATTTTGGCAATTCCCTTAACAATACTTGACCCAGGCATGACTCTCAATGGTAAAACCATAGAATAAAAATTTGGTGAGAAACAGGACATTCCCATGGTCTCAGAGGATGCCCCTACAGATGAGTTTATGGATTGCCAAGAGGAAAAAATGGTACACGCACAATGGAGAACTCTGCAGAACATACGACCTTTTAACAAGCGGTCAACATAAGAATCCTCAGTAATAATCATGTGCCTCCCGATACAGTGCACTGAGACCACGTCACCGAATGGCACTCCTGCCGAAAATGCATGACCTGAGTCTAATCATAAGGAAGCAAGCAAACAAATCTAAAGGGTGCGACCGCTTCTCGAAACAACTGATCTGTGCTCTTCAACAAAGCCAAGGTCGCGAAAGACCAAGAAAGGCTAAGAACTGTTCCAGAGGAAAGGAGAATGAGAAGACAAGACAAACACAGTCCGTGCCTCTGGACTGTGTCCTGGGTCGGGAGAGAACGGTGCCACAGAAGACGTTACCAGAACAAATTGTGAAGCCTGAACGTAGACCGTGTATTAGGCGAGGGTATGGCATCAATATTAGATAATAATACCGTGTCGGGGGGGGCGCCTGGGTGGCGCAGTCGGTTGAGCGTCCGACTTCAGCCAGGTCACGATCTCACGGTCTGTGAGTTCGAGCCCCGCGTCGGGCTCTGGGCTGATGGCTCAGAGCCTGGAGCCTGTTTCCGATTCTGTGTCTCCCTCTCTGCTCCTCCCCCGTTCATGCTCTGTCTCTCTCTGTCCCAAAAATAAATAAACGTTGAAAAAAAAATATTAAAAAAAAAGAAAGAAAGAAAGAAAGAAAGCCCCAAAGAGCAGCGCATGGAAAGATCTATAGGGAGAGGGGCAGGGGCCTCAGTCTACAGCTGGGTAAGCTCCCAGGGGATGCCGGCATCCAAGTGGCCCGGAGCTAGATCGTTCGGCCCCCTGGAGCACCCCAGCTGACCCGACGTGGAGCAAAACCTAGTCATCCCCACTGAGCCCTGCCCCAATTGCAGGAAATCATGAGCAAACCCTGATTGCAATTGCTTTAAGCTACGATTTCCTGGAGTGCCTTGGATGCACAATGGGAGATAATTGACAGACACAGATGTGTGCACAGGTCACCCAACTAGGAAAAGGTGGAGCGGAGATTTGAACCTAGTCCTGGGGTTGCCAGCTGCACTGAGAGTCACCGCATCCTTGCCACCTCCCAGTGGGCCAATGTCAGGCAAATCTCCGTGCACAGGACAGCACCTGGCACAAGCCAGCACAGCTAGAAAGTGCCAGGGTTTTACAGCAACTCGGGCTCCATTTTGATGCGTAAAAACGCACCGGCCTTTATCCATCCTGAGAATTAAACTTCTTCCAAACATGGCGGCAGCTCTTCTTCAGTAGGTCTCATGCTTTAGCAGAATCATTGGAGGAGCTTGTTAAATGGCAAACCCAGCTCCCCCCTCAGTTTCCCCATCCCCAAGCTTTGGGATCACGTCTGAAGGCTGAACTTGTAAAAGATTTTTTTCAACTTCTACTGAGATATAACTGACGTACACGGAATAGCACATATTTAAAATGTGCAGCTTGAGGGGCGCCTGGGTGGCTCAGCTGGTTGAGCGTCCGACTTCGGCTCAGGTCACGATCTCACAGTTCGTGAGTTCGAGCCCCGCGTCGGGCGCTGTGCCGACAGCTCAGAGCCTGGAGCCTGCTTCCGACTCTGGGTCTCCTTCTCTCTCTGCCCCTCCCCTGCTCAGTCTGTCTCTCAAAAAAATGAATAAACATCAAAAAAAAAATTTTTTAATGTACAGTTTGATCAGTTTTGACATATGTTTACACCCGTGAATCTATCCCCATTATCAGAATTAGAAACATTTCCTTGGCCATCAGAGATTACTTTGTACCCATGGTAATTCAACCTTCCTTCCACCCTCTCACTAGACAACTACTGGTGTGTTTTCTGTCACTGTAGATTAGGTGGAGGTTTTTTTGTTTTTGTTTTTGTTTTTTTACGTGCTTCATATGGAATCCTACAACATGTATGCTTTTTGGTCTGACTTCTTTCACTCGCTATAATTTTAAGATTCATCCATATGGTTCACGTAGCAACAGTTCATTCCTTTCTGTTGCCGATTAATATTCCACAGTATAAATATGCCACAGTCCGTCATCTGCTGATGGACAGTTTGGGTGGTTTCCAATTTGGGGCTATTCCAAACCAAGCTGTTGTGCACTTGGGTGTGCTTGGCTGTTGAACGAGTGTGCCGTTTAATCGCAAGTGGCGTTTAGCCCTTTAAAGAGCTGCAAAACCATTTTCGTTGAGTGGCTTTACCATCTCACATGCGCAACAGCAGGGCATGAGAGTTTCAGCTGGCCCGCAACCCCACCCACACTTATGTATGGTCAGTTTTAAACATTTTAGCCAGTGGGGTGCTAAAGCCGGTTTGCACCAGCTTGTGGGATTCAGTCGTATGCCTGTCTTCCCGACTCCGGGTTCAGTGACGGCTGCTTGTGGTTAGCTTAAAATTGACCGTGGGGGGAGTCCTTACAGCATTGGAATCGACAAGCACTCCCAATTAGGCCTTCTGCACCCCTACCCCACCCACAGGTAATTGTTAAACGTTTATCACTGATTTCAGCCATTCTCCTGGGGATCCAGGGGTATCTCACTGTCATTTCATTTGCATGCCCCCCGAGGACTTCTTTCTCGTATGTTGTTTTGAGACGACTCTGTCAGATCTTTTGCCCATTTTCTCACTGGGTTGTTTGTTTCCTTACTCCTGAGTTGTCAGAGTTGGTTTTTATTCTAAATCCAGATCTCTTTTCTGACATACACGTTGTAAACATTTCCCCTCTTCCTCTGTGACTTGTCTTTGTACTTTCTTCATCATGTTCTTCAAAGAACAAAAGGTTCTTATTTTAATCAATGCCTAACTTGGTGGCTTTTTTTTTTAATTTCTTTTATGGTTTGTACATGTCATGTTCGAACCCAGGAACCTTTGCCTACCTTAGGGCTGCAAAAATATTTATGGTTTCCTGTAGAGGCTTCATGATTTCAAGTTTTACATTTGGTTCTGTAATCCATTTTGAATCAATTTTTCATGTATGGCTGGGTTAAGTGTCAGTGTTCGCTTTTCCCCCACATGGACATCTAGTGCCATTTGTTGAAAAGACTTTTCTTCCCTTGCAAAATTGCCTTGGCACCCATGTCAAAACAATTGACCAAAGACATGTGGGTCTATTTATGGGCTCTCTAATCTGTTCCATTGATCTATATGCTTATATTTTGACTAATACCAAAACTATCTTGATTGCTGTAACTTCGTAATAAGTCTCGAAAGCAAACAGGGTAAGTTATCCAGCTCTTCTTAAAAAACTGTGTCTGTTATTCCGCGCCCTTTGCCTTTCTGCATAAATGTTAGAATTTGTCAATTTCCACCATGAAACTTCTGGAATTTTTATTGAGATTGCATAGCCCACGCTAGGGAAAAGTGCCATCTTAATTAATATTGAAGCTTGCAGACGGTAAACATTGCATGTTCCCACTTATTTAAGTTTTTCTTAATTTCCCTCAGCAAAGCTTTGTCGTTTTCAGTACAGAAGTCCCGGATGTCTGTTAGATTTTCCAGTACTTTTTTGTTGCTTCTTATACATGAGATTGCATCCTTAATTTCATCCATTGTTTGATGCTAGTATATAACGATACAATTAATTTTTGTATACTAACCTTGTATGCTGCAACCCTGCTAAATTCACTTAATAGTTCTCATAGTCGTATTTTAGACACCCCTGGATTTTTCTCCACAAATTATCATAGCACCTACAAGTAGGGAGAGTTATGTTTTCCTTTCTGAATTTAATGCCTTTTGTTTCTTTTTCTTGCCTTATTGCAGTGGTCAGAGCCTCTAGAACAATGTTGAACAGAAGCGGTGAAGGCAGGCATCTCTGCCTTGTTCCAGATCTCAAGGGAAAACAATTGAATCTTCCATCATTAGGTATGGTATTAGCTATAGGCTTTTTTAATAGATGCTTTTTAGCAGTTTGAGAAAGTTCCCTGCTATTTCTAGTTTACTATGAGTTTTTATCTAGAATGGGTGAATTTTTTTTCAAATGCTTTATTTGCATCTACTGAAATCATGACATGGTTTTTCTCCTGGATTCCATTACTTTGCTGAATTACATTTAAAGATCGATTTTCAAATATTAAAACCAAACTTTCATTTTGTGGATAAAGGCTACTTGGTCACAATGTATTATCATTTTTATATATTGCTAGATTCGGTTTATTATCATTTTGTTAGACTTTGGTGTCTATATTTATGAGGAATTATAATTTTCTTGCTTTTAATTTTTTTAAAGATTTATCTTGAGAGTGAGGGGGCAGAGAAAGAATGAGAGAATCCCAAGCAGGATGCCTGACAGCACAGAGCCCAACGTGGGGCTCCATTGCACAATTGTGAGATCATGACCTGAGCTGAGCTGAAATTAAGAGTCAGACACTTAACCAACTGAACCACCCAGGCATGTCTGTCTGTCTGTCTTTCTTTCTTTCTTTCTTTCCTCTTTCTTTCTCTCTTTCTTTCTCTTTCTTTCTTCCTTCCTTCCTCCTTCCCTCCCTCTCTTTCTTTCTTTCTCTCTCTCTCTCTCTCTCTTTCTTTCTTTCTCTTATTTTTAAGTCTTTGTCAGGTTTTGGTATTGATGGTATACTGGACTCACAAAACAGTCAGGCAGTGATCCTTCCTTCTCTATATTTTAAAAACATTTGTGCAATGTTGGTGCTGTTTCTTCTTTGAATGTTTGATAGCCTTCACCAGTGAAACCATTTAGACCTGATATTTCTTTTTAGGAAAGTTTTTAATAACAAATTCAATTTTTGTTGATAGACCTGGGGCTATTTAAATTTTCTTTTTTTTTTTATTTTTTATTTTTTTTGGTTTTTTTTCAATATATGAAATTTATTGTCAAATTGATTTCCATACAACACCCAGTGCTCATCCCAAAAGGTGCCCTCCTCCATGCCCATCACGTACCCTCCCCTCCCTCCCACCCTAAATTTTCTACTGTATTAATTTTGGTTGGTTTTATTTTTCAAAACATTCATCTATTTCATTGAATTTTTCAAATTTGTTAGCATAAAGCTGTTCATAGTATTTTCCTATTGTCCTTTTAATGTCTATATTATCTGTCATGATAATCCCTTTGTGTTTCTGATACTGAGGATTGAATTACTTTTTTTTTCTTGGACTAGTCTAGTTAGAGGTTTGTCAATTTTGTTGACTATTTTTAGAGAACAAAATTTAGATTCACTAATTTTTTTGTGTGTTTTCTGTCTTGTTATTTCCTTTTTTAGATTTGCTTTTAATTTACTTTGTTCGGTATTCCTAATTTCTTAAGGTGGAAGCGT
Source organism: Herpailurus yagouaroundi (assembly GCF_014898765.1). Lineage (NCBI taxonomy): Eukaryota > Metazoa > Chordata > Mammalia > Carnivora > Felidae > Herpailurus > Herpailurus yagouaroundi. The sequence continues at coordinate 64,324,798 of NW_024412377.1, forward strand.
AAGTCATCGACTTTAGATATTTCTTTGTTTCTCATATAAGCATTTAAAGCTATAACTTTTCCTCTAAACACTACTTTAGCTGCTTTGCTCACATTTTAATATGTAAGATTTTTGTTGTATTTTAGGTAAAATATTTCCTAATTTGCCTTGTGAGGGTGCCTTCAGTCCATGAATTACTTGGCGATGTGTCATTTAATGTCCACGTATTTGGGGGTGTTTTTTTCTCCCCCAGGTATCTGATTATTATCGGTTTCTCATTTAATTCCGCTGCGGTCCGAAAACACTTTGTGTGACTTTGATCCTTTTATTGAGACTTGTTGTATGGCCCAAGACGTGGCCTATCTTGACAAATGCACCATGTGTACGCAACCAGTTGGATGATCGCTTCGTCTCGCTGGTCTCAGTTTTCCCATCTATAGAAGGGGAAGGATGGCAATAGCACTTACCTCAAAGGGTTGTTATAAAATACAGAGCGTGTGAAAAAGGCTAAACACGGTGGCAGGCACGTAGAGCATATTCGACAAATGCTAACTCATCGTTATCATGACTGTTCTAACGTGAAAGGTCAGACCTCACTAGAGTCTGGTTTAGTTTTATTCCAAGCTCTGCCAGGGTAGCCGTAGGGCCCCCCACTAAAAGAGCTTCTCTGGCCCCAGTGTCCTCCCACTGCATTTTTATCAAACCCAGAGTCCCTCTCCATGGTCCTTGAGGCCCCGTGCCTCGCCCTAGAGCCTTATCAGTCTCACAGTCTCACCCAGCCAACCCCTGCTCCTCCTTTCCATCTGGTTTGGTCCATTCAGGCTGCTGTAACAGAACACTAAAAAAAAAAAAAAAATAAAATAAGAAATAAGAAATGATAACAAATAACAAAAATATAATAAATAAGTAATAACAAATAGATCAAATAAAACAAGAAATAAAAATACGGCAGACTAGGTGACTCGTCAACAACAGAAATTTATTTCTCATGGCTCTGGAGGCTAGGAAGCCAAGGTCATGGGCTCTGGCCGACTCGAAGTCTGGTGAGGGCCCACCTCCTGACGTCTTTACATTTCCGCCTCACATGGCAGAAGGGCCAAGGGAGCTCCCTGGGGTCTCTTTCATAAGGGTACTAATGCCCAGTCACCTCCCAGAGGCCCCTCTCCCAAATACCAGCCCAACCGGGCATTAAGTTTCAGCATGTTGGCTTGCTGAAACATTCAGCACGTAAACATTCAATCCAGTCAACATCTTGACTTAAACGTAGCCTTCTCTGACTGTACAATCTGTATGCAGCCCACCTGTCATTCTCTTTTAAATATTTTTAATGTTTTGTTTAATTTATTGTTGAGAGAGAACGAGAGCACAAGCAGGGGAGGGGCAAGAGAGAGAGGGAGACCCAGCCTCCGAAGCAGGCTCCAGGCTCTGAGCCATCAGCACAGAGCCCGACACGGGGCTCGAGCCCACGAACCGTGAGATCATGACCTGAGCCGGAGCCGGACGCTTAAGTGCCTGAGCCACCCAGGCGCCCCTGTCATTTTCTTTTGTAACACCCTGACTTTTTCTTCAAAGTGTTTCGCATAGTTCGTATATACACAAGCTCTCCCAGCGCACAGTTAACACCAAGAGGGCAAGACTTCGGCTGTTGGCTCATCCAGGGTCTGGCACTGTGCCTGGAAAGCACACTAGTCACACTCAGTCAACATCTGTTGAATGAATGATTGCCCTAAATGCTAGAAATGCGACCCAGGGAAAGTCGCTTGTTTAGTTTCTCCATCTGTAAAATGGGTGCCATCATCCCTCCCTCAAAGTGTCGCTGGGAAAACAATTTTTGCATGCGCTCGGTACAAACTTTAAAAGACATCCAGAGACACACTCGGACAAGTAAAGCACTGTATGATACACAAATGCCCATTGTCACTTGATTATAAGAGTGAAAAACTAGACGCAGTCAGAAAGATCATCCACAGAGAGCTGCTTAATAAATCACAGCACGTTCATACAATAGAGTACTGTGCAGTTGCCTAAAATGATGTAGCTGCTCGCCACGGAGAGCGATGTGAAAGAGAAACGAAGTTGGACAAGAGCGTACCTACTTCGTTTAAAAAATACGTGTTCTCCAGAACAGGAAACTTCCGGGGTTGTTTCTCTCTTTGTGGGGGGGGGGGGGGCGATTGGCCATGGGGGAGGGATTCACTTTGTCATTTCAAGCTGGTTTGAAATTTTTACCAGGGGCCCTTATTACGTTTACAAATAATTCATTCGTTCATGTCGAACACCGGGCAGGGGGCAGTGCAGGAGCCTGAGCGGAGCTGAGCTCCTCCTCTCCGTCCAGGTGCTGGGCCCGGAACCTCCAGATCATTCGGACAGCCCCGCGCAGGCCCCGGAGCTGAGCCCCAGCACATACTCTCCCCAGTCTCAGCGCTTCCCCCAGCCTTTACTGGACCACAGCCTCATAGCCTGCCTGCTGTGAAAACAAAACAAACACACAAAAGCAGTCCTCTGGGGGCTGTGAGGGTAGCAATGACCGGGCGGCTGGCAGCTGGGAGCTTGGTTTCCTACCTCGCGCTCCCTGATGCCCGCCGGGAAGATTCTCCAGACAGCCCGGCTGCAGCCGGTGCCACGGGTGCCAGGCCTAAGGACCCAGCCATAAATCATCAGCAGATTGGCCCACAGATCACTTCCCCTTTGGGGGCACTGCCTGGCGCTTCCCAGGAGGAAGAGATTTATCAGCACTTGGCCTGCTGCCCTGCCTTCCCGCAGTCACAGGCTTCCAGCAGGTGGGACCGAGGGGTTCCTCCTCCTCAGACTCAGGGCTGTGCCTGAGGAGGCCCAGGAGAACCAAAGAAAAAGCCACGGGCTCCGGAGGCGGAGTGAGAAAACTCACCCTGAATAGTCCCCGGTCAGACCCAGAGGGGGACCGGAGGGAAGTCACTCTCTGATTCTGACCGCACTGCCTCTGGACGGCCCCCGTGGCCCTCCGCACCCTCCACCCAGCAGAGAGCAGGCCTGCTGCCATTTTCCCTATAACCGAACCTTGGCCCTGCTTTGATCTCTAGTCTCCCTTCGCAGTGCCCACACTGGGAAGGCGCCTTCGAGAAGCTATCCCAGGGCAATTTTCCACCTTTGAAGTCCCCGGAAAGCCCTGCCAAGAGCTGTTCTGGTGTGAGGAGGCTGCTGGGGCAGGCAGCCTGGTGCCGGTGCCTCACGGGTGCCAGAACTCGAACACCAAGACATCAAAGAAGAAGGTGGCAGCGGAGGGATGAGTAAACTTAGTTCCAGGCTTTGCCTCGGCCCAGGGGCCCTCTCCGGATCTCCCAGCCAGTCGTGGAGCCAGATCGGGAGGCTCAGCACACACAGCCTGGAGAGCTGCCTGGGAGGAAGCCCGCGATGCTTCCAGAGCATCGTCCTGCTCTCCATACCTGGGGAAGAGCACTGATCACGACAGAGCCGAAGTGGAGTCCGGCCCTGGTTCCAAGACTCCCTTGGCTGCCCAGTCCTTGACGGCTCCCCTCCCCGCTCAGGTCCCCGGTTACTCCATCCGTCAAATGAGAAGGTGGCATCAGCCTTAAGATGCCCAGCCGGCAGTCCACGGGGCACCACCCCGTTTTGTCTGGCCAACGTGAGTGTAACAAGTGTCTTTAACCGTTACACAGTTACCCAACTTCTAAAACTCAGGAGATTTGATGCCGATTTCTACATTTTTGGATTCCTTTGCAAAACGTGGAAAACGTGGCAACACTGGACCGTGTCCAATATGGCAGACATTGGCAGGGGATGAGTCCTAGCGGCCATCTTGGCAAGAAACCTAAGTTCCC
>NW_024412377.1:64328694-64332116 GCF_014898765.1 Herpailurus yagouaroundi
CAGGGGATGAGTCCTAGCGGCCATCTTGGCAAGAAACCTAAGTTCCCAAAAAAAAAAAAAAAAAAAGAAAAGACAAGACAAGAAAAGAAACCCAAGCAGCATCTTCAGCATCTGCATCTTTAGCACCCCCCGGGGTGGGGGGGGGGGGACTCTCAGCCACATTAAAGCTTTCTCGAAGCACTATACCCTGTGGTGATTTGCAGCTGTGAGACGCTGAACCCAATGCACTCAGTGGGGCCCGGAGAAAGGGACCCAGGCCTGAGCCGCCCCCGTCTTCCGGGCCCTGCCCCAAGCCCTATCCATCCATCCATCATTTCTTTCCAACCACACAACAACCCCGGAAGCTGGTCCTATTACTGCCCTCATTCAACAGGCGGCGAAACTGAAGCAGAAGGAGGTCAAGAAATGTGTGCTAAATCACATGGCTGGAAGTGGCAGGGTTGGGATCCACACTTGGACCGGACTCCAAAGCGTGGAGGCTTCCTTTCCCGCTGGGACCAAGAAAGAGAATTGTGACTGAGAGCAAACCGGGGGAGGGGGTGGTAGGGGAGCGACGTTTGCAGCGACAGGTAATAGGGAAATATCTGTGCAGTTGTAAGTCGGGACAGAGCAGCGAGCCTAGACCACATTGTGTTCCAGAATCATCCTGGAGCCTGCCAGACTCACAGCTCTGGGGAGTACTGTCCGGTGCCGTGTGACCTCAAGTTTTGGCAAAGTAGTTCGTGACACGGTCGCAGTAGCCGGGCCCTCCTCGCTGGCCTGTGGGTGGCTTCGGGCAGCTACCTTCCAGATTCACAGAAGCGGAAGCACTCGGCCGGAGAGACTCTGAGATTCAGAAACTGAGATGCATCGGCTTTTGCTACCCGACTCAAAGGTTTTGCTTTTGCTGCTGCTGCCGCTTCTTTGCTTGGTTGTCTTGCTGTCATTGTGTGATGGGCCTCTTTGCCACGGACACTTCCTCTGCCTCTATCCGGGTCCGCACCCCGTAGACGACAAAAGTTGGTGACCCTTAGAAAAGCACCTTGATTCCAATAAGATAGACGAACAACAAACAAACAAGACTAACACTGGAGTCTTGAAAAGCTCAGTCAGGGTGGGGCCCCTGGGTGGCTCAGTCGGTTAAGCATCCGACTTCGGCTCAGGTCACCATCTCACAGTTCGTGGGTTCGAGCCCCGCGTCAGGCTCTGTGCTGACAGCTCAGAGCCTGGAGCCTGTTCCAGATTCTGTGTCTCCCCCTCTCTCTCTCTCTGCCCCTCCCCTGTTCATGCTCTGTCTCTGTCTCAAAAACAAAAAATAAACAGTAAAAAAATAAAAAATAAAAAAAAAAGCGAAATCGGGGGGGTGCGGGCGGGGGGGGGGGAGTGCCTGTGTAGCTCAGTCGGTTAAGCATCTGAGTCTCCCACGTTTTGTGGGATCGAGCCCCACGTCAGGCTCTGTGCCAACAGCTCGGAGGCTGCTTTGGCTTCTCTCTCTCTCTTTCTCTCCCCCTCCCCTACTCGTACTCTCCCCCTCTCTCAAAATAAATAAATAAACTAAAAAAAAAAAAAAAAAGAAAGAAAGAAAGAAAAACGCTGAGCTGGAAGCCAACCTGTTGACCAGCGCATCATTGGGAGAGACAGCAGGAGGGGCTGGTGGTAGCCAGCCAGAAGGACTTTCATAGCTCTTTTTCATCGCGGGGATCAATATGGGTGGTCTCATCCCCCACTGGGCAGGATGGCACGGGACGGTTGTGAAGTAACCCCCCAGGCTGGAGTGGAGCCAATTTTGTTTTCCCCAAAGCTCTGTTGTTAGCCTCTAAGACCATTCTAGCTTTAACATTCTGTGAGTCTACGCTAACGGAAGGAAGGGAAAGGGGAGGAAGAAATCAACCCATGCACAAGCTGTTTTTCATGGAGACAAACATCGGCGTTTTCTACCACTGCCCTTTCTACCTCCAGGGACGCCACCTCTCTCCATGGAGCAGCTCCCTGCCTCCTCTGAGGACTTGGCCCCCGATGCCACCCAGATCCTCGAGAAAAAGAAAGCTTCTTCCCAAGTTTTCAGGCAAAGCTATTTTCTCCCTGACAAGCCATTAAGAAAATTAACCGAGTGGGGAGCACCTGGGTGGCTCAGTTGGTTAAGCGTCCGACTTCGGCTCAGGTCACGATCTCACTGTCGGTGAGTTCGAGCCCTGCGTCGGGCTCTGTGCTGACAGCTCAGAGCCTGGAGCCTGTTTCCGATTCTGTGTCTCCCTCTCTCTCTGACCCTCCCCCATTCATGCTCTGTCTCTCCCTGTCTCAAAAATAAATAAACGTTAAAAAAAATTAAAAAAAAAAAAGAAAGAAAATGAATTGTTTTCAATCTCATTAAAACAAGAAGGACCCCGACCGTATTAGTCTTCAACTGCTGTGTAGCAAACTGTCACAAACATATCAGCTTAAAACAGCACAGATGTGTATTTTAGCTGGGTGTCCTACTTCAGGCCTCCCAAGGCTGCAGTTGAAGTTGGAGCCACGCTGTGATTTCACCTGCTGGCTTGCTGGGGAAGAATCCACTTTCAAACTTGGCTTTGGCTTGTGATTAGAAGACGGAGGGCGCCAGCTTCTTGCTGGCAGTTGGCGGTCAGCTGGGAAGCGTCCTCAGCTTCTAGAGGCTGCCCGCGGTTCCTGGACACGTAGGCTTTCCAACATGGCTGCCAGCAAGGAGAGTCTCTAGAACGAGCGTGCTAGCCACGTGGCATCTTACGTAGGATGACATAATCACAGGAACGATGTTTCATTACCTTCATCATATTCTGCCGATCGAAGCTAGGTCACAGGCTCTGTCCTCACTGCAAAGGTGTAGGGAAGGAAGGGCTCGTGGGGGGAGCCACCTTAAGGTCTGTCTGCACACGGCAATGTAAGAGACACCATTGGTTGTCCTGGGCATCCGTCGCAGCTCCCACCTCCAGGGGTGAGCCGGACTGCTCTAAAGGTAGCCCTTTGCCTCTATCCGTTCGGGGGAGAGCATGTGACCCGGTTCTGGCTACGATGGTGTGCAAAGTCCACAAATCCTGGGGAGAATTTCCTTGCCCCTAAAACAGAACTAGAGAGAGCGATGGTCTCTCTTTTATTCCTCAGGACGTTTCAGTGTTGAGACAGCCCCTTGGGTCTGCAGTAAGCATCTTGCTACCAGTTGGAGGGTGAAGCTAGTTGTACAGATGGCAGGCGGGAACAATGAAAAGAGCCTGGGTCTCCGACGTCATCATTTGGCCGCCGAATCAACCATCTCCAAAGCCCATCCTGCACCAGTTACCCCTTGAGTAAGGTTACTTGCGGCCAAACACGTCTTGGTATAATACGACTCACCCAGGGCGAAACAACCTGGGACCCATGGTGCCATTCGCATGGAAGATCCTCGGTTCCATCAGTGAGTGATAGGTTAACGTGGCTGAGTTTTTTTT